>NW_026571115.1:13194989-13572489 GCF_026225935.1 Boleophthalmus pectinirostris | reverse complement strand
TGTATACGGGGAGACTGTGCTCACTCTTGTCTTGGCTTGAGTCTGTTTAGTCCTGGTGGAGATTTGGTTTGAAGTATACGGGTTTAGTTTCAGGCCAAGAATTATTGTATTATTATCTATAGTGGTATTTTTGTCAGTATATTTTTGCAGCTATGCGATGTGATGTGGAAAAACTCTCCCTTATGTAACAGATAACCCTATGTCGTGTCAATCACTATTTCATCTTTGCACTGTTTTTCCTTACGCCCTCTAGTATATAGCTGAGATATATTTGTGTTACTGTATTTCTATATTTCATTTTTACTTGTACATATGCATTTATACTGTATAATTATGCCTTTTTTGACATAGTTTGTTATTATGATATATTGTGATGTGTGAGCTACTGTGTCCAGGTAATTTCCTTTATGGATCAATAAAGTCAAAGTCTAAAAGAAAATTATATGATACTGACAAGATAATCTTATAGAGTACAGCTACATACAAATTTATACTTCTCCCCTTTGATCATGAAGCATAAATTTTTTTAATTGTATAATATTTTGTTTTATGTAACTGAGAATATTTGTTAAAGAAATCAGATTAATACTAAAATTAGAACTAAAAATACCAACTTAACTCAATAACTGTCTGGTTTAGATTATCAAGAATAAACAATGTAGTTTATACCATCTTCACTATTTCAAGATTGCACCAGTGCCAAAACTTCAAACAGTTTGGTGATATTTTTCGAAAGAATTGTTTTGTTCTTACCTTATTATACATTTATATAATTGTTGTTTCCCACAAGTTTGAGTAACCCTTAATTATTAGTTTGTCTACATCTCCAAAAGGATAAAACATTTTTATAAAAGTCTAAACCACAGTATTACATTTTCAATTTTGTATTTCCTGCATTTGAACACGTACAAACCTGCTCCAGCGCTCACGTTCCGGCTTCTCCTTTATATACAGCAGCACAGCCCCGCCAGCTCATTTAGCCTGACATTTGAGTGGAGGCCATCTCTGCTGGAAGTGACTGTAAGGAGACACATACCGGGGCATCTGAGTCAGTGGACCGGCTGACACCATCTATCTCCATAGGCCGAGGGGAGCGCGGAGGAGAGGAGAGCGCGATCAATACAGCAATGGGTTGATAGAGTGTTTGTGAGTAGCTGCATTTCCACATATTGAGCTTTGGTGTTTCTAATAAGAGCCAAGATTTATAATGGCAGGTGCCTAATGACTGGGCACTTGAATGGTGAGCTGACAACACAATGCACGGACCGGGAGAAGACAACTGCGCTGGGGCCTATTTAGGTGAGCAAAGCAAAGAGATAGTGGAGAAGTGAAACTGGTACATTTTTACATGTTACATTCAGGAGGGTTTTGTCGGAAATTCTTCAAAGCCATACTCAGACTTGTACAACAGTTTTACATCATTTTACATTTTTTTCATAATGAGAAAACAAAAGTTCAGATTAATTTTTACCATAAGGAGAGGAAAATTACTTGCCGTTTACTAAAGGTCTTATATTACATGAATCTGACTCTTGTGCTCTTTTAGATATGTTGTTACCTCAACATCAAAAACATACCTTGAGTTGTGTTCTGTGCATTCACACATTATTAGAACACAGAAAACAGTGTAATATGGACAATTAAAAATAAAAAAAATAAAAAATCTGTCTGTGTGAGTAGATATGTGTTAAACCCCAACCAAAGGCATAGGTTTGGTCGCAGCTTTTATGTTTTATGAAATCTTTCCAAAAACACACAGAGTCTGGGCAGGTCCAAAATAAGTGGTTAATTTTTCAGTTTGCTAAATGTACAGTTTGTGTCCATTGTCCTTCTAAGATGATTCTTTACCAGATAACAGCGATGTAGAAGTTTGTAGCAGCAACACCAACAAGCAAGCCCTTTGCTTGTTGTTGATGAGATATTTGTGAGGTCATGTTCTTACATTTTTTAATAGAATATTGTCAGTAGAGTCGGGCTGCTAACAGCGCACGAGTAGAGCTTTGTTTGGGAGGTGCACTTGTGGCAATAGTCGCTCTTTTTCCGTGGCGACTCAATATAAAGCAAGTTTAATTGAAGATGAAGCCAAGTAAGTTCCTTTTGAAAAGTTTTTCAAAGTTTGATGTGCAGCGTCACTCACGCCTGCTCAAGCTGACATCTTCTGGTGCGGCCCTGTCCTGCTGCTTCCTCAGTTTAGGCTCCTGGCTCCACTAATGACATCACTCTGTTACAGCCAATGAAATAGTGGCAGGTGTAACCCTGTTGTCATATCACTGAATACATCTCAGAAAGTCTAATAAACAAAATCTGAACTAAAATGTATTCAATTAATACTACTTAGTTCAGGGAAAAATATCGGAATAAATATATATGTTTGTTTATTAAAATAAAATGGCAAATATTGGTAGGGACTATTTTGTCTTCCCCAAATATTGGCTGTGACATGTCCCCACTGTTCCTATGCAAACCTACATCCTTGACCCCAAGTCTTCAGCAGAAAGGTTCTGAATTTCTTATCTTGTCTTGAAGCACCACGTAACCTGTGGTGGAGGGCCCACAACCTGCTTTAAGATGATATTTCTTGTCCTGGAATCATCCACAGTATGACATTAAACATCAGTTTAATTCAGTTCTTTATTGTCATTGTCATATAAAATCACAACTAGATTAGAGTAGAGCATCACCACAGCTGCATAGTATATTAAAAATGCATAATAGTGTAGACCACCCACCCTATAACACCCACTACGTAAACATTACACCCACTATGTACACATTAACATATAGTACTAGTAATAATAGAATATCAGTGCAGGCACTAAGTATAGTAAACAGTAAATAGATAGTCAACAGTCGGCAGCAAAGGGGCATATCAACAAATCAAATCTGAAGAACTGAGACATCAAGGACAGAGGACCATCCAGTCAGATTGGGGGGGGGGATAAAAAATAAGGTCAGATGCCCCAAAGAATACTGTGTGTGTCTGTTTCTAGTGACAAAAATACTACAGTTCCCTTCAGTATATTTGAAACTTCTCTGAATCCATTTGAAGCTATATGATATTTGTTTGTAGTTCCACCAGTGGGCCTTGGTGCTCATTGGCTGAGCTCCAGTGATTTGTAGCCACAGTTGACCTGTTCCCCGGGAGAGCAGTGGACTCCCGGAGATCACAGGCGTTAGCATTAGCAGCATTAGCATTAGCAGGTGGTGTGGATGTGGGAATGGGTGTCCACCTGCTCCTGGACAGATGCTTCTGCCCACTCAGCTAATTGTCTGGCAGGGGGCCCGGGCTGTGCTGGTGCTTCTGAAAGAGAGTCAAGTCTCTGCAGTCTGGACCCCACATGAAAGGAAGATCTCCACATTCCAAAACAGCAGAAACGTCTTCTCTATATCATAAATTATCGTTACCTATTCTGCAAAATCAGTGTTATGGTTGTTTCCTTTCACCATTTACTCGCCTGACGTTGTATTTGGAGCTGTTCTTGCATCTTTGAGCAATCTTTAATCACTTATTTTCAAGACGCCATTCTGCTACCAGCGTACGCCCACTGCTCTGTCCTTACTTCGTTTTCCAATTTTATTTTCTTAATCTGTGAATTGTGTAGGATTCGGCAGCTCTGCGTAGTCATTGAGGTACAAAAAAAAAAAAAAAATCTGCTACTCACTGTGATTTGCAGCTGTCAAATTGAAGGTGCAGACAGCTTTTCTGAATATTGAGATTTAAAGTGTCCAAATGATAACAAAATGATTCACATGCATTATAGATTATAACTGTAGCAGACACAAGCACAAAACTTTTTTTTTTTTTTTCATATTTATTTATTTTAATGAGTAAATGTTAACTGAATGTGTTGAGACTTTGACTCAACCAAAAGTTACTACACTTAAAGACATCATTGCTTGCCTCTGTGGAGCTCTTACTGCTTTGGAAAGTTGTATGGCATAAATCTACACAGTTAAATTATTATTCCATTACATGTGTTTGATTGCTTTAAAACACCTTAAAAAATCGGAACTCACTGTCAAAAAACTTGGACAGTGCAGCTTTAAGTGTGGCATGTTTACAGAAACATATAGCCTGATTCAGTGGACTTTATTCTGCTGCTGGTGCACAGTGGAGTGAATGTGCTGACACACAGCTCCAGAGCAGTGTGGCGCTGTAACCTTGGCAACAGCGTGGTGCCCGCTCGGCCGCTCTGGTAGATGGATGGTGTTCGACACAGGCTGGCACAGGCTCTCCATTATGTTACCACCCATCCATAGGAAGTGGCCTTGAGTTTTGGGTTTCTTCCATTCTTTTTCTTCTGCCTCTGGCTCTTGTTTACTTCACTGCTGTACACAGCTCTGCACATGTTACACTCTAGATCACTTTTTGAACATCAACTGTGTTAAAAAATGTAGGGTACAGAAAATATTTAAAATGAAGAAACTGAATACCCGCGATAAGCTGCATTATGTAACTTTAGTTGTGGAGGATGCTGCTTTTCTCCATGAAAATGTCATTGCTTTGCTGAGAATGTTCCACGGTATGGCTGACACCATGCAGTCAAGTCAGAGCTGTGAGGAGGCGGGGTCACACAGTGTGCCTGTGTTTTGTATACTGTATATGTATTTTTCTTCACGGCAAAAAGTAGTAAAATGTAGACCTTGTGTCTTCTACATTTCAATGACATCCGTGGATCACTATGTTATTTTTGCACATTTGAAATCACAATATTTATCCAAAATGTCTTAATAGAAGAAGTTCACTGTCTTCTGCGTTAGAAAACTGTGGTGGCATGAGAGCTGAGAGGCTGTAAACGTCATCACAACAAAGAGTCGGCAACTCTATTAGATAGCTGCAGATCACACTAGCGAGCAGCTGATTTTTAAACTTTTGTACCAAAGTGATTATGCAACGCTGCTGAATCCTACATGTATTACCAATTAAGAAAATAAAATTGGAGAACGAAGTACAGAGCTGTGGCAGTAGACTGGTGATGTTGAAATCGAGGATTGATAAAAGCGTGAAGAAAGAGTGCACAAACATGAGAAAAGACAACTTTGCATAATGTAGATCTGCTTTAACTTATTGTACTTGCTTTACAGTGAAAAGAACTCTTACCCCTGCTACCTACAACACACTGGCAGAAACCGGGAAGAACTCTCAGAAAACCTCTAATTCGAAGCACAAAAGTTAGAAATTCAGAAGTCAGAATGTGTAACATTTGTGTAAATATTTGTAGTGGGCGTCTTGGAGAACACATGGAGGTAATGATAATGGCGGAGATGAACAGCTGGTAAGTGCTGGTGCGCCTCGAGGTCTTTTATCTTAATTAGGCAAATGCACATATGTGTGGCTGTGTTCTGACCAGACACTGAGGTCAGAGCCCGGAACAAGGCTGAATCTGCTTTACAACCGATCAACAAGGAGAGAGGAAGAGAGAGAGAGAGAGAGAGAGAGAGAGGGTAAAGAAGGCACAGAGAGAAAGAGAGAGGGGGGACAGAGGGGACTAATGAGACAGCGATGAAGAGAAAGAGAGAGAGGGAGAGAGAAAGGGTGAAGGAGAGGAAACGAGAGAGGGTAAAGGAGGCACAGAGAGAAAGAGAGAGGGGGGAGTGAGAGAGAGGGTAAAAGAGAAAGAGAGTGAGATAAAGGGGACTAATGAGACAGCGATGAAGAGAAAGAGAGAGAAGGAGAGAGAAAGGGTTAAGGTAAAGAAGAAAGAGAGAGAGAAAGAGAGGATAAGACAGGCAGAGAGAGAAAGAGAGAGAGAGTGGGGGAGAGAGCGAGTTGGAGAGAGAGAGTAAGACAGAGGGGGCAAATGAGACTGCAATGAAGAGAAAGAGACAGAGAGAGAGAGAGAGAAAGAGAGAGAGTGGGTAAAAGAGATGGCAATGAAGAGACAGAGGGAGAGGGCCAGAGACAGTCAAGCGAGAAAGTAAAGGAGATAGAGAGAAAGAGCGAGAGAGGGTAAAGGAGACAGCAATGAAGAGAGAGGGAGAGAGAAAGAGAGCGTAAAAGGGACAGCAATGAAGCGAGAGAGCCAAAGAGAGAGATGAAAAGAGAGAAAGAGACAGAGAGGGTTAAGGAGACAGAGATGAAGAGAGAGAGGCTTGTATTTTGTAACCTTGTGTTTCCCCGGCCGCTCTCCTCCAGGCCTCCGCTGCACCCCCCTCCAGCAATTAATCATCTGATACTGAGCTTACTCAAGCGGCAAGCAGTCCACACATTCTAATTAAACCAGAGAGAGAGAGAGGGAAAAGAGGGAGAAGAGGGGGAGAGAGAGAGAGAGAAGGGGGAGGAGAAGGGGAGAGAGAGGGGAGTGTAAGATAGAGAGAAGAAGAGAGAAAGTGGCAGAAAAAAAGAGCGGGAGAGAGGGAGAGGAAAGCAAGACAAAGAGAGGGAGAGAGAAAAGGAAAAAAGAAGAGAGAAAGGAGAGAGAGAGAGAGGGAGAGGGAGGGAGGAGGCAACCTGTGGTTAGGTGAAAGAATGAGAAGACTTAAAGGTGCAAAAGTTTTCAAATTAGTGGTAAAATGTCGAGGTGATGTGTCTGCTCTTTACCAGAGTTTAACTTTGTTGTGTTTTTCTAAAGAACCTCCAGCCTTTTCATGCAGCAGCCTATACCACAGATAAAGACGTTTTATGTAGGGTTACATGAAGGGCTCAAAATGTCACATAGCCATTTTTCAACATTAAAAACACTTAAATGAAAATCGGCCTTTTGCTAAGGTATTATGCTAAGGTATTATGGTATTATTTAAACCTTAAGGTATTTTGAACTTAACTTGTGAAGAGTTCATCTCCGTGGGGATACATTGCTTTGCCTTGAATGTTCCACAGTGTGGCATTAAACTTATCTATCGGAGACAAGCAGCTGCAATAGGAGTTCAGAGATTTATATTGAACAAAATAATGTTCCACATATCTTATAGGTAAAATGAACTACTTGAAAAAATCATGTCTCTTTTAAAGCAGACCTACTGTGTCTGCTTTATAGCTATAATCTATGACACTGTTTCCCAAAGACTGGGTCGCGACACTCAGGTGGGTCACAAGAGATGTTTTTGTCACGATCTGCATGTAGCGCTGCAATATACAGCTCTGCCGATACATCTGATCTGCTGCTGCACTCTCCTCCTGCAACTCGAGCTGAAACATGCTACAAAAACACATACAGGCCCACCTATCTCATTAGAAATGTTCAAATGTTAAGACATGTTTTGTATAGTTTCTAATCTTGTTGTAATTATTTTATTGACTGTTTTGTTCCAATATTGCTGGTTCAATTGGAGGTTGAAAAGAAAAAGAAATGGGCTACGTTTAATGTCCAAATAGGCGACTTATGGATCCTTTGATTGCTGGTTCAATGACTGCTTTTCATTGTTTAAAACTTGAGTAATACTGATAGTTCAGAGAGACACGATCACTCAGTCAACAGTAAAATATCCTCATTAATGTTCAATAATGGTTAAATCCACCTTTATTTATTTTGTGATTTATGAATAATGTCTATTGACTCACAAAGGTTTGTAACTTTTAAAATATGGGTCCACAGAAAAAAGTTTGGGTAACACTGATCTATGACACCCGTGGATCATTATGTTATATTTTGCATACTTTAAATCACAATATTAATCTAAAATTACTTAATAAAGAATCAATACCATAACTTTCGTTTTAGAAAACTGCGGCGGCCAATGGAGTTGATGTTCCCGCAAATGTCATCACAACAAAATGACTACCCAACACTGATAAATCCTGCATGTATCACTGATTAAGAAAATAAAATTGAAGAACGTAGTAAGCACAGAGCAGTGGGTGTATACCGGTGGTGAAAACTGGGTTCACTGGGAAAATGACATCTTGAAAATAAGCGATTAAAGATGCACGAATCTACGGAAGCCGAGAGGGGTCACAACAAACGCAAACACCGCAACAAATACAAATGCGACACCACAACAAAAAGCCACAACAAACCAAAAAAAGCCACAATGAAAATGACCGAGGGACTCTATTTTAATGCAAATGCCGCAACAAATACAAACGCCACAACACAAATGCAAATGCCGCAACACATTAAAAAGCCACAAAGGAAGTGACCGCGGGACTCTATTTTTCGACGGACCGATCAAGCGGCAAGTGAAGAAGAAGAACTACAACATGAAACGAATAATGATAAAACAATAAATTACTTTTACTTACGTTCCCAATTTCTCCATTCCTTTACTTTTCACGTTGTAGTTCTTCTTCTTCACGTGCAGCTTGATCGGTCCGTCGGACAATAGAGTCCCGCGGTCATTTCCGTTGTGGCTTTTTGATGTGTTGTGGCTTTTTAACGTGTTGCGGCATTTGCATTTGTGTTGTGGCGTTTGTATTTGTTGCAGAGTATGCATTAAAATAGTCCCGCGGTCATTTCCGTTGTGACTTTTTTTGGTGTGTTGTGGCTTTTTGTTGTGTTGGCGCAATTGTAATTGTTGCGGCATTTGCATTTGTTGTGACATCTCTCGGCTTCCGTACGAATCACTCCAAATACAACTTGTACAATGATGTAAATGATGGGGACAACTTGAACATGGTTAAATAATAATAGGTCTTTTTTCACAATCTGTGAAGAAAGGACATGCCTGACTAAACATTTTACTTAAGACAAATCCTCTGTTTATTTCTTCTGGATTAGAGCGGCGACAAACTTGGTCAGACTTGTTGGGCTGTGCTCCTTTGACCTTCGCTGCCAGCAGGTCGGCCATATTAAACCACACCTATGATTAGTTTGCAGATAGTGGACCTTGTCTCGGGGGCAGAAAATCTATTACGTGATTGGTCGGTTGGTACTGCAATCACCGTCAACCACCACAAGCTTATAGTCTGGACTCTAAATTTAGATTAATGAACACGGAGCTGGCTAAGTTTGTAATTAATAGAAATGACCTATATTGACTTGGGGTATGACTAAAGGTGGAATAGTGGACACCCTCAAAAAAAACACACACACTGTTACACACACTTTTCTCTACCTCTGTCACAACAAATACAAAACTCATCTATTTTCTTGGGGTCTCTTTTTATTTATGGCTTGTTTGACTTCAGTGCTCCTCGTAAAATGTTGTTCGGCAGTGCGGTGCTTTGTGTGGAACTCTGTATTTTTTGGGGAGGTGGAAAAATAAGGGGACAGAACAGCACCCAGACAGCACCCACCTTGAACAAAGCACGCTGGAGACATGCTGGCTCAGCTCTTTGTAGAGGACTCATCTTCTATCCATTCTGTTTGTGCCTGAAAACAGTTCCTCCTCTGGCCAACGCTTCTGTGTGTGTTTTTGCTTTCTCTCTGAGGCTGGATTTGACATTTTCAAATCTCTGGCGATATTTGAATTAATGTGATTGTGCTGTTGTTCACGCAGGTCATGTTTTTTGACACATAACTCGTTTTCAGTAACAGTTTTTTTTTTGAATATTCATGTGCTGCTTATAAGCTTTGTGGTTATTGGATAAGACACTTTTCCTGCTTTGTTTTTCATCATTAAAGGTCCTATATTAAACTAAACTAAAATTGACTCTTTTGAGCTTTAAACCATGTTATAAAGTTGTTACCTCCTCAGAAACATACTTTGATTTCCATTTTCTTTTCATTCACACGTCTGAGTAATCCTTTATTATCATCTACATCTCCAAAGCTCAAAGGCCTTTGTTTCACCTTGTGATGTCATGAAGCAGTAGTTTTCAAGTCAACAGCTGCCTTTTACCTTTTGTTTGAGAGAGATTGGCAATTCCAGGGTTGAAGTTATCCAAATGATTCAAGTGAAGGTGTATGGAGTTTAAAAACACAATGGAGCACTTCCTTTATTACCGCATGACATCACAAGAGTATTTTTGTGAGTTTAAACATGTGCAAATGAAACAAAACATAACTTCGGATATGTTTTTGATAATGAAATATAACAGATTAAAAAAAATAGTGTAATATGGGCCCTTTAATGTTATTAGGTTTCAGACCAAGAGTTTGTTTTCATACCTGACTGTTTGGACTGCTCACTAGCGCTCTTCCTCAGAGTGGTCACGTGATGTTGCTGTGACGTGTCCGGTCAGCTGATTTATACAGGTTTTGGCACTGTCTTCCTACTGGAGGAGGCAGGATAGCACCGCCATATGCAGTCCGACTATAAACGAGATGGGACGAGGGGGCTTTTTTACTCACATACACCTGGGATACTGTCCTGAGGAAGTCAGACTGCAGATGGCGTTTTCATCCTGCCTCCTCCAGTAGAATGACAGCTTCAAAACCTGTGTAAATCAGATGACCGGACATGTCACAGCAACATGACCACTCTGACCACATGACCACTCTTGATTAAGACCGCTAGTGAGCATTCGAAACTGTCAGGTATGAAAACAAACTCTGGGTCTGAAAAAATAACCTAATAACATAAATTATCGGAAGACCTAATAAACCTCACTGGACTATGGGCCCTTTAAGTATACAGTTTCGTAAACCATCTTAAAATTGCACTATGTTGTTTTTGTAGCATAGTGTCTGCTATTTATTTTTACTTCTCAAAAACACTTCACAGAACATGTATTCTCACTGTGAATGGGCGCGCCTCTCCTCAGACCTGACCTGTAATTTGGCCTGGTGGCGTCACTTGCTCGTCTCTATGGAAATCTGTCTATTCAAAACAGAGGACGTGACGGCTTATCCAGTTTGGACATTAAAGAGTGAAGCATATTTATCAAAAGTATTGGTTCTATTAAAGTTGATTATCTGTGAAGTAAAGGTGATTCAGCTCTGAAATAAACAAAAGAATTCCAGTGAAGTTGTAGACCTGTCAAAAGAGACACTGCCTACATATTTTTGATGGATTGCTTAAAGAATTATGAATAAAACATGACTGGACTTCATATATACATTTTCTTATTGCGTAAGCAGCATTATAACACAGTACAAAACTAAATAAGTCAACTCAGCGTAATATGAGACCTTTAAGTAAATGTTATAGGCTGGTGCTGTTTGCAGACTTTTTAATCTCAAACTACAACACTGTTTCTTCTACCACCATGTTTGTCCCTGAACGCATCCTTTCCCTCTATTCTATTCCCCTTCCTCTGTTTTCATCTCATGTTTTCACTTTCTCCGCTCGGGCCCTGCCTCTCTCCGCCTCCCTCCACCTCTCCGTTCCTCCATCATATCGAGCTGTCCGTCAGTCTGGGCCTCCTCCGCCGGTGATGGATGGAGAACACGTAGGAGGAGCGGTCGCCCTTAATAGACATGGCGGATTGAAACGCCGGGAAAGTAAATGTTAAGAGCCCCATAAAACATCCTCTTCTCTCGCCTCGGACCGCCCCCTCACTCCTCCCCCCTCTCTCTCTCTCTCCACCCCCCACGTGCCCCCCCTTTTCGCCTCGCCGGCACCTCTCAGCCTCGTCTGCACCTATACCTTTGTCGCCTCCTTATCAAGTCTTTCACGGATGTAGCAGATGTGAAGGCATACGTTTTGAGGTTCTAACTGGGCTTCTATAGATTTATTGAATTAATATCAAGCTATTTTAAATGAAAATCAATCGCCATGACAACCAGTAAGAAGCAGAACATGCATGGTGTGTACAGAAGCTGAGAAAATAGTGTTTACAAGTAATAAACTACAACTTTGAGGCTGTCGGTAAGGGTTTTAGTTGTAGTGTGTATTCAGGTATTCAGACTCAAAGGTTTGACATCTTCCCATTGTGTCCACAGGCAAGACACTTCATCCAACATCCCTCCTTCCTATGTCCATTCACTTTCCCCTCATTGTATTCACTGTGTGTTTATGAACCCTCCCCATGAAACCAACTGATACTTGTACACACACACACACACACACACAGCCACACTATGTGAAACACTTTACTTTTTCCTTTCTTTTTCACATTTTAAGAACATTTTGGGCTTTGTGCAACAGAAGAACATTTCAGATAACAAATAACATTAGCCTATAAAATTCTTGCTCTCAAAATAAATAATACAACAGCTGCGTTATTGGGATCTTGTGCATTGAATAAGTCATTTTTTAGTTCGCAAAATGTACAGTTTTCCTTCTAAGATGATTCTTTACTGGAAAACAGTGATGTAGAAGTTTGTAGCAGATTTCCCTTTGCTTGTTGGTGATGAGATATTTGTGAGGTCATGTCCAGACATTTTTCCATGGAATATTGTCAGTGGAGTCGGGCTGCTAACAGCGCACGAGTAAGGGCTCCGTTTGGGAGGTGCATTTGTGGCGACAGTTGCTCTTTTCCCACGGCGATTATAAGTCAAGTTTAATTGAAGATGAAGCCAAGTAAGTTTCTTTTGAAAAGTTTCTCAAAGTTTGGTGCACAGCCTGTTCAAGCCTCCATCTTCAGGTGCGGCCCTGTCCTGCCGCTTTCCCCACTTTAGGCTCCTTGCTCCACTAATGACATCACTCTGTTGCAGCCAATGAAATAGTGGCAGGGGTAACCCTGTTGTCATATCACTGAATACATCTCAGAACGTCTAATAAACAAAATGTGAACTAAAATGTGTTAAAATTGTGTTAAAACGTGTTTAAAATTATATTTTTGTTTATTAAAATAAAATGACAAACATTGGTAGGGACTATTTTGTCTTCTCCAAATATTGGCTGTGACATGTCCCCACAGTCCCTACATAAACCTATGCCCTGGATTATTTATATTTGTTCACATGGTGGTTGAAAAATATAATAAATAGGCCATGACTCCTGGGTCATCTTGTCTCTCATATGTCTTTTGTATCTTTATTACTAAAAAACACATCTTGTGATGACTTGTGGTAATACAGGAAGTGCTCCACTGTGTTTTTAAAGCCCATACACCTTCACTAGAATCATCTGGATTATTTCAGTCCTGGAACTGCCTATTTCTACTGAACTAAATGTAAAAGATAGCTGTTAACATGAAAACTACCTTCTTTATGACATCACGAGGTGGATCAGAGCATTTTAAGATTTGGAGATGTAGACAGACTAATAATAAAGGGTTATTTTAAAAAGTGCAAACGAAACAAAACACATTCTATCATGGGTAAAAGCTCACAGGAGACAAATTTGCATAATATAACACCTTTAACACTTGTGGTTGAATGCTCATCCAGCCATATTTCCTCCATATGCATTTTAAGACATGATCACATTCTCCTCTCCATATCCAGCGCATCCTTCATGTGTGATAATTGTGATGGATAGACTCACAAAAGACCAGGACCTCCCCCCAATTAGACCCCATGAAGCCATAGATCAGATTTAACAGCTAGTACCTGTCATGTCCATGTCACATCTCGTACACACCACAGCCACGGGGTCCCCTTGCCCCTGACCCCCAAGCGGCCATTTTACACCCCGCTACGATTACAAAGACATTGGTAAAGATGATTTATCCCCTCCCACCTCGCCCCGGGACAAGAGAACAATGTTAAAGAGCCTCCATCAATAAGTCTGCTGTATGGCCCCGATGCAAACGCCACTGCTTTCAGCTTTAAAAGTTATAGTCGCTCGCTGATAACTCAATTCTCTATCCGAGGTGGAGGGGTCAAGAGGAGTCAAGGACAGTAACGCGTCAAAGGGGGGAGAGGGGAGGTCCGGAGAGAGCTGGCTTTTTGTGTGCTCATAATTCTTTTCTCCTGACGCGTTTGATGCAGAGAGAAATCCCTCACAGTCACTGAAATTGCCTTACCTTGTGGCTCCATTGTGTCTCTGTGTACGTAGTCTCTATACAAGCAGGTCTCTCAAAGTGGATTCAATTGAAAACCTGACTGGAAAAATATTGTATTGTTCGGCCGAAAGAGACAAGCTAACAGCAATAGGAGAGGCATACCGATTCAGCCATTAATCATCATAATATAGGGGGCGTGCAGCGGTGAATTAGAATCCTTTGGCCCATGCAACCCCAGTAATACAATTATTTAAACGCCAGACCACAAGTCGGAGTTGTATGCTAAAATCCATAAGGTGAAGGTCGGCATAACAGCGTTGTAAAGTTAAAAGAGGACTATTAATTTGAACGAGACAAATTTTCAGAGCAACATGCAGAGGTGGGTACCAACTATTGTACTCAAGCAAGAGTGTTACTGCAAAATAATTAGTTTAAGTAAAATGGTCAGATTTTATGTAGTACTTTTCCACCTTCAAGGCACTCAAAGCACTTTATATCAAGAAACCACTCACCTATTCACACACACACATTCATGCACCAGCATACGCAGACACTGGGGGTGAGGTGGGTTAAGTGTGCTTGCTCAAGGACACAACAACAGCATTCATCTGTGGAAGCTGGAATCACACCACCAACCTGTGGGTCAGTGGATATGACCGCTCTTCCAGTGATGTTTATGTGGAGAGTGGGATTTGAACCAGATCAGTGGACTAAAATCTGAAAAAAACAAAGTTATCCAAAGTTGAACCAAGAAATTCGTCATGTAAGAGTGGAAGGTATTTGGGGGGAAAAACAAAGTAAATATAATCAAATTACAAACAACAAAAATAAGAAGCTAAATCATGTCATAAAAAAGGCACATGCACAGATTGTTTTATATTGTCAACTTACAGCTTTTGTCATTTGTAGAATTACTCATGGAGAAAATAAACAAAAATGCTTTGAGTGCTATTGCTTTTTTTGCAATAAAAATATTGCTCAAGTTGTAGTAAAAAATGGTGTCTTAAAATTACCCTCAGAAGTGCATTTTTTATTAAAGGTGTACTGTGTAACTTTTGCACTGTGTAACCTGCTTGATGTTATTTTGTTTCCTGAAATGTTCCACAATAAGCCACGAAACATATCTATCTCCATGGAAACAACGTATGTGACACCACAGGACCAATTTACTGGTCGGATCTGTGAAGAGGAGTAAGTATATATGTGTTTTGTTAGTTTTTTTTTTTAGCAATAAAAGTGGCTGTAATTGAATATATGTAAGATAGAAAAGTATGATTAAAAAGTGACACATTGCATCTTTACAGTGCTACTGGTAAATGCAGTTGAGTAACTAATTACTTTCTTCTTCTGGCAGCAGGAGCAGGTGGTGAGGCCACATTTGAGTTTATGGTGAAATTCATGTGTTCTGTGAACTTTGTGGAGTCACGGGGGAATGTTGGTGTTACAATCCCCCACTGAATCCAGATAATGAGGAGAGGTTGTATTTGCCGAGACACATGTCATTAAAAAAACAGGTATCAGCGAAAAAAAACGAGAGGAGAAAGTGAGACAAATATGTATCAGGTGAATAATAAAGCATGAGGGCGAGGAGACGAGGCATCTGAGGACATGGCACCTTTAAAAGCAGCTTTTCAACAGCTGCTGGTGAGTATTTAAGTGTGTGAGGAAAAAGAGGAAACTTCATATTTTTTGAAACATTGGTCAAAATGTTGGCTAGTCCCACTTCACCAAATGAATCCAAAAAAGGTGTTTTATGATTTTTATTTTAACAATTTAGTATTTTCATTTGGTAATTTTGCACTGAAATAATAATCTTACTTTACTCGATCTATTAATTGTTACTGAATATAATATAGACATTAAACTTTAAGAAGCATATGACACAATATATAATACAAGTTCTTTTGCTTTTTTAATTGGACACGAAATAGTATAAAGATTACTTACAGGCCAGTTACAGGTCAGATCTGCGGATCAGAATTCCAAGGTAATTTTTAACAATAATAGTAGGGGCATTTTAACTTCTTGGGTTCTTTTTAAATACAATACAGCAAAGTGTATTCACTGGATCAGAAAACAACAAGTTTAAACGCTGGATCAGGGAGGCCACTAAAATCAGGAAACGACTAAACCTAACCCACGGGCAGCATTAACCGTGAGACGGAGCATTCCTCCTTTCACAAATCTGGGACACGGGGAGAACACGGGGTGAGAACACGGGGCGACGGGAGATGTGGTCAGTCTGAGCGACTTGCCAGGTCCATCAGGTTGACCACACTTACAGGAAGTAACAACAGCTGATGTATGACACGTCACCACACCAACAGCGGTGACAGTTCTGAAAATGGCTTGCAGCAGCAGCCGAAACATGTCAGCAAAGTAAATAAACACACTTTACTGTATTGTCTTTAAAAAGAACCCAAGAAGTTAAAGTACATAAGAAGACAAAATGAACATCTTTGGCTTTATTAGTAAGTAACGGTATTAGAAAAAAAATGATTCAGTGATATATTCTGATATTTTTATTGCATGATTCTCGTATCAATAAATATGTCATGTTTTTTTCATGAAAAATCCATAAGTTCTATTTACTGTTACTCATAATTATTTCATCAGATTTTGTTTTCAACCACGAGTGGTTCGAGAGCTCTGTATGGAACAGACAAACAAACAGGAGGACACACAGACAGACGTTCCTCTCAATAATAGATAGATATTATACGTAATTATTGATAAATCATCACAATATATCACAATCTTAGTTATCAGTAAATGGCAAGACAGATCATTTTAATGCTATACTGTATTGTTTTTGTAATTATTTCAAATTAAAAATGAACAATCCCCTTACAAGTCCTGCGTTCATATGATATTACCTCTGTCATTATAAAGACAGAATCACTGGTGGGTTATGGGACATTTCAGGCTACAGACAGAGCACTCATTGACATGCAGCTTTTGTCATTAACGTTACAAAGGTTCAATTAAAATTTTACACTTTTTGTCTTGCAGATGAGACATTCTTCATTAGGGCTCATCTGTGATCGGGCTATAATTTACTAAAATGTCAGCTCGGGGTTTACAGCGATGGTGAGGCTCATTGTCATTGGGAGGTCACTCTCAAGTCCTCCCTCTCCATCACAGCCTGCAGTCATGTGCTCTGGTATTTCTGTTTTACTCTGCTGTAAACCCGAGAGCAGCCCCCACACCATTCACTGCAATAAACTAGTTCCCATAGGACAAAAGAAAAGAAAAAAAAAGTTTTACTGAAGGAGCATGGTCTTGTGAGTTTGAGTTTTTCATCTGTGGGGGCCCTAAAAGTGTTTGTTGACATCAATCTGAGAAAATATAGTTTTTATAGAGAATGAACTTCGACAGGGTTTCTCTTGTGAGCCAGCTTTTATCTTGGGACAATAGATAAATGGCTAAACATTGAAAAATATCTCTTTTAGTTGAAATTTCCTAAATTCAGAATATCGATTTATTTGATTGATTTTGAATGTGAAAATGTTGAAAAAGTACTTGCATAGATAGTGTCTTGAGGTCCATTTCCCATGTCCTTGACTCAAAAACAAGAAAGAAATTGGTTGCTTTCATTCGCTTTCTGATTTTAATATCTAATAATCTTAGATGGAGGGCAGGAACCTTCACTGCTGTGCTGAAAGAAATATCCAAACTTAAAAAAAGAAAATAATTGAAAAGAAAATCACTTTTGTTTCTAGTCAGGGCACCCACAAACCAAAGCAAAATGTCTGACAATGAAAATCAGAAAAGGACAAATCAATTTTTAGAATCATGTTGTTACACAAACTCATCCTACAAATTTAAAGTCGCACAATCTGTAACTTTTCCAGTTGTCTATGCAAATATGTTATTGTTTTGCCTGGAATGTTAAAGACTGTCTAAATTCATATATTATGTTACAGATTTTATTGCTTGAATTGCTTTGAAAAACATACATTATTATTGTAACTTGGCTGGATCGCACTGATGTACAGACCATCTCAAAAAATTTAAATATAAAAAACTTGAAATAAGTGACAAAAAATGACCTTTTTTCATGATATAAATTTTATTTAGATGGTCTGTAGATTTGAGTTTGATGCGATACTGTGGAACAGAGTCCTGCACTGGTTCATTTTGGAAACCCACTCCCACGCAGTGCAGCACCACACCCGTTAACCTGTGATTATATCAAAGTTAAATCCACACCCTCCCGCACCCGTTAACATTCTATCCGTTACCCGCCCATGCCCATGATAAATCAGGGTCAGCCCATTAGTCCGACAGCCCATTCGTCCAGGATTAAACCAGGACTAAACCAGGACAGAACTTGCAGCGTCATTAGCGGATAATAAATATATACACACCACAGCCGCAGACTCAATCGCCAGGACTACACCAGGACTAAACCAGTGTCATCAGCATAAAAATATACATGCCGCAACTGCCGAGCCAATCACCAGGACTACACCAGGACTGGATTATGTCATAACCACGACTACTTCAGGACTTAACCAAGTCTAAACCAGGTCTATACCAGCTCTAAACCAAGACTAAACCAGGTCTAAACCAGGACTAAACCAGGTCTAAACCAGGTCTAAACCAGGTCTATACCAGCTCTAAACCAGGACTAAACCAGGACTAAACCAGGACTAAACCAGGTCTAAACCAGGTCTAAACCAGGACTAAACCAAGACTAAACCAGGTCTAAACCAGGTCTAAACCAGGTCTATACCAGCTCTAAACCAAGACTAAACCAAGTCTAAACCAGGACTAAACCAGGTCTAAACCAGGTCTATACCAGCTCTAAACCAGGACTAAACCAGGACTAAACCAGGTCTAAACCAGGTCTAAACCAGGACTAAACCAGGTCTAAACCAGGTCTATACCAGCTCTAAACCAAGACTAAACCAGGACTAAACCAGGTCTAAACCAGGTCTAAACCAGGACTAAACCAGGAGTGCAGCCGCCAATCATCTCGGGTGATGTTTTATGTAATAAATACACTAAAGTCACTCTCTCGACTTGGTCTGTCATCATTCCAGGAAATGACAGGGAAATGGCACTTGTTTTCAGAACAACAGACATCCTGAACGCACGTCAAGTATTTCTCTCCCGTTCATTGTTCATTTGATGTACCTCACCCGCCTGTATTGCATACCCGCCTGTAAAATTCCAGAACATTAAAACCCGCCTGTTTTCAGCAACTATTTGAGGGCACCCATTGGGTACACGACCTGGTACAGGACTCTGCTGTGGAACATCCCAGATGAAGCAATAACATCTCCATATCTCCATTTATTCAACTCTCACCAGAAATGTATATACTGCTGCACCTTTAATTAAACAACCAAGATTCTGCTTTTGTATATGTTGAGTTCAAAAACATTATCACGGTCAACTATTTAAACAGACAAATTATAAAAATATATATGTAAAGGTTGCTATAGCTCAATCCTTCCTGTAATAGTCTTCACTCACTGTTATATAATGCCAGTCAGCTTTCAGACACCTGCACCTTTCCTGAAGAGCCAGTGCTAATAAATGGCCAGTTTGTGAGCGTAATGGGGGGAGACATAGCGCTGGGTACTGTGTCTCATTGTCTTGTGTTCTCCAAACAAGAGCAAAAGTGGTGAAAATGACAAGAGGGAAGCAAATGAAGACTGATGGCAGGTTTGTCTCCAGTCAGCACATTGAGTTAGTGATGAAGTGTGGCTCCAGCAGTAACAATGTGATCCACAGAGGACTGAGAGCCTGCAGATAACAAGGACCCGGGTCTATACTGCAAAGGAGCCTCCAATCAGCACCACACTAAATGTACGGAAACAGTATAATTGTATGATAATGGTTCTTTTATTTCTAAGGTGTGCAAAAATGCTACTGGGAATGTGGTAATATAGGGCTGTCTTACCTCATTTGGCAGAGATATTGAAGTCTGGTTATTGTTTTCACTCTTAGCATACTGCCATTGTATCACTGAGCAAGACACTTCACCCAAGCGTTGCATTGTGTACCTTTTTTGTTGGAGGTTCAGCCAAATACTTTTCTCCATAGAGATGTCATCGCTTTGTCTGGAATGTTTCACAGTATGGCATTACACCTATCTATCTTCATGGAGACCAAAGCAGATCAAGTTACAGGTCAGATCTGTGGAGAGGCAACCCCGCTCCCAGTCAGAATGATTGTTTTTGTAGGTGTTTTTTAGCCAGGCTGGCATCACTTAGTGCCTCTGCTCAGTTTCATTTCTCTCCAGCGACTAGGTCAGGAATCAGAATACACTAGACGGTTTGCAAGAACCCCAGAAGTTGTAGACCTCGCACCGGCCAATCAGCGAAGAGCTGTGTGGTACAGCACCAACAGTAAACAGAGCGGTCGAGATGTATGTAGACGAAGCCAAACATTCTGTGTTGGCAACGATTCTCGAGATCGAGGATTTAAAGCCAGAACAAAGAGAATGTTTGGTGAATTTTATCAAGGGGAAAGACGTTATTGCCCTTCTTCCTACGGGATTTGGGAAAAGCTTAATATACCAGTTAGCAGCGCATTACATACATCATGAACAAATAGCAGCAAATGGTTAAATAAAAAAACAGTACCCGGCTAACAAAAAAAAAAAAAAAATAAATGTAAGATAGACCTGTTTAATGTCATACAAGCAGGTGACCGTCAACTGAAAAGTTACATGGTGCATCTTTAAGCATGTTCTGGTTCAATTAGTTGTATCATTTTAGTTTTCTTCAAATCTTTCAGGGGCTTTGATGGTAATCCATCTGACAGCTTGGAAGCCCTCCTTTTGGATGTTATATTGAAATGCACTAAAATCTCAAAAATAAGAAAATACAATTTGCTGGTTGATAGGTTTTACAATAATCAGATTACTTTAACCCTCTCCAGGCAGGCGTTGCAGATTTGCAACAGCTAAATTCCAATTACCTACTTACTCCACATCCATATTTTATGAGCTTTTTTTTACTCAGGAGCCTTTTCTCCCATCCATGCTGATAAACGTGGGCAATGCAGACTGTGCAAGAATGACTACACGCAAACGGAACCTGCCAGAAGTGCAAAATACTTTTTTTGTTTACAAAGGACAAAAAAGTCAGGATTGTATATTACTACCCCATATTATAATTTTCCCCAAATATTAGATTTTTCCTGATACTAAAAATTAATTTGAGCCTGAGAGGGTTAAGGTGCACTGTCATTTTTCTGCCAGTATGTGCCACATTTTGAAATTAAACAATGAAACAACTTACATTTATTTAATTGCATGTGTTTGTATTGCTAAAAAAAATACTCTGAAAATTAAGCCAAGTCTTTCAGTGAGCAGTGTCACATCCCACTTTTGTTTTGTATAGATATAGTAGATACTTTTAATGCCATGCTGCAACATTCCAGGGAAAGCAATTACATCTCCATGGAGACAAGACGATGACGGACACTCCCTCAGAAGATACATAATGCACCTTTAGCTGTTCATGTATCCTAATATCCTGTGCTTTAGCAGATTGAGGGTTAGTGCAAGTCTGTAGGTACCTTCATGATACCACTCTTAACATTATTATACCCACAATAACACAATAGTACTGTAAATATGCTATATATCGTGAGGCGAGGGTTTGCAGGCATCAGCACTACATCCTCCCTGTCTGTATACATTTAGTGCTAAGTGCCTCTTTGGAGATTTGAAACTTTCTTCGCCTCAGGTCACAGAGATAATACGAGACACAGAGCCCGGTCCTGCCCCGTCAGCTCTCTGTGTATCCCCCATTCTGTGGAGTAACAATGTATGGACCAGCACAGAGAAAGGTACGTTTGAATAGGATGTGGAAGCATGGCAGAGTCAGTGAAAAAGCACAAAATCAACAGCATGTCCTGGGGATGGAATTAGCCCTTACAATGCACTTTAAGCTTAAAAGGCCCATATTATGCTACTTTGTGATCTATGTTCTAATGTTGTTTTCTCATCAAAAACATACCTGGAGTTCTGTTTTGTCAGTTGAGTTCTCCTCTTAAACAGAAAATACTCTGTTCCACCTTGTGATGTCATATGGTAATACAGAAAGTGTCCCACTGTGTTTTTAAACTCCATACAGCTTCACTAGAATCACCTGAAAATTCTCTACTGAACATGAAAAGGTAGCTTTTTATTTGAAAACTGCCACTTCATGACATTACATGGTGGAACAGAGCATTTTGAGATTTGGAGATGTGGACAGACTAATACTGCAGAATTACTCACACATCTCCAGGTATGTTTTTGAGGAGGTAACTCAAACTATGGCTAAAAGCTTTATTTAGTGTAATATAGGACCTTTAAAATAACAAGTTTGGATTTTTCTTTTTGAAGTGTAGAGTCTTGCACTCTAAATATATCATTACAAAGTATATTGCATCCTGAATGTCAGTCTAAAAACTGGCCCAAGAGAAATGTAAGGTTGAAAATTTCATAAATGATTAATTTCCAACAAATATTTCATGTGCTTTTTGGAAATTTTGTGGAATAAGCGTTTGCACTGCTTGCACTGACTTTTCTTTTATAATGAACTAACATTAGCAAATTTTTTGGTTGATGTTTAAATTCCTTTATTACACAAAATGGATTCTTGTGAGTGTTAAGCGATGTTNTTACAAAGGTTCAATTAAAATTTTACACTTTTTGTCTTGCAGATGAGACATTCTTCATTAGGGCTCATCTGTGATCGGGCTATAATTTACTAAAATGTCAGCTCGGGGTTTACAGCGATGGTGAGGCTCATTGTCATTGGGAGGTCACTCTCAAGTCCTCCCTCTCCATCACAGCCTGCAGTCATGTGCTCTGGTATTTCTGTTTTACTCTGCTGTAAACCCGAGAGCAGCCCCCACACCATTCACTGCAATAAACTAGTTCCCATAGGACAAAAGAAAAGAGAAAAAAAAGTTTTACTGAAGGAGCATGGTCTTGTGAGTTTGAGTTTTTCATCTGTGGGGGCCCTAAAAGTGTTTGTTGACATCAATCTGAGAAAATAGTTTTTATAGAGAATGAACTTCGACAGGGTTTCTCTTGTGAGCCAGCTTTTATCTTGGGACAATAGATAAATGGCTAAACATTGAAAAATATCTCTTTTAGTTGAAATTTCCTAAATTCAGAATATCGATTTATTTGATTGATTTTGAATGTGAAAATGTTGAAAAAGTACTTGCATAGATAGTGTCTTGAGGTCCATTTCCCATGTCCTTGACTCAAAAACAAGAAAGAAATTGGTTGCTTTCATTCGCTTTCTGATTTTAATATCTAATAATCTTAGATGGAGGGCAGGAACCTTCACTGCTGTGCTGAAAGAAATATCCAAACTTAAAAAAAAGAAAATAATTGAAAAGAAAATCACTTTTGTTTCTAGTCAGGGCACCCACAAACCAAAGCAAAATGTCTGACAATGAAAATCAGAAAAGGACAAATCAATTTTAGAATCATGTTGTTACACAAACTCATCCTACAAATTAAAGTCGCACAATGTAACTTTTCCAGTTGTCTATGCAAATATGTTATTGTTATTGTTTTGCCTGGAATGTTAAAGACTGTCTAAATTCATATATTATGTTACAGATTTTATTGCTTGAATTGCTTTGAAAAACATACATTATTATTGTAACTTGGCTGGATCGCACTGATGTACAGACCATCTCAAAAAATTTAAATATAAAAAACTTGAAATAAGTGACAAAAAATGACCTTTTTTCATGATATAAATTTTATTTAGATGGTCTGTAGATTTGAGTTTGATGCCGATACTGTGGAACAGAGTCCTGCACTGGTTCATTTTGGAAACCCACTCCCACGCAGTGCAGCACCACACCCGTTAACCTGTGATTATATCAAAGTTAAATCCACACCCTCCCGCACCCGTTAACATTCTATCCGTTACCCACCCATGCCCATGATAAATCAGGGTCAGCCCATTAGTCCGACAGCCCATTCGTCCAGGATTAAACCAGGACTAAACCAGGACAGAACTTGCAGTGTCATTAGCGGATAATAAATATATACACACACCACAGCCGCAGACTCAATTGCCAGGACTACACCAGGACTAAACCAGTGTCATCAGCATAAAAATATACATGCCGCAACTGCCGAGCCAATCACCAGGACTACACCAGGACTGGATTATGTCATAACCAGGACTACTTCAGGACTTAACCAAGTCTAAACCAGGTCTATACCAGCTCTAAACCAAGACTAAACCAGGTCTAAACCAGGACTAAACCAGGTCTAAACCAGGTCTAAACCAGGTCTATACCAGCTCTAAACCAGGACTAAACCAGGACTAAACCAGGACTAAACCAGGTCTAAACCAGGTCTAAACCAGGACTAAACCAAGACTAAACCAGGTCTAAACCAGGTCTAAACCAGGTCTATACCAGCTCTAAACCAAGACTAAACCAAGTCTAAACCAGGACTAAACCAGGTCTAAACCAGGTCTATACCAGCTCTAAACCAAGACTAAACCAGGACTAAACCAGTCTAAACCAGTCTAAACCAGGACTAAACCAGGTCTAAACCAGGTCTAAACCAGTCTAAACCAGGACTAAACCAGGACTAAACCAGGTCTAAACCAGGTCTAAACAGGTCTAAACCAGGAGTGCAGCTGCCAATCATCTCGGGTGATGTTTTATGTAATAAATACACTAAAGTCACTCTCTCGACTTGGTCTGTCATCATTCCAGGAAACGACAGGGAAATGGCACTTGTTTTCAGAACAACAGACATCCTGAACGCACGTCAAGTATTTCTCTCCCGTTCATTGTTCATTTGATGTACCTCACCCGCCTGTATTGCATACCCACCTGTAAAATTCCAGAACATTAAAACCCGCCTGTTTCAGCAACTATTTGAGGGCACCCATTGGGTACACGACCTGGTACAGGACTCTGCTGTGGAACATCCCAGATGAAGCAATAACATCTCCATATCTCCATTTATTCAACTCTCACCAGAAATGTATATACTGCACCTTTAATTAAACAACCAAGATTCTGCTTTTGTATATGTTGAGTTCAAAAACATTATCACGGTCAACTATTTAAACAGACAAATTATAAAAATATATATGTAAAGGTTGCTATAGCTCAATCCTTCCTGTAACAGTCTTCACTCACTGTTATATAATGCCAGTCAGCTTTCAGACACCTGCACCTTTCCTGAAGAGCCAGTGCTAATAAATGGCCAGTTTGTGAGCGTAATGGGGGGAGACATAGCGCTGGGTACTGTGTCTCATTGTCTTGTGTTCTCCAAACAAGAGCAAAAGTGGTGAAAATGACAAGAGGGAAGCAAATGAAGACTGATGGCAGGTTTGTCTCCAGTCAGCACATTGAGTTAGTGATGAAGTGTGGCTCCAGCAGTAACAATGTGATCCACAGAGGACTGAGAGCCTGCAGATAACAAGGACCCGGGTCTATACTGCAAAGGAGCCTCCAATCAGCACCACACTAAATGTACGGAAACAGTATAATTGTATGATAATAGTTCTTTTTATTTCTAAGGTGTGCAAAAATGCTACTGGGAATGTGGTAATATAGGGCTGTCTTACCTCATTTGGCAGAGATATTGAAGTCAGGTTATTGTTTTCACTCTTAGCATACTGCCATTGTATCACTGAGCAAGACACTTCACCCAAGCGTTGCATTGTGTACCTTTTTTGTTGGAGGGTCAGCCTGTCGCTTTGTCTGGAATGTTTCACAGTATGGCATTACACCTATCTATCTTCATGGAGACCAAAGCAGATCAAGTTACAGGTCAGATCTGTGGAGAGGCAACCCCGCTCCCAGTCAGAATGATTGTTTTTGTAGGTGTTTTTTAGCCAGGCTGGCACCACTTAGTGCCTCTGCCTCAGTTTCATTTCTCTCCAGCGACTAGGTCAGGAATCAGAATACACTAGACGGTTTGCAAGAACCCCAGAAGTTGTAGACCTTGCACCGGCCAATCAGCGAAGAGCTGTGTGGTACAGCACCAACAGTAAACAGAGCGGTCGAGATGTATGTAGACGAAGCCAAACATTCTGTGTTGGCAACGATTCTCGAGATCGAGGATTTAAAGCCAGAACAAAGAGAATGTTTGGTGAATTTTATCAAGGGGAAAGACGTTATTGCCCTTCTTCCTACGGGATTTGGGAAAAGCTTAATATACCAGTTAGCAGCGCATTACATACATCATGAACAAATAGCAGCAAATGGTTAAATTAAAAAAACAGTACCCGGCTAACAAAAAGAAAAAAAAAATACAATTGAATAAATGTAAGATAGACCTGTTTAATGTCATACAAGCAGGTGACCGTCAACTGAAAAGTTACATGGTGCATCTTTAAGCATGTTCTGGTTCAATTAGTTGTATCATTTGCCATTTTAGTTTTCTTCAGATCTTTCAGGGGCTTTGATGGTAATCCATCTGACAGCTTGGAAGCCCTCCTTTTGGATGTTATATTGAAATGCACTAAAATCTCAAAAATAAGAAAATACAATTTGCTGGTTGATAGGTTTTACAATAATCAGATTACTTTAACCCTCTCCAGGCAGGCGTTGCAGATTTGCAACAGCTAAATTCCAAGTACCTACTTACTCCACATCCATATTTTATGAGCTTTTTTTACTCAGGAGCCTTTTCTCCCATCCATGCTGATAAACGTGGGCAATGCAGACTGTGCAAGAATGATTACACGCAAACGGCCTGCCAGAAGTGCAAAATACTTTTTTTGTTTACAAAGGATAAAAAAGTCAGGATTGTATATTACTACCCCATATTATAATTTTCCCCAAATATTAGATTTTTCCTGATACTAAAAATTAATTTGAGCCTGAGAGGGTTAAGGTGCACTGTCATTTTTCTGCCAGTATGTGCCACATTTTGAAATTAAACAATGAAACAACTTACATTTATTTAATTGCATGTGTTTGTATTGCTAAAAAAAAAAAAATACTCTGAAAATTAAGCCAAGTCTTTCAGTGAGCAGTGTCACATCCCACTTTTGTTTTGTATAGATATAGTAGATACTTTTAATGCCATGCTGCAACATTCCAGGGAAAGCAATTACATCTCCATGGAGACAAGACGATGACGGACACTCCCTCAGAAGATACATAATGCACCTTTAGCTGTTCATGTATCCTAATATCCTGTGCTTTAGCAGATTGAGGGTTAGTGCAAGTCTGTAGGTACCTTCATGATACCACTCTTAACATTATTATACCCACAATAACACAATAGTACTGTAAATATGCTATATATCGTGAGGCGAGGGTTTGCAGGCATCAGCACTACATCCTCCCTGTCTGTATACATTTAGTGCTAAGTGCCTCTTTGGAGATTTGAAACTTTCTTCGCCTCAGGTCACAGAGATAATACGAGACACAGAGCCCGGTCCTGCCCCGTCAGCTCTCTGTGTATCCCCCATTCTGTGGAGTAACAATGTATGGACCAGCACAGAGAAAGGTACGTTTGAATAGGATGTGGAAGCATGGCAGAGTCAGTGAAAAAGCACAAAATCAACAGCATGTCCTGGGGATGGAATTAGCCCTTACAATGCACTTTAAGCTTAAAAGGCCCATATTATGCTACTTTGTGATCTATGTTCTAATGTTGTTTTCTCATCAAAAACATACCTGGAGTTCTGTTTTGTCAGTTGAGTTCTCCTCTTAAACAGAAAATACTCTGTTCCACCTTGTGATGTCATATGGTAATACAGAAAGTGTCCCACTGTGTTTTTAAACTCCATACAGCTTCACTAGAATCACCTTGAAAATTCTCTACTGAACATGAAAAGGTAGCTTTTTATTTGAAAACTGCCACTTCATGACATTACATGGTGGAACAGAGCATTTTGAGATTTGGAGATGTGGACAGACTAATACTGCAGAATTACTCACACATCTCCAGGTATGTTTTTGAGGAGGTAACTCAAACTATGGCTAAAATCTTTATTTAGTGTAATATAGGACCTTTAAAATAACAAGTTTGGATTTTTCTTTTTGAAGTGTAGAGTCTTGCACTCTAAATATATCATTACAAAGTATATTGCATCCTGAATGTCAGTCTAAAAACTGGCCCAAGAGAAATGTAAGGTTGAAAATTTCATAAATGATTAATTTCCAACAAATATTTCATGTGCTTTTTGGAAATTTTGTGGAATAAGCGTTTGCACTGCTTGCATTGACTTTTCTTTTATAATGAACTAACATTAGCAAATTTTTTGGTTGATGTTTAAATTCCTTTATTACACAAAATGGATTCTTGTGAGTGTTAAGCGATGTTGGAATGCCGTTACCTCATAAAAACATACCTGGAGTTGTGTTTTGTTTCATTCACACATGTTCAAGTTTATTATTAGTTTGTCTACATCTCCAAAGTCCAAAATGCTCTATTCCAGCTTGTGATGTCATGAAGGAGTAATTTTCAGTTGAAGGAGCAGTTTTCTTTTGTTCAGGAAAGACTGGCAATTCCAGGGCTGAAAGCATCCAAGTAATACACGCACCAAGAATCTCGGACTTCCAGTCATTGCGCAATGCATACTGGGAAGGAAAAAGTGAGCATCAAACCGTCATGTTTCATCCTGAGTTTGCAGCGAACATTTTGTATGTGGAGCCATCAAAGCAAAACCCCGATCCCTCACTCATCCTTGGTTACGAATTTAAAAAGTCAACGCCAAAGCGAAAGGCACCAACTGTTCAACAAGAAACACCTTCCACTGCAAAGAGACTGTTACGGCCACAGGCCTCCAGATCCTCCTCTGGCCATATCTGCTTAGATCCATGTGTGTGTGTGTGTGCAAGCCTCCATATACAGACCCCCTGCTATGATGCTGTGATTGGAGGATTCAATTTAAGATGGCATCTGGAGCCCTCCTGCTGATTGGTGGAACCCAAAACACCTGGCCAATCCCAGGCCTACACCTGGAGGACCAGCCCTATAAAAGGACCCACCCCCTGCCACTCATGGCAGCTGTTCTGTTGTGGACTTGCTTGCCATCTTTGTGTCTCTCGTGGTGTGTTTTGTCGAGATACTAGAGTCCTGGTGACTTAGACTGGTTTTTGTTTTTCTGTTTCATTTAGTGTACCCTGTTTTGGTTAGCCTATTTTTCCTTATACTGTTAGCCACTCTGTTTAGAGCCTCTTTTTGTTAATTCTTGTAAAAATCATTGTTTTGTTAGTTTTACTTTACAATTCTGTTAAATAAATCACAACTTTAGTTTTACCATTTTTTACATCTTGGTTATTTTGTTACTTTCCCCTGTCTCTAGCAGAGCTGGGTCATAACAGAGACCAAGACTTAATGTTGCTGTAAAACTACCAGAACAAGAAAATGCTCGCTCAGTCTGTTTGTCTTCTGTACGTCTCGCTTAACAAATGGGATCTCGCTTTGTTGGCGCTCCACATACAAAATGTTCACTGCAAACTCGGAATGATTTAGGCAGTCAAAGGTTTCCTTTTTCATCCTTCCCATGGATCAATACTGCCCATCGCATTCGCCTTTCACTATTTTTCAATTCCGCTGGGAAGGGAAACAGTTTGAACAGAGGTTTGCAGTACCACAGATCTGATTCCCTTTTGCATTTATGGAGTTCGCAAACACTTTTTCCTCTGGATCCCAAAACTAAAATATGACAATATCAGAACCAGAAACTTCAAAAGACTTGAAAATATCGGCTTTGTCAATAGACGCATCCCACTGGGAAAACAAACATGGCAGTTTGATGCTCACTTTTTCGGAAAATCCTTCCCAGTATGCATTGCGCAATGACCGGAAGTCCGAGATTGTTGATGGGTGTATTCTAGTGAAAGTGTATGGAGTTTAAAAACACAGTGGAGCTCATCATGTATTACAACATGAAATTACAAGGTGGGACAGAGTATATTTTTTCCATTTAGAGAAGATCTATGCAGGATGTGTGTGTTGTAAATGTGTGAAAGAAACAAAACAAAACAAGAACACAACATTGTAACATAGATCAGAAAATCGCATAATATGGACACTTTCAATCAAACAAGCACTGTATAATATTTAACTATAACCAAAACAGGATCAGTGCGTTGAAGTTGGTCCATGATCTCTCTTTTCTTCTAGCTGCTGTTGCGTTACACCAAATGTTATTCAAATACTCCCTGATCTGCATTGTATACTGGGCCATAGATAGCCTCTCAGGAGAATACTGCTTACAGATGTATCACGAAACAGAGCATAACCCGGACCGTGGAAATCCATCAGGCTGCAGTTTCTGAAGGACAGTTTCCCGATGCGAGCCTCTTCCCATCAACCCTTGCACCGGGCCTCATGTCTGGCCTCTGTAGGAAATAGACTCCGCCCCCTGAGAGCTGCGCGGTTGAAGGTGAGATCAGGAAAGAACGGATAGGACGAAAGAAAACAGCCGGTTACGAGACAGTGATGGAGAGGTGTGGGGATAACCTATACCACAGTGGGTCAGGTGCCTTTCTCTCATTTCCTTTGCACGGAGCGTCTAATGCACACAAACATATACATAAAGAAGTGAGAGTTCGGAGGTGCACGATCAGAGTTTTGGAGTTCAGGTTTGAAGTAAAAGTATATTTCCAGCATTGTCTGATAGCTGGATTTGTTAGGCAACATCTTAGTGAGTGTGCCATAATAAAAACTTTCTTCTAATCCATGAAAAACAACCCCATATGCTTTGTCTATTTCATAGTGAGTTAAGCAACCAGTAACCAGATGGTCAACAGTTTAAATATGACCCAGGTCCATGAGAAGGGCATCAGATGTAAAACACTGCCAAATTCCTAACTGATGGTTCAAAATAGCAATTCAAGGATCAATATTATGCTATTTTCGGATCTGTTATAATGTTGTTTCCTCATCAAAAACATACCCAGCGTTGCTTTTTGTTTCATTCACGCATGTTTAACACATACATTTCTGTCTTTTTATTTCTTATTTATTTTTTTGTAAATGGACACAGATATTAATGAACATTTAAATATGCAAAGATTATAGATTATAGTTATAATAGTTTTGCATAAACATTGAACCCAGAACAAGTGTAATATAAAATAAAAGGAAATTTTAAAATAAATAATGTGTCTATAGTCTATCTGTAGCCGGTGGGACAGCTCTAATACATATTTTATATGATCTCACGAGCCAAATATATTTATATCACGTGCAAAATATAATTATATTATGGGCCAAATTTGGCCCCCGAGCCTGAGTTTGACATGTCTGATCTACAGGACAGGGGAAAAGTACAGCAACAATCACACAAAAGTACAAAACACCAGCACACTCACTATACATACAATCCATTTCTAACTGTTCATTTGAAGTTCAAAGTCAAGGGTTGGAGTTAAACCAACAACCCCTCAAAAAAATAAAATTATAATAATAATAATAATTTTGATTAAACAATAAATATTTGAACATTTTTGGCCATTGAACAACCAGTGTTTTTAAAGCTTTAGAAAATGCTGCCAGTGTTGAAAGTTCTCGTATTTGAGCTGCACTTCCATGTTTGAGCTGCTCGATAAGTAAAAGAGAACTGTCCAAAAGCACTTTTCCTAAACGCCACAGAGCAGTCGCCTCTAGAGCTGCTCTTGTTGTGCAATTTGAGTTTCTTTTCATAAACTCCTTTAGAGGAGGTGGAGCAAGATTATTAAGAAGTTTGTATATCAAAATTAAATCTGCATATTTGCTAGTGTTGTCCCAATTAAGAAATTTGTATGTCAAGTATTTTGCAATAGTGATAATTAGTGGACTTTTTGTTTAATACCTGAAGTGCTTTTTTATTTAGTTTCAGCTCATTTCAGAGTAGTTTTGCTTGTCAGAGTCCAACCAGTAATGCAATAATTTAAGTGAGGCAAAACCATTGAATTTAAATACATAATTGCAGTGTTTGTTGTTAGATTATTTCTTATATGACAAAAATTTGATATTCATATTCATATGTGATTTTATTTACTGTTCTTTTGAAATGTTGTTTGGGCAATACTTGTGGGTCCAATGTAACCAGATAACCGACATGTCATTTTTACTTTTGCGTAATTAATCCTGCATACATAGGCTCAGTTCTTCAAGAAAGACTAGGTTCCACCTTGTGATGTCATGTGGTAATAAAGGAAGTGCTCTACAGTGTTTTGAAACTCCATACACCTTCACTGGAATCATTTGGATAATTTCAGCCTTGGAATTGCTAATCTCTACCAACTCTAAAGTAAAATGTAGCTGTTAACTTGAAAACTACCACAACATGACATCACAAGGTGGAACAGAGTGTTTTGAGCTTTGAAGATGTTGACAGACTAATAATGTAGGATTACTCAAGCATGTGTGTGAATGAAACAAACTCCAGCTCTGTTTTTGAAGAGGTAACAGCATTTGAACGTGGCTTAAAGCTCACAATGAGTCATTTTTTTTAAGACAGAAAAGATAATAATTATTATGCAAATGTAAAAATGACTTGTCGGTTTTACTGCCATATTTTTTTTACAGTGTAGGAAGTCCTTGCAGGAAACTTTCCCTCAGAGTTTGGCAGGAACTCTTCTCAGTTACAGAAAGAGGAGAAAACTGAATCATTTCACACCTTTCTTTCTCACACCTCTCTCTCTCTCTTGCTCTCCATTTTTCTCTCTCACTCTCTCTCCGTCCTTCTCTTCCTCCAACACACAGCACCAGTCGCACACGCACCATCGGCACCTGATCGGCTAAAAGGGTGAATAATTACTTTGCCATAGGGCACAACTGTGATCCCGGCTGGTATTTAAAGGCCTGTCACTGAATTTAAATCACCCTCTGCCTCCCCTCTCCTCCCCCTCTGCTCCGCTGCCTTTAGTTAAGTAGAAACGTCCTCTTTTCAGACTAATACAGAGATCAAGCTCCTAATGTCATTATCAGGGTCTGACACCTATTAGGCCTCACCACATGGTACACACTCAGTTAGACCCACTTAAAGCTGCACTATGTAACTTTTCTGGGGGAGGGGCTGGCATAGATCCAGAGAGATATTACTCTTTCGCCTTGATTATTCCGCAGTATGGAAATAAATTTGGTAATCACAATGGAGACAGTTTAATGGTCAGATCTATGAAGAATATGAAGTTATTTTTTGAGATTTAAAACAGAGATATGCTTAATGCCCTACTGTGGAACATTCCAGGCAAAGAAATAACATCTCCATGAAGACAAGCAATTAGCAGACCCTCCACTAGAAGTTACACAGTGTATCTTTAACGCCACACTCCCGTATGTAACTTTTCTCTACCTGCTTTTCTCCATGGAGATGTTATTGCTTTGCCTATAATATTTCAAGTACGAAGTTAAACTTCTATTTATCTTGTGTTTATTCATTTATTCACACTGTTTTTATTATGAAAAACTTTGAAAAACATGCACGGCCACTTTATAAATTTGAAAACCTAACCTAACACCCTGCACAAATGAGTACACACTGTCTAAATTATAGGGAAATGTGATTAGTTAAGAGCTACAGAAAGCCTACAGCCTTTTAAATTATGCAAAGAAAAATTACACATTAAATTCCAACAGCTGCCTTGAGTCAATTTGTTCAGTCTAGCCAATTTGTGTTAATACTGTAGTTTAATTAGCCTGGTTTGGACTACTTACCCTTTCAAAGTATGATCGGCACTTTGGCTTATGTTTGTGGACACATTTGGTTAGGTGTGAAAATGTATGTATATATCAATTTATCAACATATTTGATCACTTAATTTCATTTTTAAAAAGAACCAAAGAACCAAAATACATGTGGACAAAGATGACAGAGATGTCTTAAGATTTTAGCCTGATTCATCAGCTGGTTTCACTTCGTGGAAACTGTCTGAACCTCTCATCAGAATTCATTCACTCGATGGTAGGCAGGTACTTTTTTAGTTTAATCTATTGCTGCTATTTGGTTGTGACGTATGTAATGCGCCACTTATGGGGCTAACTGGTATATTAAGCTTTTCCCAAATCCCATAGGAATTTGATAAAATTTATCAAATTCACCAAACATTCTCTTTGTTCCGACTTTAAATCCTTGATCTTGGGAATCGTTTCCAACACAGAAAAATATGGCTCTTTGCTGATTGGCTGGTGCCTGGACTCGCACTTCCAGGGTTCTTGCAAAGCATCTAGTGTATTCTGATTCCTGACCTAGTCGCTGGAGAGAAATTAAATTGAGCGGAGGCACTAGGTGGCACCAAAGATTTTTACCTTCACTTTTAATGTAGTGGACAAATAGCCTGATTCATCAGCCAGTTTCACTTTGTAGAAACCATCTGACCTTGCAGTGTTAGAATTCGTTTGCTTGATGGTAGGCAGGTACTTTTTATCATTTAACCAATCGCTGCTATTTGGTGGTGACGTATGTAATGCGCCACTAACGGGGATAACTGGTATATTAAGCCTTTCCTTAATCCCGTAGGAAGAAGGACAATAACGTCTTTCCCCTTGATGAAATTCACCAAACATTGTCTTTATTTCAGCTTTAAATCCTTGATCTTGGGAATTGTTTCCAACACAGAATGTATGGCTCTTCGCTGATTGGCTGGTGCCCGACCTTGCACTTCTGAGGTTCTTGCAAACCATCTAGTGTATTCTGATTCCTGACCTAGTCGATGGAGAGAAATGAAATTAAGCGGAGGCACTAGGTGGCTCCGAAGATTTGTACTTTCACTTTTAATGTAGCAGACAAAAAGAAAAAGGAAATAACACAAGTTAGCCTATAATTGTGAGACCACAGTTTATGTAATTGCTGCTAATCTAAAAGAAGTGAATAAACATCCAAACACATTTATAATATTTTTCTATCTTACCTCGTGCACTTGAATGCCTCTGCTAGAGTGATCGGGCCACACTTTTACATGTAAACTGTATAAACAAATGGACACAAGTGATCATGGGGGGCACTTCTGGCTCTATCAACTCTCCAATTGATTTTACATAAAAGAAAATGGTCACCCTTCTCTCTGTAACTGCTGCTGTTAGCCTTTTCATTTTAGTCTTAAAATGTTCATATTAACTCACTCTATATGATCCTGGTGTTTTTCTCTATCTCTGTTTTGTCCTTGAATTAATTTTTATCCCAAATATAGAACTCAGCTCCAAACTTGTATTTTAAAGTAAGCCAGTTATCCTATTTTCCTGACATGCCTCTAAACGTAGTGTTAATGATATAAAGACAAAAGATAATTAAAGTGTTCTGCTATTTCGCTTCTTTCCTGCCCTATTCTCTAGCTTTAATACCTCTTTTTGTGAAGTCTTGTGAATTTTTTACAGACGAAATCGCCCCAGAGCAGAAGATTTGCTTGCTGTTTTGATGGAGATGCACATAAAACCTTCTCATCTAATTAGTTTATTCAGTTCAGTCTTTTTTTCCTGCCTCCACACTGCAGCCTTGGGCCTCCATAGCTCTCACCTGCCTCTCTATCCTCCCCTATATCATTCTCCTCCTTTTTAAACCCCATGTTGTGTCCAGCTCTTTACATAGAAATACATACAAGAATCTCCATTTGAAAGGTGCAGGGGAGGTTGAGAGCCTGATCCAATAGGGTATTCGTCCTTGTTCTGATTTAACCTGAAAATACAGGCCGCCTGCTTGGACACGCTGCACTTTGCTCCATGATTGGCATAGGGGGGCTAGGGAGGCCATTACAATTCTGAACCATGGAAGCACTTAAGGTCTGGGTATATTTGGGCCTAAGAAAGTGAACATTTGACTTGATACAAAGGAGGTAGACAAAGTGTTATCATGACCGCTGTTAGACAAAAGACTATGATGAATGGATCTGTGGAGTAAGTAAACATTAAACGAGGAGATTTAAAGCACTGACTTGTGTGTTAAAACTGCACAGCAAATGGATGTTTAATGCACTTATACGACAGCTACAAACTGAAATGTCTGACCTGTGAGTGTGAAAAGCCTGTTCACTGTTTGTAAATGTCTCAAATATCAGTTCTTTCAGTGTTTTAAATTAAGCTAGTCCCATATTCTAGTCACAACATTTGTTTTGTCACACTGATGTCATGCTGATGTCACAGTAATGTCATACTTCTGTCATAGTGATGTCATACTGATGTCATTGTGATGGCCGCAGAGCAGTGATATACAAAGTGATTTAACTTTTGCTACAAGTGCGTTATGTAGTGTTAATGCCACATTCATGTGGCTCTCGGGAACTCGGTATTCCAAAATGAGATGTACATTTGTTTGTGTTCAGTAAACCCCTTAATGTAACTTCCAGTTAAAGAGCTCAAATGTGTTTAAAATAAATAGACTTTGGTGCTTTGAATATAAAATTGCTGAAGAAAAACTATACTGACTTTTCATAATAGCTATTGAATACAAACATAGTCAGAGTTCTTCTGAGATCTTTGTTGTTTTAATAGTCTTATAGCTTTGTAACTAGTACCATTTGATTCCCTGACCCTGAAAAGGTGGCTTTAGCAGTTAATTTTTTTTTTTTATTCAAAATGGCCACCATATAGACATCTAAGCAAATGCAAACTTTTTACAAAAAGAGGTCAACTGAGCAAAAGGTTTTATGTAACCTTACTACCCAAAGCAAAAAATAAGCAAATAAATAAATAAATGAAAAAACAGGTCTAATGACTTAATGTGGTTTGCAAATTCAGTTTGACAGAATAGTAAAATGAACTTGACGCAACCTGTTTTTTTTTGTTGTTTTTTTCTGTTATGCTGAAATGGTGAAAATTTCAGGAGATGTAAAAGCATTAGCTGATTTCCTGACACATTTTACTGTGTTGTCTATGTCATTTAGTTTCCTTGGTAATTGGTGAAGAAAGTTTTCTTCCCTTACTTGCTGGTGTCATGATAACTTTGAATTGTGAGACAGTGTTTGCTTGAGATCTACATTATCAAACCAGTTTTAGGTGAGAGGTCACTTTGACCTTAATGCCATTCAGAGCTGAAATATTAATTTGTGAAGTTACAGATTTAACTCAAATAATTTTCAGGGCTGACGTGAGAATATTCAGCCTTTTTCCTTACCCTTCAATTGTTACCTCAAATATGTGTGAAGAAGACATTTTTGGTGAGAACATAAAATGGCAATATCTCAATTACTGAAAAGAGTAGGAAAAAAATCACAAATTAACACAATTACAGACATAAAAATGAAATTGTTTACTGTATTACCATTGTTTAAAGGGCCCATATTACTTTACTTTGTGATCAATGTTATAATGTTGTTTCCTCATCAGAAACATATCTGGAGTTTCATTCAGTATCATTCTCATATGTTTAACACACAAACCCATGTTCTAAGGCTGTGTTCTTCGCTCAAACAAAAAACACTCTGTTCCACTCTGTGATGTCATGTCAGGAAGTGCTCCACTGTGTTTTTAAACTCCATTCAAAACTCATTAGAATCATTTGGATGATTACAGCCCTGGAATTGACAATACTGAACAAAAGTTAGCTTGAAAACTACAGATTCATGACATCACAAGTTGGAGTTTTGGAGATGTTGACAGACTAAGCATTTGAGTTTCGATGCCCCCGATGTGCATGTTGGACGCCGCGGACAAATGGGAGAAAAAATACTGGTTCAGTTCTGGTGTAGTCCTGGTGTGGTCCTGGCGATCGGCTCGGCGGCTGTGGCATGTATATATTTATACTCCGCTAATGACATTGGTTTAGTCCTGCTTTAAGTCCTGGTCCAGTCCTGGTTTTGGTTCATGCCGACACCAAAAGTTTTGCATTCAGTATTATTCAGCATTTTCAAAGTCTGACGCTGATGCTCTGGAACCGCTTCAAAGGCGTTGGCACCAGAACGCTCAAGATTTGGTGCGTCAACGCCACATTCACGCCACACTGACGCCTGAAGATGAGCCACAAAAACACAGGACGCCCTAGACACGAGTCACACATAGGCTTTGCATGAAAACTGGATGCCTTGACGCTCCGGTCTGAACGGACCATAATAATGCAAGATTACTCAAACATCCGCAGGTTTTTGATGAGGTAACAACATTCAATATTTTTCTAAATATAGGAACTTTAAGAGATGTCCTCTGTGTGTCCTCAACATAAACAGTCAGATAAAAAGGCACTTTACATTTAGGTGGACTATTGTTGAACAGATTTAAAGGTGCTGTACCTGATTTCTACAATCTTAAAAAAATAAATAAACAAAAAAAATTTGAAAAACAGAAATAGTTTGTAGTGGTCCGAAGATATTCCACTTACCTTATGCATTCTGAGTAGGGATGGGCATTCGATGAAATTTTCTTAATCGATCGTCGGAAGAATTAACGATTGATTATCGATTAATCATTAACCTTTTTTATATCAAAATGATCATCATTATTATTTTTATCTGCACTACTAATCTGCATAAATAAATTCAACTTTACGACATATAAACCGTAAACACTCTAGAGCCACATCAGCCTGTTTGACATTATAATGTGTTTAATTCAGTTTTGCGCAACTCTCACAGAAATGAAACTTAAAACCGCACTGCTAATTTGCATAAACTCAGCGAAGAAAAAAATACAGCTCTTCTGTCAGATTAAAAGACATGACTCAGTGGAATACAGGTTAGTGTGACCATATTTGTGTTTGTCAAAACCAGGACACTGTACGGGGGGTGGGAGGTGGGGACTCGTCATCGACATTGCGCAGACTGACCGACTGTTTGTGTCTCGCTCCTTCTGAGTGCAGAGAGCTACATGTCTGGACCCCCGTTTGGTCACGCTATGCACAGCAACCTAGATTCGGTTTGTCAATTAATTATGAACGTAATCGATGAAATTCTTAATGATCAATTTTTGATGAATCGACTAATCATGCCCATCCCTAATTCTGAGCAACCTGATTATTCATAGGAAGCAACAACAACAACAACTATTATGCTAACCGTACACCTCCTGATTCTCAAACAATTAAACACTGCTAATACAATATACTCTGCTTATACGATATGTCTGCACTGGGGCAAGATAAATTTAGCTGAAAAACATAGAGAAAAAAATATATAAATAAATAAATAAATACAGATCCTTTAATTAAAATATCTTTCTTTTCATTCTTATTTTGTGACCTGAATAATTGTGCTTATCTATTTACCAGATAATCTTGACATCCCTGACGGTGTGGCATATTTTAATTTCAATACAACTTTAAAATCATTATTGTGTTTCTGTTATTTCATTTCCAGACATGTTTTCATATTCCAAGGTCACTTTTCTGTCTGTTTATCATTTCAGAATTTGCTCACTTCTTGTTCTTATTTTGTGTTTATTCCAGCTCAGGACTTGACTATAAACCCGTGCATGTCAATTACAGGTGATGATACTTGTAGCTCCTGCCCGCTGTGTGCCTCTGTGCTTGTGTGCGTAGTTTGACCCGGCTCACACTGTCTCACATTTTCATACGAACCTCTCCTTTCTTCCTTCCAAATTAGATTCATATTTTCCAGGCTTCGCTCTGACTTATTTGCTTCCCTTTCATCATCTTCGGCAAGGTTATCCCGAGGCAAGTAACGTATTTATGGAAACAATGGTGCGCGTATGGGGCTTTTGTTTAGCTTTTTGCTCCTAATACCCCATATTTCAGTCATGTTTGAAAATCGTTTGAACCCTGTGATCGATATGTGGACTGTGTTAAGGACGCTTATTGAATGACAAATAAAATGTGGTGAAAACGAGTGAGCTATAGGCTAATTAGTGGTTGGTTGTGTTTATGTGTCATTCTACCTCTCCTTTCTCTCTCTGTCTCTCTCTCGGTCTTCCTGTCTCTTTGTTTCTTTCTCTCTCTGTGTTTCTCTTGTTGTTCTCTCTAGTCTCTCTCTCTCTCTCTCTCTCTGTTTTGCTCTCTCACTTTCTCCCTCTCTGTGTCTCTCTCTCTCTCTCTTTATTTCTGTGTCTCTCTTGTTGTTCTCTCTCGTCTCTCTGTTTCCCTCTCTCTTCACTCTCCCTCTCCCAATTGTTCTCTTCCTCTATCTCTCCCACTCTGTCTCCCTGTCTCTTTGTTTCTCTCTATCTTTTGTTTTTCTCTCTTCTCTCTCTCTCTCTCTTGTCTCTCTCTCTCGTCTGTTTCCCTTTCTCTTCTCTCCCTCTCTTATTCTTTCCCTTCCTCTCTCACTTTCTGTTTTTCTCTCTCTCCCTTTCTCATTTTTTCCCTTTCTCTCTCTCTCTCGCTCTTTATTTTCGGTGTCTCTCTTGTTATTCTCTCTAGTCTCTCTCTTTGTTTCCCTCTCTCTTCTCTCTCCCTCTCTCCCTTTCTCCCTCTCTCTGTCTCTCCTACTCCGTCTCCCTGTCTCTCTGTTTCCCTCTCTCTTCTCTCTCTCTCTCTCATTTGTTTTCTCCCTTTCTCTGTCTCTCTCTTTTTCTCATTTTCTCTCTCTCTCTGTCCCCCTCTCTCCATCTCCCTGTCTCTTTGTTTCTTTCTCTCTGTGTCTCTCTGTTTCCTTCTCTCTTCTCTCTCCCTCTCTTATTTGTTCTCTCCTTCCCTCTCACTTTCCCCCTCTCTGTCTCTCTCTCCCTTTCTCATTTTCTCCCTCTCTCTCTCTTTCCATCTCCCTGTCTCTGTTTCTTTATCTCTCTGCATCTCTCTTGTTGTTCTTTCTTGTCTCTCTGTTTCCCTATCTCTTCTCTCTCCCTCTCTCATTTTCTCTCTCCCTCTTTTACTTTCTCCCTCTCTCTGTCTCTCTCTCTGGTCTCCCTTTCTCTTTGTTTCTCTCTCTCTCTCTTTTTCTCTCTTCTCTCTCTCTTTCACAGTTTTCCTTCGTCTCCCTGTCTCATTGTTTCTTTCTCTCTGTGTCTCCCTTGTTGTTCTCTCTTATCTCTCTCTCTGTTTCCCTCTCTCACTTTCTCCCTCTCTGTCTCTCCCTTTCTCTCTCTCCCTTTCCCATTTTCTCCCTGTTTCTGTCTCTCGCTCTCCGTCTCCCTATCTCTTTGTTTCTTTCTCTCTGTCTCTCTCTTTGTTTCCCTCTCTTCCCCTATTTCTCTAATTCCCCCTCTCTGTCCCGTTCTCATTCTCTCTTTGTCTTTTTGTTTCTCTCTCTCTTCTCCCCCTCTCATTCTCTCTCTCTATCCCCCTTTCCTCTCTCTCTCTGTCTCTCTCTCTCTCATTTCTCTCTCTCTCTCTCTCTTCTCTTCTGTTTTCTGTTGAACCCAGGAGCTCTCTGAGTGTTTGTCACATTTTTTGCCCCTGGCCCACAGTGTGTTTATGCAAATAGGTCAAAATTGAGACTTCAGCATCGTCGACACCTCCTTCACCTCTCTCCCCACAAATACACTTAAGTTATGGGTCTGTGATACTAAAGATGCATTATGTAACATTTCAGGTGGAAGGTACGTCTGCCTGTGTCTGTGGAGATGTGTCTCCTTTGCCCTGGAAGTTTCCACAGTGTGGCATTTAACTTATTTATCTCAATGGAGACAATCAGCCACATGCATCAACCAAGGTCAGATCTGTGGAGAGGTGATCCCGCTTACAGTCAGAACACGTTATTTTTGAGAAATAAAAAAAAAAACTGTATTTGAACAAATGCCTGATGGATAAGTTTAATGCCATGCTGTGGAACATTCTAGGCAAAGCAATAACATATATGTGGAGATAATTAAGGCACGTTCAGACTGCAGGGCTTAATGCTCATTTCGGATTTTTCTGTGAAATCCGATTTTTTCTGGGAGGTCATTCACATTTCCAATTAAATGTGACTTGTATTTGATCTCCAGTGTGGACTTTAAACTCAGCGAAAGTGTCCTGCATGCTCAGTGTTTATGGAAGTCGCCTAAACATGGACACTACCGCTGAGCACCTGATGATTTTAAAGTTGCTGTTGTACCAGGGCCAGAACATGTATTATTTGCTCATTTGTTTTAAGGAGGAGATTGAGAAGGAGGAGGAGGAGGTTTTTGGCCATGGCGTTTTGTGGAGCAGTGGCAGCAATGACCGTAGAAAGTAACGTGTGTGTCTCAGCCAAGAGTGGTGGGATTGCTATGTGCTTCACTGCTTCACTCACAAGGAGTTCATACACAGTTTTTGTATGAGGAGAAGAATGTTTGTGTACATTTGTGAGCATGTAGGTGGGATGAATGTGACCTGACCGTTCAGACTGAAGTTGCATGTCAAAAGATTGGATATGTATCGATTTTAGGAGCACAGATCCAAGTGGCCTGGGTTGCATTTGAAAAAATCAGATCTGTGTTGTTCAGACTGTCATTAAAAGATCAGATACGGTTCATAAAAGCGCGAAAAATTTGGATTTGGGTCACTTCAGGCTGCAGAAAAGTTACATTGTGCATGTTACACAACATTTAACAGCAGTGATCAGATGATAATTTTGAAACCCATCTGAAAATCTCTGTCTAGATATCTATAAGATTCAAGTCCACCATTATCTGCTGTGTCTATTTTCGTGTTATATAAGATACTTGATATTCAAAATTTACATATCTTCTGAACCTCTATTTCCATTCTAAGTCGTCAACGATGCATCACCCACCTAAAACTGGAAACAGTTCAAGTTTGTCGTACTTTTATTGATTTTTGCAGATTTTGAAAACCACAGTAAATGCCATCATATATCCATCCGTACAGTAATCCGCCACAGACAACTCAAAGGGAACAGAAAATGGTAAAACAGACAACCTCCACTGCATGACCCACATTAAATACAACTTTATTCAGATCTCATAGCTTTAATATATATATGTATACTTATATTTTTGACTGTCTATATTCAGGTTGTGTTGCAGTCTCGGTAAGGCCAAAAAAGTATATCCACAAATATTGGCACCTCTGTTTCGCTGTCTATAACAGTCAGTGCAGTGTAGCCGTGGTCCCAGAGAGGGGGAGAGGGAGGGCTTGTATCAGGGACGAGTATTGCTGTGAATCGTGAGGAGAGGAGGGAGGAGGGAGGACAGTTCTCGGCAGGTAGCCCCTCTCCAGTCCTCTTTGCTTTGATTTCCAACATGTGTTCCATCCAGTTTCCCCATAGAGGTCCCGTGGGAGAGGAGGGGGGAGTTTTGAGGTTACTGGGCTGTGTCTGTATCGGCCGCTGTTGAGTGGTGGAGATTTGATGCCCTGACACTCCATGGGCTTATGTAAGAAGCTTCGAAAAGAGAAGACAGCCTGATACCATAGAGAGGATCGCATCTTTAAAGGCGCTGTACCTGATTTCAAACACAACTAGATCTGTTTAAATGGTTTGCAGTGGTACAGAGTTACATTCTAGGCCAATTATATTTAATACAGATGGGGATGACTGCTAAAATTCATATTATTTAAATGCAGTTTTTGTTGTAGTACAGTGAGTATAACATTGATAACATTGTACTTTGCCATGAAAAACTGGAAAGGTAAATTCGCAAATATTGAACCTGATCATTTCAATTAATGACTGTATCACAACAAAAACTGCATTTCAACAATATAAATTTTAGCTGCCCACATTTGTATTAAATATAATTCACCTATTGATTGTTTTGATGTGAACTGAAACGCACCAATTCCCCAGTTTCTTGCAATTCATTCATAAGTCTTTTTTTCAATTTTTTCAGAGGCCAGTCGGCAATTCTACAAGCAACTAGCATGTTAACAGTGCATTTCCTTGTTCACGGAGAATAAAAATGTTTTATATAGCCAGCAAAAAGCAGTCTAATTTTGACCACAAGAGCTGCTGTGTGCTGGGTAAAAATTTTACTTTGCCAAAAAGAAATAAATCTGGTACAGCCCTTTTAAGACAGTTTGAGATAGGTGGATAAAAATAGAGGAGCGAAAGAAGAGTGGCACAGTTAAGATTAGAGATTATAGTTAGATTAGCATAGACTGCTGTGGAACTATGCACAGTAAGGTTCAGTGTCGGGGTAAAAACAGTTGGGAGGTGGAAAACCAGCAGCAGCAAAACAGCAACAGTAATGGAAAAGAATGTAAAGTATCTCCATGTGAGCAGATGAATCTTAAGGCAGATTTGACAACAAAACACTTCCTGTTTATAGATGACATTTTGAGGACTTTTGACCATTCATAGATTATTTAGTTTTAAATAGTTAATTAGTTAGTCTGATTCATCAGCCAGTTTCACTTTGTGGAAACCGTCTGACCTCGCAGCATTAGGATTTGTTTGCTCGACGGTAGGTGGGTACTTTTTTATTTAACCAGTCGCAGCTATTTGGTCGTGACATATGTAATGGGCCGCTAACGGGGCTAACTGGTATATTAAGCTTTTTCCAAATCCCGTAGGAAGAAGGGCAATAATGTCTTTCCCCTTGATAAAATTCACCAAACATTCTCTTTGTTCTGGCTTTAAATCCTCGATCTCGAGAATAGTTGCCAACACAGTATGTATGGCTCTTCGCTGACTGGCTGGTGCCTGAACTCACACTTCCGGGGTTCTTGCAAGCTGTCTAGTGTATTCCAATTCCTGACCTATTCACTGGAGAGAAATGAAACTGAGTGGAGGCACTAGGTGGTGCCAGCATGGCTAAATTACAGTGGCAAAGGTGCTAAATTCACTTTGGATGGTCAGTTTAAATTATCATCAAAATATAATGTAATTCAGAATTTCTATTTTACACTCTTTTCTATTCTATATTATATTTTTCTATATTTTACATGTTTGCTTAAGAATTACATTGTATAGGTTTTAGACTGGTTTTAATGTGCTAAGAACTCAAATGTTTCCACTGTGAGGTCATTAAATGTAAAAAAAAAAAAAAAAAAATGTTAAATAATGACTAATATAACTTTTCTTTACAATTAGTTTATATTGTTAAGCATACCATTACTATTATTGGTAAATGGTCACACATTTTTACATTTTTATGTCGTGCTTTTCCATCCGCTTTACATGAAAGAGCCACTCACCCATTCTCACACAGTCATACACCAGGATAAGCAGACACTGGGAGCAAAGTGGGTTAAGTATCTTGCCCGACGACACAACAACTCATTCATCTGAGGGAGCTAGAATCGCACCGCCAACCTACAGGTCAGTGGATCTGACAGCTCAACCACTGATGTTTATATCTTGGTGGTTATTATAAAACCTATATTTATCTGAACTGTGATGGAAATATGAAGTAAATGCACCAATTAATCTTCCATTGGCCATAAAAGAAAGTCCATTTCTGTCTACATTTAAACTGCACTTTTAACTGTGACTGGAGGAAAGTCTGTAAACACTTTTACTCTGACCTTTTACTGTTTTGTGTTATGTCTCCTTGTAACTGTTTGTATTTTGTTGTAAATTAAAAGAAACAAATCAACAAATTCAAGCTGCCGTTCTCCTTTGGCTTTTCCTTGCATGATGTCAACAGCACCATCCCTTATCACACTTTATCTGGGCTTTGTATCTGCTCTCACACTTGAACAATCACACGCTGGCTTCAATTAGACCTGCACTTTGTGGCAACTCTCCTCCTCTTTGTGGCTTTCCAATGGGTCGCCTCACGTATGCTTTGACATCACAAGCGCATTACCAGTGCTTTGACACAGGAACATCACAGTCCTGTTAGCGGGGGTGCAATGTCTTTCTGTTTGAACTGTAGATGATGTCGGGGGCTGAGTGACGCGTGGCCTCTTAAGGACACTCTCTCTTCAGTTAGAGTAGGATCCTTGAATGTAAGAGTCTCAGAATATAAGAGATGGCACACAGATGCAGCCAGGCCAGAGTATAAAAGAAATAAGAAATTGTCCCTCTATTCTATATACTGTATGTATTGATACTTTGCAGCTAATGTATCCACATTTCTTGGGGATGTGATGCTAACTGTAGGTATGCTCTGTCTGAGGGTTAATTAGCTAGAAATAGCCAACAGTTTTTTTCAGTTTGTCTCTCACCATTTTTGTTTAAAGTCAAACATTTAAACTGGATCATGAATGTTCACACTAATCACAGGCTCCTGAAAATCTGTTGTTTAAAGAGCCATTAAACACCCTCCTGAAGCTTTACTCTGTCCCTAAGCAAAATCTGAAAAATCCTCTAGATTGGTCAGTGCTCAGTGGGTTGGGGTGAAGCAGGTGTGGGGTTGTCTCTGGGGTGATGATTGACAGCCAATTGACAGCCACAACAATCCAACATAGTGTGCACTCCAGACTTTGAAACAGAGCGGACATTTATGCTTGGATCACACCGTTTCCCTTTTCTCCAGACACGGCAGGACATCGCATGACCAGCGATGCCAGGTAGTCATGGAGCTGAGAGGGGCTCCTCAAGTACTGCCCATAGACTGTCCGCCAATGACTGTGCTTGTCACGTAATAGGCTCTATTCACGCTTACGTCACAAACCAGGAAGCCGTTTGGAAAGATGTGATTGCAATTTCTGGTGTAGTTACTGACAATGGGTTTGCCAACTGACTGTGATAAAACCCATTGAAGTAAATGTCATCAGAGTAAAATAAAGACTGCATACGTATGTGCTGTTTGGAATCATCTTGAATTTGACGCCCTCATCTCTTCTAATCACGTATACCCAGTGCGCTCGGAGTTGTGTGTCAGTTGGGAAATGATGAAAACTGAGGTATGGTTGTAATTGTTGATTAGCTGAGCATAATGGAATGCTACAATGATATTTAGGTGAAGAAAACTGGTCGCATCTTTGTAAACGTCTTCCTGGTTTGTGAGGTAAGCGTGAATAGAGCCTATAACCCTGCATCTGACTCACTGGTATCCGTTAGTCCAACCCAGAAACTCAAAGGTACTGGCCGTAGTTGACCCTAAAGAGGCTTACAGACACAGCTTTTGACCCAAAAGTCAGATTTTTAACAAATATGAACTAAAATGTCAAAATAAGGCCAGCGATAGTTATTCTATTTTAGACTCATTTGCACAGCTAGTAAAAACAGAATTTGGTGTTTAAGTAAATTTTATATTTTTGTAGAATTATTTTATTTTTCTTTGTTTCTTTTTTTTGAGCTTTCAGATGATCTTAAACTTATTTGGCTGAGTGTCCTAATGTGTGCCTTGTGTGTCCATGGTAACTTGTGAACACAATACACATACATATAGAGCACCCCCTACAAAGTATCAATGCATCATTTTAATGACTTTTTCCCCATTCAAAAGATAGAACATAATTGTTATTTACTATGGCAACAGCCTTAAATTCTCATCATTGTGAAATGTGTGGATCGCTCAACAATAGAGATTTCTTATGTAGCAGAGCACTATACTTTGTGTCCCCTGCAGTTACAGAAAAATGGCTTCCACTGGACAAACCACAATGCATATGCTCTATTAAATTCATATTAAGATGATACATGGGACTTTATTCAGTAGTGTTAAAGCTGCCCCTGCTGTGTACCTTCTCATTAGGGACACGTATACAGTAGTTCACTGTCATTAGAATAGATTTAACAGTTTAATTTTACTGTGTGCATGTTTTGTGGCCATGTTCACACAGATAACAGTTCATTGTATTGCCATGAAAATACTAAACAAAAACTAACCTTCAGTATCCTGCTTGGACAAAAAATACAATTGTGCTTATATAGCCCTTATATTACATTTTCTTAAAGCTGCACTATGTAACTTTTCGTGGCTGCTTGTCTCTACAGGGACGTTGTTCTTTGCCAGGAATTTTCTACAGTATAGCATTAAACTGATATATGTTCATGGAGACAATCAGATAAGTCAAATAGTGCAACTTTGAAGTAATAATAGTAGCAGTAAACAAGTGTGTAAACTTGACTATATTAAAATAATCCTTACTGGCATTATTTGTGGAATTTTGTTGAATATTTGATACACTTCCATGTCATTGTCACATGTTTGTCACTCGCGGTGTGGCTCCAGTCTCCGGGAGCGACCCCCCTCTTTAACAGTAAATTAAAACCACAGCTTTGATGTGCAGATGTACAGGTGTTTGTTGCTATCTTTAGCCTACCGACGGTGCATTCCTCCACCTCTCCGAGCTCCTCTGCGAGCTCTTTCCACTCTGCGGCAGCCTATTCTTTTCAAGTACCACTCAAACTTTATGCAGCAGAAATAAGAGAGGTATGGCAATATATTGGTAACTATAAGAACTTTTTAAGAAGATATAAGAAGATCATATTTTTATATTTTGTTCTTTGTAAACTATAATACTGATATGAAATAGTAAACTTTATGTTCAATACTAAAAAACTGATTTGCTCTGCTTCTTCATTGTTTCATTTTACCATTTTATTACTGAAAAGTGGCTATGTGACATTTAGCACCATATATGTATCATCTGTATTAATGTTTCAAATAACTGCAAAGAAGTACAGGCAAAAAATAATCTTCTGACTACTGAAGCCTTAAAGGACAATGCAAGATCAGTCAGTCATGCATGAATCAACCAAGAAAGCACTGATATAAAGCATTATGGTAATCTAGGCCTGTTTAATCTTTTATTCCTTTAAAGCCCTTTGAGACCACTTATTTGGAACACAGAATTGCATTTGTTTCATTATTTTAGATAATATTTAATTGCAATTTAAAGAACCTATATTATGCAAAATCAACTTCAATAAAATGGATAAACAATCTTCAATCCAAGTCTGAGCACGACTATGTGAGACAGACTTATAACTTTGCCATATGTAGCCTATAGTTTATGAACATATTACATACTTTTATTGCACCGTATTGTGGTCCATCACATGCAACCACATTTTGTGACAATTAAGCAGCTGAGGTGAAAGTTACAGAGGTGATTTATTTTGTATCATTTTACACTACACTACTTCCTACTGTCCTATATCTTTCTTAAAGGTCTTATATTACTCATACACTCATTGACTCTTGTGAGTTTTAAGCCATGTTGTAATGTTGTTAGCTCCTCACAAACATACCTGGAGTTGTGTTTTTTTTTTTCTTTTTTTTTATTCACGTATGTTTGAGTAATCATTTATTAGTCTGTCTACATGTCCAAAGGCAAAGGAGAAATTCAATGTGTCAATTGCACAAATGTCTACTTAGGTCAAAAACATTTTGCAGCTCATCCAAGCTGCATCTTCAGCTGGACACAGTCTTATATCTGTCTGTAGGAAGGAGTTAACTACACTGAAACTACTCTGAAACTAACACCCTACTTCTTTACAGTTTCTGTTTTTTAGCTAGGCCTATTCATCTGTATCTTAGTGAAGAGGCATATTAGTATAATCATACTGACAACAAGTAGGGTGTTAGTTTCAGAGTAGTTTCAGTGTAGTTAGCTCCTCCCTGTAGTTAGATATAAGGAAGTGTCCACCAGCATTCTGACCAGAACTGAGGAAGCAGACTGGATGAGCTGCGATAGATACCTTTTTGACCTAAATAAATATTTCTCCAGTTGACAAATTGTATTTTTTTTCTGCCATGGATTCTACCTGGATGACTGAGGGATTTTACACACATCTCCAAAGCTCAAAATGCTCTGTTCCCCCTTGTGATGTCATGAAGCAGTAGTTTTTGAGTTAACAGCTTTTACTTTTAGTTCAGTAGACTGCAGTTCCAGGGCTGAAATCATGAAAATGATTCTTGTGAAGGTGTATGGAGTTTAAAAACACAGTGGAGCACTACCTGTATTACCATATGACATCACAAGGTGAAACGTGTGTTTTCTGTTGAGAGAAGTGCTCAACCTAAATAAGCAGGGTTTGTGTGTTAAACATATGCAAATGAAACAAAACACAACTCCAGGTCTGTGTTTGATGAGGAAACGTTATAACATAGATCAGAAAATAGCATAATATGAGGCCTTTAAACTCCCAACAAACTCCCCTATCTCGTGCTACTGTATCCCTGTATTTTCCAGCCATTATCATCAAACATGTGGCTCTTCGCATCGGTCCCGTGACTCCTTTGCGCTAATGAGCGAGGACACAGCTCGCTAAATGTCAGGCAGCTAACTCACAGCTAACGCATTGTCCCACACTTACACTGTTTGGATGAGCCTTGTCTTATCTTAATGAGACCAGTTAGCTCCTCTATGCTGCAATGCTATCTCTATGAACGCCCTTATCCCCTAATCCACAGTAGTTCAATTTTTAGGAATCCATTTTACCCGCTAGTAGAAAGCTTAATTACTTCAAAAGGAGATTAAATTGTATGTAATTACTATGATAATATTTTCATTTATTCAAGATAAGACGATGGCTTTTACTGAGCACGCTATCAGTCAGGAGAGAACAAGCTCCCAGTACAGTCAGATTTATCAAGGCGTGAAATCAGAAATCTCGACTGCAACAAAATGTAATCTTTTTCATGCAAAGGGGACAATAGGAGACACTACACACTGCACATAGGCTTTAATTAAATGAGCTCATACACTTCCTTTCCAAAGTGTGAAGGGGCCAGCTGTATCTCTATGCGAAATCTATGAAATGGTCACTGTCCTTGGCCCTAACTCTTTGTCAAGCAAAAAGCCTTTTTATGTAAATTGTATTATGAAATTGTGCTGGTCTTTTGCTGCTGGTCTTTCAATAAGGGATACAAATAATAGTTACTTAGGTACAGAGAATACAATGAAGATGAAATGAATAAAAGTTTAGTTACATTCATAAAATATTGGTGGTCTGCAAATCATATGGTAACGTGTTTAATATGCAGTGTATTCTTACTCTCAGAAATGAAAAGGTTTACTTAAAGTGTGACATTTCTAGTGGAGGGTCCACCGCCCATGATGTTGCCCGGAATGTTCCACAGTATGGCATTCACATATTTTTCTCTACGGAGACAGCAGGTGACACCAGATAGCCAGGTTACATGTCAGATCTGTGAAGACGTGAGCCCACTCACCGTAAGAAAGTTTTAAAGGAAATAAAAAGCCATGTTATTGAGTAAATGCAAATGGATACACTTAGATAAGCAGATGGTGAACCCTCCACCAGAAAAGTTACATAGTGCACCTTTAAAATAAATATGTCAAGTCACATCTAACTATTTTATGCTACATTAAAGTAATTTTTACTCATATTTTACCAGTGGTGTAATGGTACAACCATAAAGGCGTCAGCACAGTAAAAATGCAGTAATATTTGGTGTTTTGTTTTTTTACTCAAAATCATGTTGTTAACATTAACGCTGTTCATAATCACCTACAGAATATAAATGATAGGCTACAACACATGAACCAGGACTGAACCAGGTCTAAACCAGGACTAAACCAGGACTGAACCAGAAGGACTAAACTAGGACTGAACCAGAACTAATCTTGGACTTGAGAGCAAGAGAGAGAACATCGAGCCCGTGGAGCAGAGTGTCCACAAAGTGTGATCAGGTGACAGTTGCGCTTAGACTCGTGAGCTCTGCACTGGTTCTTTCTCTTGCTGTCACCCGATGGTCTAGACGTCCTGGTTCAGTTCTGGTTTAGACCTGGTTTAGACCTGTTTTAGTCCTGGGATCAGTCCTGGTCCCTCATGTCTCAGGTCACTATAAGACAGTACTGCAGAATCATGAGCCTATGCAGTTTGCTGTCACCATTTCCAATAGCTCCGGTTTGACATTTCAGTTGTAGGCCATTTTTTATTTGCTATTTTTTTATATCTCACGTTGGGAGAAGTGGGTGGACGGCGTACCCCCGCGTACCACGCCCACTATACCCCTGTATTTTACATAAGAAAATATAAAAACCTGTTCTAGGGCAATATAAAGGAATTAGATGGAAAAAGACATATTTATTTTAAGTTTCCAGGTTTCATTTGAATAGCTGTAAAAGAAGAAGCAATTAGTAATCAGCAATTAAAGTAGCTAATGTTTTCTGATAAAAACAAAAAAAAACTTCCTCCATAATTACTTAAAACTCCCAGACTGAGAATCAGTTCACCCAATCGCTTGACCCAGACCACTTATAGATTTAAAATACCTACATATTAACTCCCATGCCATAATAAAGCATCTCCTATTCACTTCTCTATCAGGGGTCATAATACTAAGCCTTAGAGGAGTGTGTCTTTTCCACATTCAAAATCAGTTTTATTTTTCCACTCCATTGCTTTTGATGTAATTGCCCCTATTGGTATGATATAATTATAATAACTTTTAATGCTGCGTGGATGTTCTGTCAAATGCTTTCAGGATAATGTTGTCCCATATAGCTATTTTATATGAGCAGACGTACTAGTATAATTTCAGGTTATAGCATATGGAGGCATGCTTGAAATTGCTGCCTTATTACTTGGCTATAGCTGTTTTGTTAAGGAGATTAAAGGACATTCGGACGCTCACAAATGACTTGAATGTGTGTAGCTGGCGAGGACTTGTCATTTGAAAACTGGATTGAGGTAAGAAGAATGCGTTTGATTTTGCTCCCAAGTCCAGTTAATGAATGCTGCAGCTAGCATTCAGATACCTCATTATCTGCATACCGGATGTGCTGTTTTGCATATATGTGTTATTTTTTACACTCAGGCTACAAAGAAGGCTGTAGACTCCTCAGTGACTCCTCTCTTCTTCTCTCCCTCCCACCTCTCCTCCCCTCCTTCCTCTGCAAGTTTAATGTTAGCCCGACGGCAGGTAGGGCATCTCGTTATGGTAGTTATAATCGGGACAGACCTTCTGAACCAGGCGGTAGTCCGTGCTGTAGAATGAAATATAGATACAGATGACTTTGAATGGCTTGGAGCAGATCCAGGAGACGTGGCTTTGGATTTGCTCTTGGAAGCAGGTCTTGGATGGGTCATAGTTGCACAGAGAGGTACGCTTGCTGCGATCTACCTTCTCATAGTCCACGCGGCAGTTGAAGATTTTGGAGTCCTTGGGGTACACCACGCTTTGTCTCTCCAGATCGAACTCCACTGCCTTCACGGGCGGGACCAAGCTCACCGAAATGTTGCCCTGCCCCGTGGAGTTGTGCCGAAAGTAGACGCTAAAAGTACCGTTGCCGTGGTCCACGATCTTCCCGGTGATGAGGAGATTCAGCCGGACGGTTTTGATGTTGGAGTAGAAGTCTCCCCACCCGAACATCTTCTTAAATTTTCCAGTTTTCACAATAGGCCTGCGTTTGACCCTTGAACTTGAGGCGTCTGGCTTTAAGAGGTCGCTACCAAGCATTTCCCAGAATTCCTGTTTGGAAAATTCCTGCTTGGCGAAGGGCACGGGGGAGCGGTATGGTAACTCTAAAGATGTTGTGTTTGCTGCCCGGCTTTTGCTATGCAGCATCCAGCGACTGAGTGGCGAAAGTGGCGTCTGTCCGGTCAACAGCCCAACGGTTTTCGCCGAATCGTCTGAAGAAGAAGTCTTGGAGCTGCTCGTGTCTTCTTCTTGACCAAAGGCTACCTGCAGAGGGGAGGGGGATAGTTTTACAAAAGGGGGGAGAGAACAGAGAGAAAGAAAGCAGACAAGTATTAGTGAGGTGGAAAAAAAAACGTGGTCAGAAAACAAATTAAAGATTTAATCGATACTTAATTTACTGTTCATACCTCTAGTGGTACGAACTGTGACATTCTATCAATGTTATATATATAAATAAATGGATGAAATTCGCTAGCTGCTCCTATTATTGCATTCTTAGTTTACTCCAGCTTTGAGGGGGAATATAATACTCCTTTATGTGTCTAGTTTTCACACCGCTGTGGTAATTCCCTAAACTCAGCAGTAATGGGCTTGTATGCCTGCTTCAAGCCACCGGGAGAAACCAAAGGGATCAAAGAACACATCCAAACATAGTCCACACCAAAAGTGAATTCATATAAAAGTGTGCTGGTCCCCTGGTATGCTGCGTCTCATCGATTTCTGAGAAGGTGGACAATTTTCTTAGATGGCAGCAATCCCATAAAACAATAAAGGCCTGTCATTAAGAAATGCTTTTGAAAGGTTTTGCAGACGGGAGACTGCTATCGACCTACTGGAGGTAAGTGGTTTCTCTTTACATGAGAAAAATTACTACAATAGTATTGTAGCAAAAACTGGGGTTGTCGTGCTTGTAGTAGATAGATGCATTTGACTCGGCCTTAACATTAGACTAAAAATAATAATAATAATAGTGATAATTTGATCAAGTTATTTTGAACAATTTGATTCATGAACAAAATTTACAATTTTTTATCATTATTATTTGCAATGGGAGTGAGGTGGGTTAAGTGTCTTGCCCAAGGATACAATGACAGCATTCATGTATGGGAGCTGGAATCGCAGCGCCAACATGTGGGTCAGTGGATCTGTCCGCTCAACCAATGATGTTTATGTTGAGACAATAATTACTACTTGACTTATCGTTCAATATATATACATTTTGAATGCCAAAGTTGGAATATTTGTGTTATTTCTGTTGTAATAAGATTTGATTTGAGCTGTGGAGGGTAACTTTCATGGCTAATTATTTGTTCATTCTGTTGTTTATATGTCGCAGCTCAGGCCTTTTAATGATACACACTATTTAAAAATGGTTTATTGGAATTATCCAGCTTTATTGTTATTGTGTCAAGAGGCATAAAGTATTTTCATCATTATCGTTTATCACAATATTTCTCTGTAGCAATTTATCATACTTCAAAAGGGTGTTATTGTGACAGGCTTAAATGTACTATGAATCAATTTCAGTTTACATTGTTTGAAACAACTGTTGCAGAAAGGTGTGCTGAGGGTGGAGTCTGGGCGTGGTCTGTTTCAGTCAGGAGGAGGAGCTCTCACAAGGAAGGTCAGAGGAAGTGAGGTGGGGCAAGGTCTGAGGCCTCACAGTTTTGTGGATTTATTTGCCTTTTGGATTATCATCTGAACCTGTGGATCTGTCTTTGGAAAATATGGACCACCAAACATACAGCATCATCTGTGTTTGTAAGTCTGGATATTTAGTTCATTTTTCATCTTTATACAAATGTAGACTCTAGCTAGCATGGCTTCTGTATGCTTTTGCAACTGTAATTTTGTCATTATAGGTGAGCTAAGTGCTGAAGTGTGGGGGTGGGCTGTTGCTGCACAAAGACTTGGTTGGATCAAAGTACTGGAGATGGAGACGTGGTGAAGTAGAGGGCATGAGAAGAGTAAGTAGTGTCCAATGAGGCCTAAGTGTTTTAATTAGAAAATCATCAGTTTGTGTGCTCACATCTGCACAGAGATAAGACTCAGTGCTGAGCTCAGCGGTCTGTGAGTGAGGAGAATAGGAGAGGAGACATAATAGTTTAAGCCAGATGCCCCGTAGCAGCAGCTTCTGTCCTGGAACATGCAGCAGAGGCACATCCTTTGTATCTGACAGTGAAAAGCCGACACACTCCTTAGTTGTAAACTTGAGCTTGGTTTAACTGTGAACAATAAGTGATGCAAATGTGAAAGGCGGGAGGCGTTTGAGCTTTGTGTGTACTTTCCCCACAGAGATTTGACTGCCATGCATTATGCATGTTTCCCAGTCTGTGCTCTGATCCAGCTACTGTCTCCACTGCCAGGGCTTCCTTACACCGGCTTAGTCAGGATTATTAAGTCTGACTCATTTTTATTCCATTTTCTGCAGCTTTTTGAAGCTCTTTCACATTTGTTCTTTTGCACTAGTCAGTCAGTGATATTGATTTTGTGTCTCTCTAAAACGTGTATTTCCTTTCATAACAACGCGGATCACATTTCAGCTGCCTTGCGAGGATTCCCGCTGATGTGGTTGTGGTCTGGTGCTCCCACTGGGCTGTTCAGAGCTGCTCCTGTTACCTGGAGCGTGTGTGCGCTACACTTGTCTGCCTCTAGGGGGCTCTAGTCTCCCCTACCACCACTGCTCCTGTTCTGTCAGGAGAAGCCCTCACTCATTAATAATACACACACATTTAGAGGGCCTGAAGATGTATTGATTTGATATTTTTATATCTGCGTTTTGTGTCGGGCAGTCCAGCTTATGCAGGACCATCACATTTACACCAGTCCCCACGGTGAGCATATTATGGTTGGCTGTTTAGTTTCTCTTCCCCTTCTGGGCCAGTAGCTGCTTGGTTATGAGGATACTGCTCTGCTTGTTTTCCTCTTCATGTTTGTGTAGTGTGCTACTCCTTTGTGTGGTACTTAATTTAAAATCTCATTGATTGATTCTATGCAATATTACAATACACCTCTCATCATCAGCTGAAGTCAAACATAGACTTGTGTGATAAAAAAACAAAAACAAAACAGTTACAAGCCAATCCCAAATGCAATTAGGGCTACTTACTCCAATGGTTCTGTTATTTCTGCCCCAGGACAAATTTCCCCATAGGGACAATAAAATACCTTAACCTATTTACAGTTGATTGGCCAATTTACCAGCGTATTAAAATGAAGGGAAGAAGATATATAAACAAAATTACACTATTAAGATTTAAAACCAAGTCAACTATTTTTTGTGTCGTTTTGTTTACTTTTGTAGAACTAGGGATGGGCATTCCATGAAATTTTCTTAATCGATCGTTGGAAGAATTAACGATCGATTATCAATTAATCATTAACGTTTTTATATTAAAATGATCATCATTATTATTACTATCTGCACTACTAATCTGCATAAATAAATTCAACTTTATGACATATAAACCGTAACGACTCTAGAGCCACATCAGCCCGTTTGACATTATAATGTGTTTAATTCAGTTTTGCGCAACTCTCACAGAAACGAAACTTAAAAACCGCATCGCTAATTTTGCTAAACTAAGCGAAGATAAAACTACAGCTCTTGTGTCGCTGATGCGGTCAACTTCTGTTGGATTAAAAGACATGATTCAGTGGAATACAGGTTAGTGTGACCATATTTGCGTTTGTCAAAACCAGGACACCGTACGGGGGGTGGGAGGTGGGGACTCGTCATCGACACTGGGCGACTCTCACCTGGTAAAACTTTTTTCCACTGGACACCGAAACATATGTGCTGCTTTGTAGTTTGTACACTGTGCACATGGATTCACACTTGTCCCGAACGCAACGGAAAGCATGGAATTTCTTGTACAAGTCATCGTTAAATACGCATTTGTGCTTTGGTACGTTACGGACTGACTGACTGTGTGTGTCTGCTCGCGCCTTCTGAGTGTGGAAGAGCTACATGTACGGACCTCTGTTTGGTCACACTACACACAGCAACTTACATTTGGTTTGTCGATTAAAATGAACGTAATCGATGAAATTCTTAATGATCAATTATCGATTAATCGACTAATCATGCCCATCCCTATGTAGAACTTTATGATTTTGATCTAATTCCAAGATTAATCATCATATTCAAATCAAAAATATCCCATCTTAAAAGATTACGTGATGATTAATGGTTCACAATTTTAATGCTTTTAGACATGTTTATAGTTTCTATATTACACTAAAATTGACTATTGCGAACTTTAAGCCTTGTTATAATGGTGTATTTTCAAGTTAACAGCTAACTTGTACCTTTAGTTCAGTCGAGATCGGCAATTACAGCGCTGAAATTATCCAAATGTTCGAGAGAAGAAAGCAACCTTTACGGGTTTACGTGTTATACATGTGTGAATGAAACAAAACACAACTCCATGTTTGTGATGAGGTCAGAAAATGGTGTAATGGGCTCTTTAAAAACATGGATCTTGCATTTAAAACTGAAATTGCATAGCTGATATCTATGCCAGAAAATCCTGTGTCCTTTTTATCTTCAGTCATTCAGCCACTAGTAAAGCTGAAGCCGGACATCCTTCTCTCTCCCACAGTATTCCTCATGTGTCTGAGGGCCAGCTTTACTGAGAGATGGAGTGAGCTCTGTGCTATTGTTGAACAGAAGATTTAAGCGTCTGGCACCACTGGAGGTGTCAGATTCACTGCACTGCATCATCCACAAAGACAAATGTTCAAATGAGTTTCATATGGCTCCCAAAATAGACGAAAAAATAAGGCTAGAGATCTGTAATGACTCTGAGCCGGAGAAACCATGCTGTGCCTCACTACGAGACTGTTTTCAACCACTATCTGCATCTAAAGTCATTATAAATAGCCCCTAGAATATACTTTACATTTGATTTGCATTATTCCAACCACTGATACTAAATTGTGCATATTATTACCGAGGTCAAACAATATGCAGGAACTCATAATATATATTTTTTTAAAGTTCAGCCCTGGAAAACTACTGCTTCATGATATGACAAGGTGGAACTAAGCATTTTGAGCTTTGGAGACGTGTGTGAATGAAACAAAACGCCACTCCAGGTTTGTTTTTAAGGAGGTAACAGTCTTGATTTTAAGCACAGAGTTAATTTTGTGTAATATAGGACCAGTCATTTATAGTCAGTTATAAATAGCCCCTAGCATATACTTTACATTTGATTTGCATTATTCCAACCACTGATAGTAAATTGTGCATATTATTACTGGGGTCACACAATACACGGGAACACATAATATTTTTCATCATTAAATCGATGGCTTTCCCAACAGCTAAAATTGCAGACGACTTCAAGTTTTTTGCGTTTAACTGGGAGGTTATATGAGCTGTGGAGGTTTTACTACCACAACTTTGACTTCTGCAATGTAAGCGTTGTGATAATGGGCTGCAGTAACCCCAATAAACTCACAGAGATGGTTTACAAGGCTAAAATGTAATGCAACGCTGAGTTTTGCAGAAATGTTTTCTAGTTGTTGGCAATTTGAATATTTGATATGATGTAGGCTTGTCAAAAACTCGATATCCAGATATTAATTGACTGAAACTAGTATCAAAACAAATTGGTATGCATCTGGGCAAGTATAAAAAAGGAAAAAAGCACAGTATAGAATTTGAACCATTTTAGAATCCAGTTAATTTTAGAATGGTTTATGAATCAATAAATGTATACATTATCACTATGGTTAGAATAATGTGCTTAGAATAAGTATTGAGTAACAAGCCTTTCCTTTAAAATCAAGTTTTAATTTTTTTTGTTATTATATTTTAAAGGGTCCATAATATGCTATTTTCTGATGTATGTTATAATGTTGTTTCCTCATCACAAACATACCTGGAGTTGTGCTTTGTTTCATTCATACCTGTTTAATACATCTCATATTTAGGCTGAGTTCTTCTCTTAAACTGAAAACATGCTGTTCCACCTTGTGATGTCATGTGGTAATACAGCTCCACTGTGTTTTTAAACTCCAAATACCTTCCATAGAATCGTTTGGATAATTTCAGTCCTAGAATTGCCAATCTCGACTGAACTAAAAGTAAAAGGTAGCTGCTAACTTGAAAACTACCACTTCATGACATCACAAGGTGGAACAAAGCATTTTGAGCTTTGGAGAAGTAGACAGACTAATAATAAAGGCTTACTCAATTTTGTACAATATGAAAAATTAAATGTGTGAAACTGTGAACCAAAGCTTAACCATCTTTGTTTCCATCTGTGTTTGTTCGTTTTTCTGCTCATTCAGAAAATCAACACAAACCCCATTCAAAAAATAAAAGCTGGAAACTCATTGTTTCAAAGTGCTACAGTGTCAGAGTCATTGTTGAGTTGATGTTGTGATGATGGTGAGAGGATCTGAATCAGCTTCTGTCCCATCTTGTGCTGCAAAGGAGTGAGTCACTGTACCCCGCAGGTCTCTGCTGCTAATTTCCACTATTATAAAGAATATACATCTCTTGGTCTTAAGCATCTCTTCCTCCTTCACACTCTATAATAACTTTTTTGATAGACGCCTACTATATCATACCACTTTAAGAATGATGTAAGACGTGATTCACTGTAATTGTCGTCTCTTGTTGAAGAAATTCTACCTCTTGAATGTGATTATAAATGCTACAAAAGGCAGGGATGGTCTAGTTTGAAATTTTTGAGCTACAAAAATATTGTCTACCAAAATATGTCTTAGTTGTGACCGAAAACAGATATTGTGGTAGATAATCGGTAGCCAGGCTGGTGCCACCTAGTGCCATATTTCCATCTTCAATTCCATTTCTACTCATTGATCGATTCAATAAAACAAACTTGATGCACAAACTGGGAATGATATATGGACGTGCAGAGACTGGAGCAGCAGAAAGTTTTAAACTGAAGTGCATGATAGGGTTAACATTTGCTATGCCAGCAGGAAAAGTAAGTTCATGTCCATTGTTTGTGAGTTTGTTGTATTTAATGTAAAAGCACCCAGGGCAACAGAAAGTTTGTGTAGGTGACTCAGAGACGTGTCCGAAGAGGAGGAGAGGGAGGAGGCTGTGAGTCACTGGAGCAGCAGGACCAGGCTCTGTCCCAGCGGGAGGAAAGGAGAGGGGGAGGGAACGGATGAATGGTGGGAGGCAAAGGGGATGCAGGTAAAGGAGTGGAAGGAGAGACTGAGGGAAGGAGAGAAGGATGGAAGCAGTGGGGGACAGGAGGAATGGAGGGATGGAAGTAGAGCAGATATAAGGAGAGAGAGACAGAGAAGAGGAGGGATAGATGGACAGAGGCAGTAGAGGGACAGGAGGTGTGTAGAGATGGATGGAGGGCGAGAAGGAGAGTCCAGAGACACGGGCAGTAATCCTTTGTTTTAGTGACAGGTACAGCCTCAGCCTTTGTCCCGTCCAGACACAGACAGAGTGGTGCATCAGAGCACATCAGTAACTTTACGGGTATCACTAAACCTGTCATGAGATCACACTGTGAAGTACAATGTATCGCTGAAGAAAATATAAACGATAATATTGAAACCAGTTTATGACACTGAGACAATAATCCAAAAGCAGGATTGTCCCCCCCAAAAAAACTAAACTAAAAACACAAACTGCAATAAATAAATGGCAGAATGCGACAGTTAGTTTGTATCTATTTGTGTAATGAGCCATAGAAATAATTTATTCAACCCTCTACAGCTCAAATCTCATCGTAGTACAGAAAAAATAACAAAAAGTTTCCTACTAGTGCAAAGGGAAAGTCTCCATGATTACGGTATTGTTCCATCTATCATATATATGAACAATAAGTCAGTATTTCTTGTGCCTAGACATCACCTCTGCACCGTCTCTACTCCAATACAAAGGAAGATCTATTAGAGTCGCACAACTTGAATTGATAATATTTTATAAACGTAATAATATTTTTGAATAATTTTCTGTGTATGAACTGTGTTGTTGTTTGCATTGTAGGTAACAAGCCACAAAAAGTGGAAGGGGTATATTGCTGTGATATTTTTCCATATGTCCTCAGTTCTTTCAAAATAAAAGTCAATCAAAATAAAGGACACTCAATCAGTAAACCTTGTAGTGGTGTAGATGACAGCCCACTGCTGGACTGCGAAGGAACTGCAGCTGAGTTTCAAAAATGTCCATACACAAATTTTACTTTAGTATGCTATATATCTTAATAGTATTTTTAAACATCAACTTAAATTGTAATGCAAATGCTTTTTACGGACATTTTAAAAATTTAAGAAGAAAAAACTTAAGTGCCATTAAAGGTACATTGTGTAACTTTTCTAATAGAGGGTCTGTCAAATACATTTCTCTATGGAATTGTTATTACTTTGTCCGGAATGTTTCGCAGTGTGGTGTTAAACTATCTGTCTTCATGGAGACCAAACCAGACCAAGTTACAGGTCAGATCTGTGGAGAGACAACCCTGCTCACAGTCAGAATGCCTGTTATTCTTGGTATTTCTGAGCTATAAAGCCATCTGTAATTGACTAAATGTAAAGAAGAACTGTTTAATGTCATTGTGTGGAACATTTCAGGCAGTGCAATGACATATCCATAGAAACAAGCAGGTGAAGGAGCCTCAGTCAAAAAGTTGCACGGTGCACCTTTAAAAGTGTCATTAAACCTGCAATAGCCAATAATCAGTTACTATTACTACGCCTGCTTTTTAACTGTGCTTGCGCATTACCACAAATGTAGGATGAAATCGTATTTTCCAGTCTTCTATCGACGCTTGAAGCCGGATAAACCACATGGATTGATTGAAACACATAATGGGCATGTCCTATTGGCACGGCTGACTTCATGTGCTGTCCTGCAGGGCCAGCAAGTTCAATAAGCTCTCCATTTTCATCACGAATCAGAAATCTTCATCTGTAACATGGCATTACATTTTAATTAAAGACTTAGAGCGCTCAGATGTCGTAAGTAGCCATTTCCTGGTGGATATATATTATTTTCTGTCTTCTCCTGCTCTCCAGTTTTAATATGCTCACTGCAGGAGACTCAGTTACATGATTAAAGTCTGGGAACGGTAGTGCCTTAAGAACTAATTATTCTTGCGGCGAGTATATGTGTGAAAAGGTGAGACGGCAAAAGGTAATTTTCACAAGAAACAAGCTATTTGACTGTAATGAATAATTTACTGCAGTTCTCAGGGGTCAGTGGAGCTGAGAGCCGCGCTGGATCCACTGTGCTGTGCAAAAGTCTTTTAAGAGAGGCTATTAACAAAGGGAGTGTGTGTCCATCCACAGTAATATAGAGAATTGACAAGAAAACTCAATGTTAACACAGCTGGAAGCACAGGGAGAGCAGACCCGAGCCAAGGCACTAGACCTATATTGCAATGACGTGCTGCTAAGAGGTAAAATGCTCAATTAATTGCATCACAGTGTGGATGTCATGATGAAATTTTTGAGTTGCCTTCCTTATTATATATTGTGAGTAGGGATTTGCTGGATGGAGTTATGGCTCAGAAATATCGATATTGCTGGTTATTTCACGATCATATAGTTAGTCCAGAAAGTCACAATGTTTGAGCTTTTGTTCTGTTGTTAAGTGAGAGATAAATAAGAGCAACATAACTTATTTTGCCATTCAATACACTCTATTCACGCTTTTGTCACAAACCAGGAAGACGTTTGGAAAGATGCGATTACAACTTTTCTTTAGTTTTCTTCATCTAAATGTCATTGTAACTTTCCGTTATGTTTATCTAACCTTTATCATACCTCAGTTGTCATCATTTCCCGACTGACACACAACTTCGAGTGCAATGGATACATGTGATTAGAAGAGATGGGGGCGACACATACGTTTGCAGTAGGGATGGGCATGATTAGTCGATTAATCGATAATTGATCATTAAGAATTTCATCGATTACGTTCATTTTAATCGACAAACCGAATGTAGGTTGCTGTGCGTAGCATAGCGTGACCAAACGTCCATGTCCGGGGACAAACAGGGGTCCGTACATGTGTCTCTCTGCACTCAGAAGGAGCGAGCAAACACAAACAGTCGGTCAGTCTGCAACGTGCCGAAGAGCAAATGCGTATTTAACGATGACTTGTACAAGAAATTCCACGCTTTCCGTTCCGGTCGGGACAAGTGGGAGGCCATGTGCACAGTGTACACAGCAGCACATATGTTTCGGTGTCCAGTGGGAAAAAGTTTTGCCAGGTGAGAGTCGCGCAATATCGATGACGAGTCCCAACCTTCCACCCCCCATACAGTGTCCTGGTTTTGACAAACGCAAATATGGTCACACTAACCTGTATTCCACTGAGTTGTGTCGCATCAGCGCACAAGAGCTGTTTTTTTTTTTTTTCCCCACTTAGTTTATGCAAATTAGCCATGCAGTTTTAAGTTTCTTTTCTGTGAGAGTTGTGCAAAGCTGCATTAAACACATTATAATCTCAAATGGGCTGATGTGGCTCTAGAGTGGTTAGGGTTAATATGTCGTAAAGTGCAGATAGTACTAATAATGATGATAATTTTATATAAAAACGTTAATGAGTAATCAGTAATCGATCATTAATTCTCTCAACGATCGATTAAGAAAATTTAATCGAATGCCCATCCCTAGTATGCAGCCTTTATTTTACTGCTGATGCCATTTACTTCAGTGGGTTTTATGATAGTTGGTTTTAATAGATTCATGTTAGGCAAGCCCAGTGTCGGTAACTACATCGGAAGTTGTAATCGCATCTTTACAAATGTCTTCCTGGCTTGTGACGTAAGTGTGAACAGAGCCTATATTTGATTTTGGAAGATAAAGTCTCTTAGCCATAGTATTGGAACTGGTAGGAGAGGTAGCTGGATTGGTGCATGCCTAAATGTGAGAAAAGATATAATTTTAACAATTATTCATCATTTTTGACTCCATGACTAAACAACTGATATGCTTCATTTGAACACTTTAGTCCAAAGATGGCACTGCAAAACAGCTCTCTAACCCAATTTGTAGTAAAACGAAGTCATGGATGAGTTCGTACTAAATTCAAATTAGATCATTTGGGGGAAATTATTGGCTAAAATCATCTCCACACATCAGCCCAAAAATATCAGCAGACCTTATTGGCCATCAGTTTCTCTGGAGTGTAAACAATCTGCATCAGTCATGAAAACAAAGATATGCAATACTAGTTTTGAGAGCTTTTGCCAAGTTTTTAGTTAACCTTTTTTAGTCGACGACAGCCCTACTCACAGAGTAAAGGTTTTTTGTTTTGTTTTTTTAAGTAAGATGTTTAATCCTTCTAAAAAGTAACACTTCTTTTTAAGCAAAGAACCAAACATAAATGAAGTCTCCTTTCAAACCAGTTCCAAACTCTAGTCAAAGAAACCTGGCCTAAACCAGGTCTAAACCAGGTTACTAACCAACAACTACCTGCACAGAAGAAAACCGTCTTTTCCATATTCCTCACAAACAAACTCTTTACTCATTGAAGCCATAATTTGAACAACATTTACACACACTCACAAACATACACACACTACAGTGCTAGACTGTTGTGTTACAAACTCCCCCAGCTTTGTTCCTTTCTCTTTTCTCTCAGCTCATTTTGGCCTGGCTGAGATTTGAGGTCCCTTCAGACTTGGGCTCATTGGGTATGCTCAGACTCAAGCCCAGCTCTGAATTGGCTATCACATTTTTACATTATACGGTATCGACAGGTCGGCGGAGCGCAGAGGAGAGACGACGAGAGAGGAGAGGAGGTGTAGTGTGGCTGGGTAGAGTTTCTTCTATTGGGGTCTCGGGGGGAAAGAGGAGAGCAAAGCGAGAGCTGATGAGCAGTTTGTAGTCCGTTGTGATAGTATGGGGACTACAAATGGTACAGTTCAGACAGGTTCTACATGAGAGTATAGCACAGGGTTACAATCTGCTAACTTATTTAATTAAAGCTGCATTGTGTAACTTTTCTGGTAGAGGGTCCGCCACTTGCTTTTTTCCTGGAGATGTTATTGCTTCACAGTATGGCATTAAAACTTTCTATCATTATGGAAACTGAACCAGGCCAAGTTACATATCAGATCTGTGGAGAGGCAACCCCACTCACAGTCAGAATGCATTTTTCTGTAGGTATTTTTGAGCTATAAAAATGTTTAATTGAACACTTTAGTGTCATATTGTGGAACATTCGAAGCAGAGCAATGAAATATCCACAGAAACAAGAAGGTGACACACCCACCAGCCGAAAAGTTACATAGTGCATCTTTAAATCTTAATTCCAATCTGGTCAGCAATAGCAGGTTTTAAAAATATGTATCATTTATGACTGCAAGATTTATTTATTTTATTACAGTTGAGTGAAACTTGAAGATGACTTTGGTTAGTTAACGCTTTCACTGCCAGATATCTTCATCAAAAGTAACATCCAGCCTGCTAGAGTTTTTGCTTATTTTCAACAACTTCCACAGAGAAATAAATGTGCTACTGTAAAATGTAAATGTGTGTGCCAAAAAGATCCAAGTCTCTGCCTTCATTTAAAGTAATTTAGTTCTATATTCATCCCTTCTTTTGTTATTAGTATCAATGAGTAAAGAGACTTGAGCACTACATCTCTGGTTGGTATTGGGAATCAAATTGTTAGTGTGAAAATAAACTTCTTTGAGACATATTTTGGTACAACTTACAGCATTTTGAGTAGGGCTGGGCATTTAATTGAAAGATTGACAGATTGTGATTCTGAATTGTCTAATTGTCAGTGATTGGGGGTGAGAGGTCCACGGCCAGTCCTCTGTTAGTAAAAGCATGTGGTTTGAACCTGACTATAAACTATGGAGAAAGAAATTGCATTATATCTTGTGTCAGTATTGTTCAAAGAGCCATTTTAATTTTGTTTTTGAAAATACTGAATAGTGTGGAATCGAAAATCGATATTGATCAATATGAGGAAAAACATTGTGATCCTTTATTTTAAATTTTTTCGTATCACTCAGCCCTAATTCTGAACAAGTTATAGTTAAATGATTTTTCAGTGCAGTCTTATTCATGTGGAGATATTAGAGCTGCAGTATGCTGATAAAAATCAAATCTCTTCCCTGTGACTATCTGCGATTTTGTACATTTTGTGATTCACAGTTTAATGCAAATGTTTGCTCAACCATAATCACTTTTCACACACATTTTTCCTAATGGTCTTCCTGAGTGAGTGACGAGTGGATTTAACAAAATGCAGTGAAGTTCAGACTTTCAGATTTTATTTACCTCTTTAAAGCAGACTTACTATGCAAAATCGACTTTGCAGGGCTTTAAACAGTGTTATAGTTGTTTCCCCTTCTCATTTACCCTCTTGAAGTTGTAATTGGAGTGATTCGTGCGTGTTTGAACACTCTTTAATAGGGATGTAACGATATCCAAATCCCTCGATACGATATTTTCTCACGGTACAAAATTTTTTGCAAACTGAATATGAATACTTTTTCCTTTTAAAATGCCTTGACAGGACTTAAGAGAACTAAGATTTAAAAGTGCTTAGAACAGATATTTCTTCTTGTAGTCTGCACTGAAACAGAGCAAAGGATCATGGTCTATGTAGTTCTTTCTTTCTTTTTTTTTTAAGCTATTGCTGCACCATAACTACTCATTTAAGCGAAGATATTTTTAATTCGATATGTTGTGATGGTCCACGATATTATTGTGAGACCTTCGACGATACAATATTTTGGTTATTTTTACATCTCTACTTTTTAATTGCCATTTTTAAGATGCCATATTCTTGATCAACGTTATCACCTCCACCGACATACGCCCACTGCTCTCTACGTATTTCATCTTCTTTGAATTGTGATCAAATCAAAATCGTGATCGTCTACCTCCAAAAAAATTAAAACATTCATTCTCTCCCATATCGCCCACGCCTTTAAGATATGATCCTTATCCTCATGTCTCCACTCTGTTCAGTCTTTCTCTTATATTAATAATCATCCACTGAGCGATGTCCTGAGCTGAACTTTGCAGGTCACAAATAACAATTCCATTTGAGCGCACACCATTTGCTCAAAATGCACATCACACTCACCGAGCCAAACTACAAAGATATCAAAAGTGTCCATAATCCAAAATGTGCCGCTTCCAAAAGAGCCGGACCAGATGTGGCCACATTTGTATGATGCTAACGCTAGCGCACCCCTGATTACTGATGCTCTGCTTAGTATGCCCCTCACATGTACGACTACAAAGCTCCCAAACGCAATTTATCTGCATATGCCAAACACTATGGACGCCAGTGAGGTACCAAGCGGGTCGGCAATCTGCTCGCTGAATTTGGGCTTTTTTTCTGTTTAGCAGCAAAACGAGGAGGAAGGGAACGCGATCACAAGAGCTTACTCCAGTAAGAAAAAAAACAAAACGTTTGATGCTCATTTGGAGACAACAGGTGCCAAACGCTGTAAATTTCTGAAGCAGTTGTCAGGAGCCTTCACGATGCAACCTGTGAAGTTAGCGGCAGGATTTATAAACAAGGAGCAGACCTAACAAAGCAAAGTTATGTGTCAATGTTTATCAGAGGTGTAAATGCAGTTTTAATTGCGGAAATCGTTTTGTCCCTTTTCTTGTTTATCTTACGAAAATCACAGTAAATCGCACACACGCTCTGCTTTTAAAACCTGCTACAAAATCAATTCTGAATTCTATTTTGGGCCCTTAATTGTTGGACTAATTCCAATAAAGGTCTTGGCAAAACTACTCAACACATTTTTCCTAGAATGTCAAAAGAGAGTTGCAGGGTTGCCAGCGACCCTACCCACACAAGAGCAGAAAACCACCCAATATCCATACGGCGCAGTTGTACTTTCCACTGTATCTGTAAAAGTAGATACAAAGTTTTGGACTATCATTTGGATTCTTCTAAAAGTAAATACGTTTTACTTGGAAAGTAGCACTGGCCAAACCAGCAGACACTATTTTTCACCCCCAGCAGCTCCCAAAAAGCCATCCAATTCCACTGGAAAACTGCGTACCTGCCAACACTGCATCATTTTATGGAGTTTGTGTAAAGTTCAAATAATAAAGTCAGAGTAAAGAAAAGAAATATTGTAAAAATGTATTAGCTTCTTAAAAGAAACAGCAAAATATATCACAGAGTAGCATACTATGTGATACAATATATCACAGCAGTAGTATATTGATTCCCCATGATGTCATATCATGAGCCAGGTATCGAGTATCGTACTGAATCATGAGGGACCCCATGATTCCCAACCCTAGTGATGAGAGAAGATGAAGGGACAGAATGTGAATCATTGTTAACTCTGTCTGTCCCAGGGCAGCTGCAGCTACAGAGGACTTTAGCTCCACCGTGTGACAGCAGAGACAGAAAATCCCAGAGAGCGCTGTGACAATTCAAACTATTATTCATGTTCATGGATCCACAAATGGAATTACAGCAGGCAGCCTGGTAATTCAGAAAATAAGACATAATTTATGATCATGTTAATGACTTATTTTGAAACAAAACATGTTTAATTCATGTTTTTCCCCTGAAGCAGAGTTAATGGGTGATGAAAGATAAAGTAAGGCTTTTTAACACCACTGTACCAACAGATCAGAGCATTTTCAGAGCGTTTTCTTACATTTGGCAGCACATAAGGGGATGAGGAATGTTCTTATTTAATAACTATTGATTTGCTAAACACTGACAGCACCGTTCTTGAAGCATTTCCTTCTAAACAAACAATGAATACTATTATGCCACTGCCACACTATATTCCCCAATGACATTCTCAACTCGAGTTTCACAACAGTCTGCAAAACATGTCCCTATTATCCTGCCACCGTAGTTCAAATGGCGTCTTTTCAAGCTCGGCTTCATGTGGTGATCCCTGCGGTGGTGCGGGGGTCTAATTGGAAACCCTTGTAAGGATCCTGGGAGGGCCCCGGCTGGACATGCGCTAAGCTCTGACCCGCTAAACCACTGTAGCGTCACCACACAGAGAGCACGGTCACTCATTCAACCAGAACAATGAGAGATTTCAGAATATAAACAGGCTTTTGCTCAGAATTTTTTATACGATATGCCCAGTGGCTGTTTCCGTGTCAAGTCCAGGGTGATGTATTTGTGAGTGTGTGTTTGTATTTGAAACAAAAGAGTTCACTGATCAGTCATCAGCCATCATTTACAACTAAATCAAATTTCTCTTACTTCAGATAAACTGAGTTTGATGCTTCACTCTGGGCCTGGGAATCACAGGGTCTCTCATGCTTTGATACGATACATGACAGTATTATCATTATATATTGTGCATAAGACTGAGTGATATGTTGCTGTTTTTTTAGAACCAAATACATTTTAACAACAGTATTTCTTTGTTAAACCACAACCCGTGCAAAGGTAATGTGAAATCTATTTTAATCATCAAAACAGTGAATATATCAACTGTATTGCATGAACAAGTTTCCTTCCACTAATTCAGCAATAAAGTTGTCATGCAGTCACAAAAAAAAAATTGGTAAAAGATGCCAAAAAATACTCTTGGAGATATATAAATACAGCAGTACATAGTAAAGATATTGCATCATCAAATTTAGTATCACAATATATCATAACATTTTGGCAATATTTTTCCATCCCCTGTGATATTTTTCCTTGTCTTTTTTTTCTCATAAGCAGGTTATATTTGTTTTGATATGGACGGACTATCCATGTCTCTGATTGGATAATCCACCTGTCAATCATGCCTCTCTGAACACAGCGATCCACTGGTGTGCAGACTCAAGGTGCATTGTTCAACCTTTTCTCGTGGAAAGTCTGTCAAATGCTTTTCGCCATGAAGATTAAGTTGGAGTTATTGCTTTATCTGGAATGTTTCACAATGAATACCTGCTTTTCAAGGTATCTCCGAGTTATAAAACACCTGTAATTTAATACATGTAACGTAGAGCTGTTTAATGTGATACTGTGGAACATTCCAGGCAGAGTAATAGTGCACCCTTAAGTATCGGAGAAGTGGCTGCACTGTCTCCGTATTAACCTTGTTGTTGACCACTGCTATCAAGAGAGCTCCGGCTTTCCTTGGTGAAAAACTACACTGACAGCCCGCCATTCCCTCCTCAAATAAACCAGGGTCCCTTAGTCCCATATCACTTTTTCTAATATTGTTTCGGCCTGACAGAAATCAAGTTGTCATTCACGGTTGACACTTCAATCGGTATTAGCCCCAAACACCTACTTTGCACTATCACAATATTCTTCCTACTGTAGTTATATGCTCTCAACACTCTGCAGTTATTCCTCTTATGTGTGAAAGTGAAGCAGATCTTTATAGACTTCCCCTGGGAATTCCACCCACTTGTTTCACTCAAGGCTGAAAATCATTTGTTGGTGCGCTTTATTATCATTCCGAGCCACAAACGTAAACACAGCTAAAACAATATGATAAAAATGGATAGGCCCAAACTATGGCTCAGGGATTAAGTGTGGCCAGTGGACAATTTTAGCAAACAGAATTTATTGTCATTCTCAATTGATCTCAGTAGATTACGGCGTTATTGGCACAAAATATACAAATTAGGCTAATTGCTCATCTGCTAACCGAGATCCTGATTGAAGAGATAGGCCCTTGACACGGCATTACTGGCGTCCGCTTCTCCTGACAGGTTACCCCAGTGGTACTGATTGAAATATGGGTCAAATGTAGTTTGCTCATGAGGACAATAAAGACTACAAAACCAAGTATTACTACAAGGAAATAGTGTAGTCACGATGCAAAAATTTCAAGCTTGATTTTCATATAAAAGGCTTTATCGTCAAAACCGATTTCAGTACCATGACGATAACATCCATCCATTTTCTTCCACTTATACGTGGCCTGGTCGCAGGGGCTGCAGTTTAAGCAGGGACTCCCAGACTTCCATCACCCTAGACACTTCCTCCAGCTCCGCCGGGGGGACCCCAAGGCGTTCTCAGGCCCGCCCAGAGACATAGTCCCTCTAGCGTGTCCTAGGTCTTCCCCGGGGCCTCCTTCCAGATAACAGTAAAAATAAAAGCTCTTTATTTAGGCAATATACTGTGATGTCATTTTCAACATAAAATCACTTTTTATTTTATTTTATGATGTGGTCTTATATCTGTGTAATCCCTCAATGGTCCAGGTAGGTTCCATAGTTGTCCATGTCCAGTTGTCCATACTACTTTATGTACTCTTATACTTGTTCTGATACAGCTTAAGATCATTTTAAAGCTATTCATAAAGGTGAATTTCTGTCCTAAGAACATGATTTCGTTTTGGTATCGATTAGGGATGTAACGATATCAAAGTCTCATGATACGATATAGTCATGGTATGTGGGAAAGGTCACGATATGGAGGAGAGGTTCACGTTTAGGGATGTAACAATATCCAAATCTCTCGGTACGATATTTTCACGATACATATCTCACAGTACAAGATTTATTGTGATATTTTGTGGAGGCTAAACAGCTAAAACTGTCAATATGCTACTTTCTCCTCTTAAAATACCTTGATAAGATTTAATCCAAAGAACTAAGCCTTAAAAGTGCTTAGAACTGCTATTTCTTCTTGTAGTCTGCACTGAAACGGATCATGGTCTATGTAGTTTCCTCTGTCTTTTTTGAGCTATTGCTGCACCATTAATCTTAATTTAAGATAAGAGACTTGTAATTCAATATATTGTGATGGTCCACGATATTTTTATGAGAACTTTGACAATATGATATCACAATATTTCGGTTATTATTACATCCCTATCGATACTTGCTCAGAAATATCTCGTTTCAGTACCAGTTTTAGTATTGATTAGTATCTGATTTTACTTCTGTCAACCCCACAAGGCAAATGGGGACAAGTTGTTATGACGACAATTAACACAGCGATTTGTCATTTTTAGATTTGGAACAAGAGACATTTTTATCACAATGGAGATCAGATTAATTATTTTGGTGGCAAGGTTACTCGTCCTGTTATAATGATTTTGATACTAAGAAACCACATTTTTAATTAAAACAAAACTGCTTTTAGACAGTGCAATTTTCAACAGAAATGAAGAGTTTGTTTACTATAGTGAGCTTGCATACTGGTCTTACGCTAGTTCAAGCATTTTCAAATCACTCAGGAATGGTTCATATATAATGTATTTTTTCAGTATTGTTTATTTCCCAAATGAGTATCTCTAGTCTTTAGTACTGCTTAGAAATGAGCCACCATATGTGCTAATCTAACATCCAATTATGGTGGGATTGCATTTGGATTCAAATCTATGCAAGTATTTTAAATGAAAATTGAAAAGAAAAAAAGGCTAATGGTAAAGGTGCATTGTGTAACTTTTCTGGTGGAGGGTCTGTCAAATGCTTTTCTCCATGGAGATGTTATTTCTTTGTCTGGAACAGAGGTGGGACCAAGTCGTTGTTTTGCAAGTCTTTGACCTCAAGCCCGAGTCAAGTCCCAAGTCAAAGACAGGCAAGTCCAAGTCGAGTCTTGAGTCATTGGCTCATAAATTCAAGTCACGTCCAAGTCGCCTCCTTTGAGCTCCAAGTCATTTCAAGTCTTTAAACCAAAGTACTTAATATAGGTTAGATTTTTGCAATTTATATGAATTTTAAGATAAATTGTACTTAAAAGAATCATAGTATATTTATTTGTATTTACAGAGTATGTAAGAGTTGTAGAAATGTTCATTTTAAATGTCTTGACGAGATCTTGCTGTGAAACATTACGGTCATAATAGAAAGAATTCAGATTTAAAAGTGCTTCTCAAGTCTTCTCAAGTCACAGGCCTCAAGTCCGAGTCAAGTCCCAAAGCACTGACCTTCAAGTCCAAGTTGAGTTCCACGTCTTAGTCCGTTTTATGAAGTCAAGTATCAAGTCCTAAAAATAGTGACTCAAGTCTAACTGGAGTTCAAGTCACGACTTACAAGTCCCCACCTCTGGTCTGAAATGCTTCACAGTATTAGATTAAACATTTCTATCATCAAAGAGACCAAGTTACAGGTCAGATCTGCAGAGAGGCAACCCTGTTTTTTTTTTTTTTTTTTTGATATTTTTGACCTAAAAAAACACTGGTAGTAGAATAAATGTAAGATATAGCTGTGTAATGTCATACTGTGGAACATTCTAGCAGAGCAATGACATATCTATAGAAACAAGCAGGAGATGGACCCCCGACCAAAAAGTTACATACTGCACCTTTAAAGTTTCATGAAGAAAAGATCGCAAGGGGAGATTTTTCTGTGCGGAGTTTTAGTCCTGTGTTGTTATGTGAAGAGGCCATGGAGACTGTAAATGGACCACGCATCCTTGAAACGCTCTGCCCTTCCTCATCCTGTCTCTGGGAGCAGATCTGTGGGTTTGGAGTTGTCGTCGTATCCAGCCCGCCGCAGTGTGAAGGCCTGTCACGGATTCTCCTCCTGTCTCTCCATCTCTCTTTCTCCCAGTTTTTCATTTTTTCTCTTTTTTTTTTTTTCTCTCAGTCTCTCTCTCTCTGTCTCTGTCTGTCCACATGTCAGAGCTGGGATGCGGCTGGTGCACAGGGAGGGTGTTCTCCATAGGGGTCCCCACAGTCAGCGGGGCAGGGGGAGCGGGAGGGCAGAGGAGGGAGGAGGTTCTACGGGGTTAACCCAAGCTGTTTTACACCGAGAGCAAAGGAGCCAGAGCTAAACCAGGCATGAGAACAACTAATTTTATTGTAATTAGGGCTGTGAATGATTGCCGTTCTGAATTGTCTAATCGTCAATGACACGGTTGGGGTTGTTTAGTTCAGATAATGGAGAAAGATCCTGTATTTGATATTGTCTGTTGTGTCGATGCTATTTCATTATGTTCATGAAACCAGTACTTTGAGCCATTTTAATGTTGTTTTTAGAAAGACTGAATAATATATGGTCAAGCCCTGATTGTAATATTGACATTACTTTATGACACTAACATAACCACCACTAAAGAAAGCCCTCACATGTACAATACAGTGAAAAAAATGAAATGTCATACATAGCTGAATGAGTCTTTTCAGTAGTTAGTTTGTATCTCTAAAAAAATACACATTTGACCGAAAAATACTACAAAAAGAATATTCCTCAGTAATGCAAAGAAAAAAATACACCTGATAAATTTCAAGTCTTTATCTACAGGGATTCACTGATCCAGCTTTTTCAGTTCCGATACCGACATTGATACTTTGACTTTAAGCATCTGCCGATATCGATATTAACCAGTACCATTGTAGGGATAGAAAATGGTACTTTCCTTAAAACACAGTGAACTTCCTTCCAAATCAATCCAATCCACAACGAATTGCATAACAGATCAAATGTTTAGATGTAACTTTTATTTATCCTAAAATAACTACAGCTTTGTTTGTATGACCAAAAGTTCAAACATTATAAGACATTCTAAATCAAAATCAGCCTGTGGTCTTATTACATCCAATTAATGGCTCAATCAGAATATATGACAACCGATAACATGGAATCTAGCTACTTTTTTTTAGTATGGGCACTGATATTCAATACCAGTATCAGCATCAGTGTTTTCCTGTCTATCATGTATTGAATGGAAAGTCAATATAGTAATTACTGTGACAGACCTAGACACAGCACTGCACAGTACTGCACAGTACTGCACAGATAACACATACTAGTACATGGCTCTCGAATACTTGCCAATCAGATCGCTCATGCTTAAAATGTGTTCAGGTAAGATGTCATCCACAATGGGCCACTAAAATCAAAGCTGTGATTGAACCAACAACCTCTGGATTGTCTGGACATTTCATTTCATTCATTACACCTTTGACGATTACTTTAACCTTTTTTTTTTTTTTTTTTCAAACAAATGCCCTATACTTCATAAAAATACTGGCATTCTTGACTTTCAAACTGTAAGAAGTAGTCTCATCTTTAGTTGTTAGAATTGAAAATCTGGGACAGTTTTCCTCTTCTGCTCCAACAGCACAGTGCGCTTGGACATGAGGACCCTTTGAAGAACTGACCTTGGTGTGTTTTTAACTCATAATTTGGTGAAGTGAAATTTGTGTTTCTGAAAATATTTTCCAAATTGGATTGTTGTCAGTGAGTGCACAAAAGAGTCAAGAGAAAATAAAATAGTAAAATAACAAAGCCTGAGAGCCGATTTGAGCCTTCCCCGTGGTCTTCTGACTGCTACTTTTTAAGAGGAAAACGAAAGACGCAAGGGTTCACTTCTATTATAAATGCACATGTTAATAGATTTTTGGCAATTACAGTGCTCCGAAGATGGTTTAAAGGGCTCACAGGGAGCTCTGTTTAGGCTGTTTTCTTAAAACATCAATGAAATAACTTTTGAAGACAGAATAATTAGTACCGCTGTATGTTAATTAACCCCATTTTACAATACCTTTCTTAATTGACACATATTTCTGTGTTTTTCACAGTCTGCTGTTTTATATTTTAAATATAGTTTTACAAAAGTCACTGTGTTTAATCTTCTCTGTAATCTCTCGTGACATTGTTTTCTTAAATTTCGTGATAAAATCATAGTACTGATTGTGAAAATTTATGTTGTTAACCTTGTTAAACAGGAAATAAATATGTTTTTATATTTGATCGTGGATAATGTAACCGTGTATATTGGTATTTTTATAAGTAAAAGCATTAAACTAACTAAAAATAAAGGTTATATTATTGACTATTACTACTACCACTACAGTTACTACTCCTACTAAAAATCCCACTACAGCTACAACTACAGTTACTAATACTAAATATGACTACAGTTACTACTACTACTACAGTTACTACTTCTGCTGCAGTTACTACAACTATTACTACTACAGTTACTACTACTACTACTACTACTACTACTACTACAAATACTACTACAGTTACTAATACTGCTACAGTTACTACTACAGTTACTACTATCGTTACTTCTAGTAAATACTTCTACAGTTACTATTACTACTGCAGTTACTACAGCTATTACTACTACTACTACTACAAATACTACTACAGTTACTACTACTACATTTACTACTACAGTTAATACTACAGTTACTACTACTACTACAGTTACTACTACTACAGTTACTACTACTACAGTTACTACTACTACTACTACTACTACTACAGTTCCTACTACTATATATATGAAGTAGTTTGTGTAGGCCACACATAAGCGCTGTAAACACTTGGACTTTACTCTGTAACTGTAGCTGTTTTGATACCAGGCACTTAAATGCTAATCTGATTGTGTTATAGATGCCATTGGCCGCTAATGCCATAGTGATCCTAATGGGCCCTGTGTTATGGCGCCCTCTCTGGGGAACAGTAAAAGGACAGATGTCAGAGCAACATAAAGCGCTCTCAATGGCTCCTCTGTGATTACAGCCCAACCAGCTCAGAGTGAGTGAGGCAGATACGGGGCGGATGAAAGCTTTGTCAATATTTTGTGAATATGAGATGTATTTTATTGTGGAAATGATAATCTGATTTTATATAATGTCAAAGAGGCCTGGAAATGTCTTGGTTAAGTTTCAAAAGTACTAAAGATGTGAATAAAGTGTGAAATTGACTGCTCAAGGACAGAAATGTCACCTTCTACCCTATGGTATACACGACAAGGTTTTTATCTTTCCTTTGTAATAAAGGTTCTATATTATGCAAAATTGACTCTTGTGAGTTTTAAGTCATGGTATAATGATGTTACCTCATACCTGAAATTGTGGTTTATTTCATTCACACATGAGATTATGATTGAATAATCCTGCATTATTAGTCTGTCTACATCCCCTTGAAAAAGGATGGATCCAAAAGATATGGATCCCACGAAAAAGTTAAAAGTCCCATCACAACTTACCAAGCTGGAATTACATTATAACAAGTTACTATTCTAATGCTTAACTTCAACAATCTTACAACATCTTCAACAATTTCAGTATATAACTTGGTATAGACTTTATATAGACAGACTTAATTGATCCACAAGGGAAATTATTTGAACACAGTAGCTCACACATCACAATATATTATAATAACAAAGAGCATCCATATAAATATATGATTATAAATTCTAAATATAGCAAAAATAACAAGAGACTGGTGTCAAATAAGGCATAATTATAAATGTATATGTATATGTACAAGTAAACTTTAAAATTTAAAATAAAAATAAAATTTATGTCTCTCTTTTTTTATTTTAATCTTCATGATTATTTATGTTTTGATTTGTTTTTATTATGATTTTAATGTATTTCTTATTCTGTAAAGCACTTTGAATTACTTGGTGTACGAATTGTGCTATACAAACAAACTTGCCTTGCCTAAACATGTATAGAAATATAGTAATACAAATATCTTTCAGCTATATGCAAGAGGTCACCAGGACAAAAAAGTGCAAAGATGATATAATGGCCACTTCTGTGACAGACAAAACTGAGATCTGTGTGAGGGGGGCAGGTGAACAAGAGGTGGAGAGATTGTCAGCAGATTGTAACAGCAAAAAAAACACAATATAAATGAGTACTCTGAGATACTGTTGAGCTGTTTCTTTGTATCTGAATGCATTATTTCTGTATGAGACACAAGCCTTGAGCTATTTGTTTTGAAGGATTAGGTCTGTATTGCATTAGGCTGAGAGATGGGTTTGGGTGGACAAGGTCAGTCACCTGAAAGAGGACGGCTATCACAGAAAGCAGTGGGAGCTTTGAGGCGGATTCAAGTGTATATCAGTGTGTGCTCCAGACAAAATTTGCTTTTGCATTTGAAACGCAATACAAATACAGTGTGCAGTGTAGTGTAAAGCTGGTAAAATGGTGAAAAACGATAGGTTAAGTTTAGTGATGTTAATGTAAACGGAATGGATATCGCTTCCAACATAATGATTCAGTCAATATCTCATTTTGATCGTATATTATCTATAAACCATAATCATCAAAATGTCACGAAATAAAGTTTTGAAAGCTTCACTCTATGTGCCATGAGTGACTTTCTGAAATAAAGTACAATTTCAATATCATCATATCATGATATTGATATGATAGTTCACTGTAAATTGGTGTATTAAGACGATCTGCTGACCAACTTGTGATTACTTTAAACAATAACTACCAGATTCAAAACATATTTAGGTAAGATTTAACCATAAACCATTTGCGTTCAAAGAAAATGAATCATATTTTCAGTCCCTGCCCTAGAACTGGTTAACATTGGCTATTGGTAGAGACTTAAATTCAAAGTATCGATATCGGTATCAGAACAGAAAAGTTGAGTTGATGGTCTAGAATTTAATGGCATAATTTGAGATGGAGAAAGAAAGATTTAACTTAAGGTTCAACATTTGTGGATCATATCATTATTAGTTTTTTTGCATTTTGTAACTTTCTGGTTTTCTTTTTCCAGCTTTTCTCCATGGAGATGTTATTGCTTTGTTTGGAATGTTTCACACTTTAAAACTTTCTGTCATCGTGCAGCACTAACATAGTTACCGGTAAAAAAAAAAGATAACCTCAAATGTACAATACAGTGAAAAACACTGGAGTACATAGCTGAATGAAACACTTCAGTAGTTAGTTTTTATTTATAATGAAATACAAATTTGGCCATGCAGTACTACAAAAAGAAAACCCAAAATATAAAATAAAAATACAAAGAAAGAAATGCATCAGATACATTTTGAGTCTAAAAATACTGTTATATCTACAGGGATGCATTGATCCAGCTTTTTCAGTTTGCAGAAGTGGTGTTGCGTCGTCACTTTTTATTCAGCGTTTTTGGGAGGAAATCTGCGTGCATACAGTGACGCAAAAGTGTGTGGAATTCGATTGGGTATGCATGCCATCTAACATGTTTGTTTCTGTATACTGTATGTATGTGATGTAAATACGCAACATGAGCAGATCTGACCAGAGTTTTGCCTCTTGGAGAGTGTAGACGGAAACGCTACGGCGGAGCGTATTCAACTTTTTCACTCTGGAGGACAGTTTCAGATTTTTGCATTTTTAAGCCCCAAAAACGACTTCACTGTTGAAACCAAAGGCACTTCTGATAAAATATTTTGTTGTCTTTACCTGCAAGTCTTCTCATGTACACAGGCCCTAAGTATGAGGCAATATCCAATATGGTGATGGAGGGGAGGGTCCACCACCTGTTTTTGTCCATGGAGATGTTATTGCTTTGTTTGGAATATTTCACAGTTTAAACCTTTCTCTCATCATGGAGGCCAAACCAATTCAAGTTATAAGAATGCCTGTTTTATGTATTTTTTTTTAGCAATAAACCATCTGTAGTTGAACAAAATGCAAGGTAGATCTGTTTAATGCAATTTCCATTGACAGACCCACAACCGAAAAGTTACACAGTGCACCTTTAAGGCAGTTCTTTTAACTGTTGACAATCACATATTTGGAGTTGTTTAATGGCATCATTATCTGAAACTATTGTGAAAAAAAAAAATTATTTCACTTTTGTTTATTTATGCGGATGAACATGTGACCTTGTGCCACTTTTTTTCATGTGGACAGGGCCAATTATTAGAGAGATACTAACAAAACTAGGTCAACACTCTGTAATCTGAAACAGCAAAACTCACCATAGAAATCAGACCTGTCCTCCAGCTCAATTTTAAACCATGGGTGTTTTGAAAGATGGGTCAAATACAGAGGACAAATTTCATTATGGGGACAATCAAGACTAACCTTAACCTTTTATAACCTTAAACTTACAATGAGTTTTATTTATTTCAGTGACGCATGGGAAGCAAAATATCATTAGAACAAAATGATCTAATCAAACTTCTCTCTTGTTAAATGAACAGTGTTAAGTGCTTGACTCAATGATTCTGCAGAAATTTCAAGGTTTTTCAGTCCCCTGTGTTTTTTTTTTCTTGCAAGCAGCCATGTTTTGTACTATTTATAAAGTACTTTTCCACAGGCTGGGGGTTTTGTACTCACCTTTTTAGTGTCGTTATAGTTCTTCTGCATTTTTGTATGTATTCTCACACTTGGGTCATATTTTCTGGGCATGTTGGCTTTATTGAATTGGTCAGATGTAAGTTTGATTTTGAAGAAGTGAAAAAGTCACTTTTGTGGAGTAGGCCTGTCATGATAATTACTATAGCGACTTCGATATTCGTTAAGTACATTGTAGACTGAACAATATACTGTATTTTTGGGGTCAGTATTTACCGTGTGTACATTTTCCTTTGCTCTAGTGGGAATTTTTTGGTTATGTTTTGACTATATGATAACATTTAAACCATTAAAGGTTGAATTAATAACTTCCAGATGCAAACTGAGTATTAAAAGGTTTCATTATTTATTGAAGCTTATGTTTTGTTTAGTTTTTTCCAATATTGTAGATTTAGAATAGTTTTTGTGTTTAAATCTGCACTTGTTTTCTTGTGTCAGTGACATAAAATAGTTTCAGTAAGGAATGCACCAATACTGATACTGGGATTGAATATCAGCCCTGATCCAAGAAAATTAGCTGGATCAGGTATTAGTTTCATGATATCGGTGAAGACTGGGCCTTTAATTGGATGTAATATATATATTTTATATATATTATTACTCATCGTGAACATATCGTACAGAGAGAATTGGATATTGTTACATCGCTAGTATCAAAATCGGTGTGGGAACTGAAAAAGTCGGATCGGTGCGCTCCTAGTTTCAACATTATCGTTTTCCGTATAGTTACTCCAGCAGTATATCACACTTCAAACTGTGTTATTGTGACAGGTCTAAAGTAGAAAGGTTTTAGGCAGATTTTCATGTCCAGCAATCAGTCTTGAGTTGTGGTTTGCAAAGAGGCTAAAATATTACCTGATCAGCCAGAACCCGCTTTGACAAAAACGAGGGGATCTGGAGCTGCACCCTCTCACCCTCATTTCAGAGGGCTTGATTGACAGGCTGAGTAACCAATCAGAGCGAAGCATGATCCATTCTCCTCAAAAACAAACATTGCTGCTTACACATAAAAAGGACAACATAAAGAACTGAGAAAGACCGTGGATTTTCTCAGATTCAACAATTGAAGCACCAAACTATTACTTATCTCAGTTTTTTTTTAAAAGTGATATATTTTGTTGTGAATGTTAGGAGAATTTTCAAGAGGAGATGTCTTCTGCTCTTAAGAGATACTTGATACAAATTAGCAGCTGTGGTTGGATTGTCACGAGTTTGGACCGAGATTTTTCACACGCTGTGGTCTGTTTCAAGTCCCTTTTGGATTGAAACAGAATGCAGAAGGGACTGGCTGGTCAGGTAAGCTAATATTTAAGTGTAGAACAATATGGGCAGTATATGTTTTTATTAAGTATTTTTTTCTTATTCTATTTCCACTCCTGTTCTCTCCTGCTCCTGTTGTAACAAGTGGGTGGTAATGTAAACAAACATGCTCCTAGCTGATCGTCAGTATCCACTTTATTCAATATTTCGAGCAGCCCTTTGTAAAGGTCATTACCCTGTGCCGTATTTAGCAGTCTATATGCAGTCATACAATATCCAAATGAGTTATTGTTTACTTATCCTTCACAGTTCACTGCTCGGTTAGTTAACAAGATTAGCTAGTAAAATGTACTTGTCAATTACTGTTCAAATTAGACTATCTTATTAGTTCTGGTAATTGCTCATACCACAGCTGAATTGTAAGTGCATTATACAATATAGGCTATTACCCGCACTGTATATTTAAATAGGCACTTGTGTATATTGTGTGTATATTGTCCATCACAGCGGTTCATTTTTCCAAGTGCCTATTAGGGGTGTGCAAAATATCGAAATATCAATATATCGTATCGTTTAATGTGATGATACAGTATCAATATCGTGGGGTGCTGTATTGATATATCGTCAAGAGTATTTTCTGGTATATTTTACTAAATTATTTTGTTACAGCACTACAGTTTTGTTGCTTGTTCAGAGGAAGGAAACTCATTTACCGTATTTTACAGGCTATTATGTCATTAAATGGTCTATTTTCAAACTTTTTTCACAAATTATCCACACTGGACTTTAAACGAAGCACAACAGTTGGATGGGTCAGTCGGACTTTGTTTGGCGCGTTCACGGTGACTCTGGGCTTTGTTCAGTTGTGGCGTGTAGGGGGGGTGCTGTGTTCGACCGCTGGATTGTTGGTGTGTTCGCAGTGACTCAGTTGTTCAGTTGTGGCTCAGAGTGGCACATTGCACTCAGTTTTTCGGTTCGTTCCTTCTTTCCGTTCCTTGTCCGCGTGGAGTGATGAGTGTGTCTGTGGGTGTGTTTCGCTGTGCGGTCGCTGTCTGCTCCGTGTGTGTTTACGTGCACTGCGGGTGGCGCGGCTTTGTAGTTTACTGAAGTCGTGTTGGGACACCCAAGTGGATTTGTGTATGGGGCGGTCTGCGTTAGAGGCTTAAGAGCGCGTCTAATAGCCCGGAAAATACAGTATCCAGCACGTTTGATATTTTTGCTGTTCTGAGGATTAAAATGGGCGAGTTTCATATTCACTTTACACAAGAAGTGTTTTAACAGACTTTTAGTATCACAGCCATGATTTAGCCTTTATTTTTTATTGAACAGTATCAAATCAATTTGAAATATATCATATCAAACCAAAAGTACACTGTATCGAGATATATATTGTATCATGGCCTATGTATCGATGAATGTATCGTATCGGCAACTTCTTAATGATACCTAACCCTAATGCCCATATTACACTATTTTCTGATCTATGTTATAATGTTGTGTCTTCATCACAAACAACATACCCGAAGTTGTTTTGTTTCATTCACACATGTTTAACACATAAATCCTGGATATTTAGTCTGAGTTCTTTTTTCAAACAGAAAACACCTGGTGATGTCATGTGCTAATACAGTAAGTGCGCCACTGTGGTTTTTAAACTCCACCTTCGCTACAACCATTTGAATAATTTCAGTCCTGGAATTACCAGTCTCTACTGCACAAAATGTAAATGGTAGCTTTGTTAACTTAAAACTACTGTTTCATGACATCACAATGTGGAGCAGATCATTTTGATCTTTGTACTAGTACTATCTGTACTAGTAAACAAACTCATTAGGGATGTAACAATAACTAAAATATCGTGATATTGTATTGTCAAACTTCAATATCCCGAATTACAAGTATCTTTGCTTAAATTAAGAGTTATGGTGCAGCAATAGCTAAAAAAAAGACATAGGGAACTACATAGACCATGATCCTTTGCTTCATTTCAGTGTAGACAACAAGAAGAAATAACAGTTCTAAGTACTTTTAAGTCTTAGTTCTTTGGATTAAATCTTGTCAAGGCATTTTAAGAGGAAGTAACAATTAACAATTTTGTTAGCCTCCACAAAATATCGCAAATAAATATCATACCGTGAGATATATATCATGGAAATATTGTGTAAATATCGTAAGAGATTTGAATATTGTTACATCCATAATCGTGAGCCTCCCCGCCATGTCGTGAGCTTCCCCACGATATCACAATAAATATCGTACCGTGAGGTTCATACCGTGACGATATTGTATCGTGAGACTTTGATATCATTACACTCCTAAGACTCATCATAAAGGATTACGTCGATGTTTTTGAGGTGGTAACAACATTCTAACATGACTTAAAGCTCACGAGGGTCAATTTTGCGTAATATAGGACCTTAAATACATTTATTGTTCAGATCTGTGGAGATGCATTACTTTTTGGGTCATTAAAACACTTAAAACAAAATCAGTGCTATAAAAACGTGCAGAAAACCTGAAAAGTTTCATATTTTTAGCCTCTTACAATTCCTTAAGTCATTTTTCAAGGTTTTGAGGAAATTACAAAAATAAACTGCAGATAAGATGTCAATAAGATGACTTGGGCAGCTTCTGTTATTTTAGCTGTAAAAAACTCAATTAGACCAAAGAATAACTTAAGCGATTACTCAAAGATCCTGCTGATATTGCACCTTAAATAATGTACTTCAAATGTGTTTTGCGTAGTGTTTACTGGATACTCTTAAAGGTGCATTTTGTACTTTTCTGGAAGGTTCAGCAAATGCTTTTCTCCATTAAACCTTTCTATCTTAATGGATAATGGAGACCAAACCAGACCAAGTTACAGGTTAGATCTGTGGAGAGGCAACCCCGCTCAGAATGCCTGTTTTTTTTTTTTTTGTTTTTTTTTTTTTTAGGTATTTTAGGCTATAAAACCACCTGTAATTGAATAAATGTAAGGTAGATCTGTTTAATGTCATACTGTGGAACATTTCTGAGCAGAGCAATGACATATCCATAGAAACAAGCAGGTGACGGACTCCCTACCAAAAACTTACATACACTTTGCACTTTTAAACCGACAGCGCACAGCACACTGTAAAATATGAAACCTTGGAATATGTCTGGACACAAAGAGCCAAATTCAATAGAGAAAAGACATTCATGGGCAGGAGGGCTGATTCAGATGGCCAGTGTGCGCCTGCTCTGAAGCAATCAGCGTTGGATAAAGTAGACTTTTCTCTCAGGGCCACACAGAAGACTGGAGGTCGAGCGCTTCTCAGAAAAACATGTTTGAAAAAGCAGTTGGTGTTTTGTGAGCTGCTCTGACGCGTTGATGAACCTTAACACCTGAGGGTCAACGCTATACAGCCAGGTCAACACAGCTTCATAAATAAGATATGAGCACAAGGGAAGACGCACGCTTTTCTGTGGCTGGCTTAGTCACGATGCTGAAATTTCCATCACAATTTTTGATACAATAATTTTTTTTGGACAATAGAATGCAGTTACAGCACAAAATATGAATAGCTTTGTTCGTTTTTAAAAGCTACCTTTTTCTTTTTTTTTTTGTTCATGGTCTTAAATTATTTAGACTATAACAGAATTGGACCATTCCTGCATAGTTTTGCAACGGTCTTCTATCTGTTCTATTTTTCTGTGATTTATTCATTTATTTAGTTATTTTTTAAGTATCAGGAGTTTTTTGACAATGCGCTGTGTTATAGTTGCAATGTCAGATGGAGGACAGGGTCGTATTGGATGTGACACTGTTTTTAAAAACACGTCTGGATAGCAAATAATTATCAGTTGAGTTCATAACCACACAACCACATTATCTCCCTGGCTATTCACTAGAACTGAGTGTTTTGTCGTGCTACACAAAAGTGGAAACTGCAAAATTAGTGGTGCACATATTGGTATCGGATAGAGGCTCTGATATTTTGATAGATCAGATATTGGTTTTAAGATATTGGTTAAATCGATATCTCTTTTTGGTCTATAAAATGGAAGAATAAGACTTAATTGATTTACTGACCAATTTTGTCCGAAAACGCCTTGTATTGTTGAACTTGTATTTTTGTTAACTTGAAGGAGAGCATTTTTAGTACCCTATTCTTGGCATGTATTTTAGAATAAGCACTTTGTAAACTAGCACTTGATTTTTCCATCACATCTTGCTTTGACAATAAAGTTGACAACACCTAGAGATAGACCGATATATCAGACCGATTTGTACTTTTTAGCATATGATTAAACAACCTTATAAATCTCTAGCAGAGGCTGATTTTGTTTGGTCAATCAACTGCCTCCATATTTACAGAGTACATGCATAAAGCTTTATTTGGACATTTAAGTCTGCAAAAAATGTCACTACACAACTCTCTCATCCAGAATCTAGTAAGACAAGATCAATGGATGAGTTTGTTCTAAATTGAAATGAGATCATTTACGTAAAATTACCAAAATATCTCCTTTTGGTCTTAATTGACTTAATTGATTTACTGACCAATTTTGTCCAAAAACACCTTGTATTGTTGAACTTTTATTTTATTATTCGGTAGTACTTTAAATGCTAAATAACAGTTAAAAAACACCTTAAGGTCATATTTACGTCATTTCGTGTGTCTCTAGCTTTAAATATCCGCTAATACCCGATATCAGCCGATACTAGGGCAAAGTATCGAGATCAGTATTGGAGCAGAAAAAGCTGCATTGGCACATCCCTAATGAAAATGTGTAAATAGTATTGCTCTTATTAGAAATACTTTTAGATAAATTTAGATACCACTTGTGACAAATGGTTAGAACTGAATTTCATATTGTACCTTTAGCCTACGTTCATTGTACCATCTCAGCTGACCCTATTTTGACATATTGTTCCTTGAATCGAGTGTCCAGCCTACGCACTAAATCGTATTGCTCGGAGATTTTATTACACCTAAACAGGGGTCAGCAGCAGCAGCAGCAGCTTGTGTTGTGTTCACTGTCCTTTCCCAAAGTCTGTACTTTTGTGCTGTCTTTTCACATTTCTGCGACAGCCCTCCTAAATTTCAGGAGTGCAGCAGTTGGGGTTTTCACAGTCAACCTGACACGGGCCTGAAAGTGTTTGCTGGAGTGAGGAGAGGAGAGGAGAGAAGAGTCCTTTGATGGCAATGAGCTCAAACAAATCTCTCAGGCTAATATTGAACCTTTTTTCTTCACAGTTCCGCCACAGCTTTTCTCTCAGCTGCCCCTCCACGCCAGTCTGACTATGGATGAAACTACGGACTATATGAAGGCTTTAAAAATAGAGGGAGAGTGACGGAAAAGGTGTCATGGAGGATAGGATGGACAGGATCATGTGGTACGGGTTAATATGAACATTTTAAGGCCAAAATGACGAGTTTGACAGCAGTGCTTACAAAGAGAGAGGTGACAGTTTTTCAAATGGTGCCCAGGTCGATGGAGCAGGAAGTGCGCCGCATGCTCACTTCCTATTTAGAACGCGGCAACTAGTGGGTTCGCTATGCCCGTTTATATCTTCATTATAGTCTATGGACTATATACAATTCAAATGGATATACTTTTAAAATGATGATAAAATTAGTTTTAACAACACATTTTTACATTAATTTAAAAGTTAATGTTTGAGTTCCAGCCTAATTATGTAATTAACCGAGATTAGTTAGGCTATTAAATACAATCTCACATCTAAAAACATAAAATTAAATACTTCTCTGCACAAAAAAAAAAAAAAAAAAACGTCAGCAGATGCTTTGTTTGCATGTCCATGTGGCATCCTACACAAAATGTGTTATGGTGAATTTACATTTCACAAATTTGAACAAATGCATGCTTTGTTAACTTAAAGTAGATCATTTTTAGTAGCATATTCTTAGTATTTATTTTAGAATAAAGATTTCGTAAACTAGCACACGATTCTTGTATCACATCTAACTTTTTGCATATGATTAATCGGCCTTATAAATCTCCAACAGAGGCCGATATTTTGTTTGGCCATTCACCTGCCTCCACATATATAAAGAGTACATGCATAAAGCTTTATTTGAACACTTAAGTCCAAAGGGGGTCCTGCAAAAAAGTCACCACAAAGCTTCTTATCCAGATTCTAGTAAAATCTGGATGAATTTGTACTAAATTGAAATTAGATCATTTACGTAAAATTAGCAAAAATCGGCCGTGCATATCAACCCAAAAATATCAGCAGAACTTATCGGCCATTGCTCTTTCTGGATCATACAGAATCGGTATCGGCATCCGCCCCGGAAAAACCCACATCAGTCTATCTCTATAACATTAACCCCCCTGAGTCTTCCCCATGCAGTCTCTCCCCTTGACAGATTCACATACAAGTCTTCATTGAAACAAATGGATCTGGCTCTCGCTTGTCACTTATGAAAAACAACTTGAAACGCTGCCAAAAATAAACCTCATTCCTCACACAGTCAATTATGGAGCAAAGACACTTCATATTCTGTACATAGAATAATTAACATGTGAAACGAATCATCCGTCTCTGAAACAACAAGAGACGCCGCTTTCTGGGTTAACTCTTAGCTCCATTATTATTATTACCCATTCTTATAGTTGTTCCCCTGAGAGCAAACCCCAGTCTAAGTTATGCCGGGTCATTACAGTAGAAAATCACATTTATAATATCATTTTAACTGTTCCATATTCATAAACGGGCCCATGTATTAATTACTTTCTAATCTATCAGTGTTACAAGCTTAATGAATTAGCTGGGATCACTGGCTATGGGGTGTCGTGTATGCTGTTCTATGGAGGGGAAAGAATGGGGCTTGTATTAATTGCGTTATGATTAGCTGTAGACCTTTTGTACAATGTGGTGTAGCCCCGCAGCTGGCACATGCTCCAACAGCTAAAGAACAAGCACTAAGCCTATTATCCCGTGCACTGTCTCTGAGAAGGGCTCATCCCACTGTACAGTCGGCCTGCGTGGGGCTGCTCAATATCTCCGTGAATATAGTACAGATCTACTTGTTTCGGATTGTGAATCGCAAGAGGGTGGCATTTTAGGGAGAATGTCAAATGAATGCGTCTGATGAATACCGTCTGCAGCCGGGTTGTTCAAAATGTGATACCCAGATATGAATCAATACTAAAACTAGTATTAAGACTGATTAAGATACTCGTCTGAGCACGTATCAAGACTAAAAAATACATAAAAATACAACCAGAACACTAAATACAAGCTGGACCTTCACAGAATACCTTAGTTTTAGAATGAGCTTGAACTATAAGGGCACCACTTTTTAATCACTGCTTCTTAATAGCATCTAAATTGGTACTAAACCTGGAAATAAATCTAGACTAAACCAGGACTAGACTAGGATTGAACCAGGACTAGACCAGGACTAAACTAGACTGAACCAGGACTATACCAGGATTAAACCAAAACTAGAACAGGACCAAACCAAATCTACATTTGGACTCAAAATGGACTAAACTCTGACCAAAAATGTACAAGTGTGACTGCACCCTAAGACCTCGTAATTTCTTAAAAAACACTATTAGCATCTGTTAGAAATTTTAAGTTTTTATTATAAATGTGTTTTCAGGTATCAAGTTTCTTCTCTTGAGTTTAAAATTTTGGTGTCACAGGAAATAGTCAAACAGATTCACGGGAGTTTTGAGTATTAATATAATAAATAAGACATATTTTTTCATTGTATACGCAAACTACACTGATTTATACTCAGAAAAAGCTGGAAGAGTTGTTCTTACGATTCTTTAAACAAGTGAATGTGCTTTTCTCTCTTTAATGGTGACAATAGCTTTGTAAGGGCATGTTTATTTGTTTAAGAAAAGTTGAAAGCGTAAACCTTTCATGTAAACTTAGAGAATGGGACTTGTGCTCTTTGATTGTCAGCCTTCATTGTGCACTTCCAGCTTCTCCTCTTGAATTTTTTTGTTTTACCCAAACACACAAAAAAACACAAGGTCAACTACAAAGACGCGCAAAAACACTCCGCTGCAATTTCTGACTTTTTTCTTTTTCTTTTTTTTTTTTTTTTGCTCATTTCCTGTGATGAGCCAAAGCGACCAGCCCAAGGGTTTCCGAGCACAAGGATGTTTTCCACTTCCCTCGCGTGGATCCTGAGATTTCTCATTAAAGCAGCTTTTTAACAAATGAGCACAAGATGAAAGCGATATGGGAGATGGCACAGTGCAGCGAAATGTAGGAGTTGAGGGAGATCCTGGAGTCAAAGTGGTCTAGACTCCTTCTTCTTCTGTTCTAATGCACTCATCAAGTCCAGTTACAGCTACATTTTATCTTCACTCACACTTACAGTCTGCATATGGTGCTGGATTTGATCATGTCTGGCACCACAGTGAGGTGTCAAAGTAAATTTGTGTGTATTAAAATGCTTACAGAGCTTCACTTTCTTCACATATAGATCCAAGATGCTTATAGTTAGAACTGTCTTTCCAAGATACTATATGGAATAACGACGAATGTCCTGGAAAATACAGGAAGCAATTAAATCTGATGGACAATATAGCCAAAGTTAACTTCATTATTTTATTTCACCAAAGCCAGCCTATACATTTTATTAACTAATTATTATTAATAGGTTCATACTAATTCGGTATTAAAAAGTGAGTGTGTTTGATATAAATAAAATATAGTGTATGGATGTATGGAAACAGGAGGCAAGATTTTGTTGATCTTGGCCCGGAGAATGGACCGTATGACCTTGCACTTCCAAACACATTTTAATGCATAAATAAGCAATTCATCTTTCATTCGTAAATAAAACTTAAGCTGATTTGTTAAAACAAATTACTAACTGTAATAATATTGGAGCAGGCGTCAGAAGGCTGTTCTATCTGCATGTTCCAGTTTTTGTTATACGTGCGTTTTGAGATGCAGTCGGGTGATATTTAAATCATGTTTTATGTATTTTAAGTTATTCCATATCGAACCTGTGCTATCAAAGTGACAGCCTGGGATTACACACGAGCAGAGCTGAGAGGGGATGGACACGCTGCGCCCGGCACGCCGCTTCACACGAGGGTCCGGTGGGAATAGTGATAGTGATAGTAGCGCGGGTCAAAGAGGAGCTCGTGTTTGCATCATTAGAAGTCCAAAGAAGAAAAATCACCGGAAAGTCGACGATAACGATGAACAAGGCGCCGTGCTCATAATGCAGAAAGCAACTTGCATATCTTCCTCCATTTATCAGTTTAAATGGCCAAGTCTGTCCCAATCGATATATTTAAACTACGCACATTACTTAAAATGTTCATGTTTGGCGCTAATACTTTGCGCAAACTCGTGCAGGGACGGGAACATGGACGCAAATCGACAGTGTGTGTAAAGTTGTCACGCGCGTCACTCACCAGACAAGCGGTGCCGTTGAGGAGCAGCAGGATAAAGCCACGGTTGGGACTCATCTTTCCGGTGCGTAAAACCGTAAAACTCCCAACTCAATAGAGGCGGATCTTTCACATAAAACTCCTTTCTTCTAAACCGCCTTCAGGATGATCCTCTGGCTCCGGGTCCTACGGTGCTCACGCTCGGTCCCATGTCCAAATAAGCTACAAAACACTTGGGGAGTCCCGTCTTTTTCTGTTACAGTCTTCTCCCTCCGGCGATCCGTTATAATAGCTTTTCTTATACACTACTTGTTACGCGGGATATCCAATAAGTAGTAGCAGTATCCGGGGGGAGACTCGGGGTTCCCAGCTCAAAGTCGAAACGAGGCAAGTGCGTTGTAGTTCATGTTTGGTGTTCATGATGCGAAGTCTGCAGCCTATGTGCTCAAACTGGTGATGCTGGGGTCTGAACGCACATTTTAACAGTTTCTTCTCTCTCTCCATCGCTGTACCCCCCCAACACAAACTCCTCCCTTTTTTAAGCCCTAATATCGGCTCGCTGCTATCTCCTATCTCTCTCCCCCCTCCGAGCGGTTCTCCTCTCCTCACATCCGAGCTCATTAACTCGATATGTCCTGCGTAAAACTGGATAGGAACAATTAAAGCTAACTAATGGCGCCACAATAAACAGCTGTTCCATGCCCTCACCAGTATCTCTCGCAGGACGCCGCTGAACCGTAACACGCACGCCTCACTAACCCACTGATGACTGTGTTTGTATGGCTTTGGCACGGGCTCCATAATCATTTGTGATAGGGCGAGTGAAAAGCATTGATTGGAGAAGACAGCATCTGATTTCACAGCACGATTTTACACTGTCTTTGCTATACATGAAGGAAACCGGATACCTCAGTTTGACTTTGGATGTCAAACAAAATGTAGAGTATGGAAACAGGAGGGGAAGTTTACATGGCGTTACGAAGCCCCAGTGCTAATTCTGCCAACTGCCAAGTCAGTTATGTACCAAGTTTTTGAGGATTTGGAACAACATAGATCAAGAACTTTTTATAGTTCTGTACCATTGACAGATAGGGACATCCTTATACAAATACTCTCTCACAGGCAAAATAAAGGTACTTAGGCATGCTTGATCTAACTAAATCCATACTTTTCATATCAAATAATCCATGTTACCTCTCAGTCACACTGTTTACACTATGTACAATAATCAATACCAATACCATACCCAGCTTTGGTATTTAAGGGTGGCAGTAGCTCAGTTGGTGTGCTCGTTGTCTGATCTGTTGGATTATAGACCTGTCACGATGAATTAGGGGTGTAACAATATCCAAGTCTCATGATACAATATAATGTCGTCACGGTATGAACCTCACAGTACGATATTTATTGCGATATTGTGGGAAAGCTCATGATATGGCGGGGAGGCTCACGATTAGGGATGTAACGATATCCAAATCTCTCTGTACGATATTTTCACGATACACATCTCACAGTACGATATTTATTGTGATATTTTGTGGAGGATAATGTGCTACTTTTTCCTCTTAAAATGCCTTGACAAGACTTAATCCAAAGAACTAAGACTTAAAAGTGCTTAGAACTGTTATTTCTTCTTCACCTAGTGTCTCCGCTCAATTTCATTTTGTCTCCAGCGACTAGGTCAGGAATCAAAATACACTAGAAAAACCCCGGAAGTGCAAGTTCGGGCACCAGCCAATCAGCGAAGAGCCATATATTCAGTGTTGTCAATGATTCCCGAGATCAAGGATTTAAAGCCAGAATAAAGAGAATGTTTGGTGAATTTTATCAAGGAGAAAGACGTTATTGCCCTTTTCCTATGGGATTTGAGAAAAGTTTAATATACCAGTTAGCTCCATTAGCGGCGCATTACATACATCACGACCAAATAGCAGCGATTGGTTAAATGATAAAAAGTACCTGCCTACCGTTGAGCGAATTAATTCTACCCCTGCGAGGTCAGACGGTTTGTACGAAGTGAAACGAAGTAATTTCTTCTTGTAGTCTACACTGAAATGGAGCAAAGGATATCACAATTTTTCGGTTATTGTTACATCCCTACGATAAATGTATATATCGCTACAGAGAAATATTGTGATAAACTAGAATTTTGAAACTACTTTATGCCTCTGGCACAAAGCAAGATAATCCCAGGGAAACATTTTTAAATAGACTGCATCCTTAAAAGGTTTGAGCTGCAGAAAATACAGAGCAGCATGAACTAATAATTAGTGATAGATCTTATTTATTTCATCCTCTACTGCTCAAATCTTACCTTTTTTTTATATAAAAAAAACGCAACAATCTCCCCATTATTGCATAGAAAATGTGCACTAAAGATCTTGAGCCTCAAAATACATTGTTCCAGCTTTCATATATTGAACAGTAAGTCGATATAGTAATTATTGTGACAGGTCTATTGATTGGTGGTTTGTTCATACTCCCACAGATGAATACTGTCCTTGGGCAAGGCACTTTTCTTGCGTGAATGGGTAAGCCTTTACTTGATGTAAAGCTGCCCTAAAGGTTAAAATAACTGCACCATTTATGAAGCATGGTAGTTCTACTTTCAAGTTTTCAAGTTTATCAAGTTTATGTGAAGTCATTTTGAGACTCACTAGTTCAATTCTTCTCACCCCCGTCCATTACAGCTCCCGCTCTTTGTGCCTGTGTGTGCCCGCTGAATATCGACTGATCCAATGATGCCTCTCACCCCACACTGACCACATCCTGGCCTTTGCCTTTAAGAGTCTTCCCCCATAACGCGCAGTTCATTTGGAGCAGGTTAATGGACTGGACATGATATAACTATGATGGTCCCTTGGCACACAACAACCTTATTTGTGCTTAATCAGAGCTTTAGATAAGTGTAAGTTTTTCCTATCTATCTTCCCCTTTTTATCGATCTGACCTGCAAACTGTAAGACCTGAGCAGCTGGTTTCCTCTTTCCAGGTCAGAACCTTTACTTACAGTGATTTGGGCGCATTCCAGTGCTTATATAGGTGAGCTTTTGTGCCTCTATTAAGAATGCATGTGCTGTTGGGTGGGCTAAAAGGGTTAATTGATCTCAGTTCAGAGGTTAATTGGCGAGACAGGCTTTGGTGCAGGTGGTCCCTGACTCACAGGTGAAAGATCAGATCTGTGCCCATAGTTTAGTACTGTGTTTTCTAACTTTTCTCACTAACAGTCATCTAAACATAAGCATTCTGTACAGCTCATTTTAGCGCTATTTATCTACAGACTACACAAATATAAAGAAAATCTATAATAATAATAATACATCGGTTTTATATAGCGCTTTTCACGGTAACACAAAGACGCTAAAATGAGGACAGGGCAGACAAAACAGACTGATCTGAATTAGCTCTAAACTAAGACTAAACCAATCATTTCGGTAAACTTGAGATAATAAAAAACTAGATAATCATTTACAAAAAACATCAAAACTACTACCAAATCAGACGATGCTGAAGTGAATTCTCAGTCTTGGATGTAAAGGTGCACTATGAAACCTTTGGAGGGTCTGCCACCTGTTTTTCTCCATGGAGATGTTATTATTTTGCCTGGAATGTTCCATGGTATGACTTTATGAATTCGCATCTATAGCAATTATTCATTACGGGTGTTTCTATGGCTCAAAAATTCAAAAGGTCCTTCTGTGGACATGGGCGACTCTCCATAGACCTGAAGTACCATAGTGCCGTAACCTGCTTGTCTCTCTTCTAATAGATAGGTTTAATCTATACTGTGAAACATCAGGTGACAGACCCTCCACTAGAAACATTACGCAGTGCACCTTTAAGTTCTAACCATAACGGCCTAGGCTCTCGGTGTCCGATTCCAGCCATGTATGTACAGTATGTGGCTAATGCTTTAATAAGTGATCCGTGATTGGTCAGAGAGGCCATTGATAATAATTGCCAATCACGTTTTAAAAGTGGTTAACCCCCCACTTAGTTTTATGGTACTGAATATTTAATGTAATGAATACTTAATGTAATATCAAGCGACTTTATATGTTCAGAAAAGCATGATAAAAGATTGATGCATTGATATAATGAGTGGCTGTGCATCTTAAAGACATTACTCGAGGGTCCACCACCTGCTTGTCTCCATGGAAATGTGAATGCTTTGTCCAGAATGTTCCACAGTATAGATCAGGGGTGTCCAAACTTTTTTCATCAAGGGCCACATATCTAAACACAGACGAAACAGAGGGCTGATCGAGGGCCGTAGACTGATGCTCAATACAGTGAATAATTGAAATATGTGCATGTTTAAACACGTTAGAATGTGCCATCAGTCTTTATTCATGCTAAGATTGTTAAAACCACACACTAAATATTATATATTTAGCATTATCATGGTAGATTAAAAAAAAAAAACATTCAGTAAAAAGTTCATTTTTAATTGATGCAAGGTAATTTGAGCCAATTCACCTGAAAGCCTGAGGGCCAAAAACACATTGTCTGAGGGCCGCATTTGGCTCACGGGCCATAGTTTGAACATGCCTGGTATAGATTAAACCTATCTAAACAAGCAGATTACAACACTACGCTATATTACAGTTGAGATCTGTGGAGAGTCACCCCTCTTCACAGAAGGAATCATTGTGTTTTTGAACAATAGAAACACCCGTAATGAATAAATGCTAGATGGATATGTTTAAAGTCACACCACGGAATATGCCTGGCAAAGCAATAACATCTCCATGGCGACAAGCAGGTAGCAGACCCTCCACCAGAAAAGTTGCGCAGTGCACCTTTAAGAACTAATGAGCAATTGTGAAATGTAAAATGAAACTTATTTATAGAACTCTAATCGCAGAATCCAGTGTACAGCCAAAAGCCCTGCAGGTCTATTGCGTCAGCCCCACGTCGATTCCACGTAAGATCTGAGCGTAGTCTGCTTTCTTGGCCTTCTCATTATGCAAGCGCTGCTGAAGAAGGATGAGATTGATTGACTTTCTTCGTGGCGTGATCTCCCCCTCCCCAGTCTTTTTTTCATTAGATTATTTCTAACCATGTTTCTGTATAATTTCGCCTCTCCACTTGCCCTGGGAGACGCGCGGGGAGCAGCCAGCCTATAAAGGGAAATCCACTCCCCAGCCCACGATTGGTGAAGAAACGGCAACTATAATAAAGCGTATTTTTAAAATGGGCCATGTTCATTCATACACACACTCGCACTCCCCGCACATAATTATAGGGCCGTAAGTCTGCCAGCGCGTTCTTCGGGGAGCACGCAGATAAACAGCTGCTATATTTTACCCCTTTGAAAAGGCGCTGTGACTTTTGGAGATACCCATCGTTTGACTCAGAGCAGCGACTTTATCTTTTCACACAAATGCCTCACATCAGCATGACAAATACGCACCCGTGTCTGTGTATTCCCCCCTTTATTCCACGAGGCTGCCAGACGCCCCACAATTGTGCTCAATCATTGCATTGCTTGACACGTAATCCTATTTCACAGTATAATTCAGTTTGAATGTGCGGCTGCAGGCGACAGGCAGCCTGGTGAGATGTCACAGACCCACACGCTGCTGCCAGGGCTGTGTGTATGGGTAGGCTGCCCTCTAGCGGTTATTGTTAAATGTGCTGCATCTGTGTTGTAGAATTCATCGAAGTGAACGGAGGAGATGGGCTCACTTGTGCATATGTGGAAAAGTATGTTGTAGTATCTGGTACACTTTTAACCACTGGAAATCAGATTCTATTGTAATAATCAGTTTTTATTGTAATTATCATAAAAAAAAACTATGAAATTATGTTAGTGTAATATCAAAGGTGCAAGACCCCATCCCATAAGTCCCAACTAACCCCAGTGTAACATGAGGTAGAAATCTTCAGTTGAGTTCAGCATGGAAGCAAGAGACGACCACACACACAGCCTCACCTATCTGAAGATCTTGTAGCCAAATGGTCAGAGGTAGTTTGGTCTTGAACTGAGGAGAGAATGTATTTATTTAAGGCTTGTATAAAGAATCCATAATTGACAGATGTTGTGAGAAAGACAGAGAAAACCTACGTGAATGAGTCGAAAGTTTCAAACCAACAAAATGAAAAGATGAATGAAACAAACAAGAACTGATATCAGAGTCTGACTGAACTATTGTTTTTGAAGTTTTTGACGTTAGCCTTCAGTTTGATGGAGTTTGATATCATGCATATGTCATGCAAATAGAAGTGTATGTGGTTGTCTTTTGTTGACTTTACAAAGTGTTAATGGGATTTTCAGTTCTTGCTGCTGTAATAAAGAAGGAATATGATGTGTGCTTGTAACAATTTCTGTGGGATATGCCTGATATTCATAAGAGAGACCTGTTTTCTGTCAGTAAAAGCATGTGGTTTGGAGCAAAGTTTAGACTTTGGAGGAAATTATTAGACTATTTCTCTGTGGTGGTCAAAAGTCTGCATTGTTTATTTTCCAAAAAAAAATCTATATTGAAAGCATTTTATTTGTTTTTAGTGACAAAAATCAAATCAAATAAAAAATCCAAATGATCACTATAGGGCAAAAAGTTTTTGTCAAATCACCCAGACCTAAAATCAACCCACAGTTGTGTGCTCTATAGGTTAATATCAAAATACAGTATGACCAGTTACATACCTCTTGATAAAAACACCCACCCATTTCATTGATAATTAAAAATGAGTGAATCTCAATTGAAATGAAATGAATTGCACAGCTCTAATTAATGAGACTTCTTACTGAGAGGCTGACGTTGCTGGATACTCTCCAGACTCTTCAGACTGGAGTGTGCCTCATCAGCACCATTGTAGTTCTGTAGGCCTCTTTGGTTTTCTATGTCTGTTAACATGAAACAACATGTTTACATTTTAACTTGTGACTTCTTTATTTTGCAGGATGTTGACTGTACGACTGGAGTAGACAATGTGGAGGTGTCTTGCCCAGAGACACAAAAACAGTGTGGGCATGGTTCGACCTGCCAACCATCCATTTGGTGAGTCACGCTACTAAAAATGTGGAAAACATTCAGTAGATTAATGTTTACTGAAAACATTCAGTACATTAAGCTGCTTAAATGTTTTCAGTATGTAGTACAGTAATACTCTGGCTTATTTGGGAACGTACTGCCTTCAATTGTCTGCAGGTTTCACGTTGTACATTTGAAAAAAGAAACGTTTGATGGAAATGGAACCTGATGTGATGTCTCTCATTCTCAGAGAACACTTTATTGGGACGTTATCCAGTTTACTTCACTGAAATCGTTTCCAGTCAAATTCATTTAGTGGTTTATCCAGACAGGATGTTTAGTTCTGTCCCATCTGCTGTTGGTTTTTACTTGTAATTGCTCCTTTGTTTAAAGACAGTGAATTGACAGACATCTCACGTGATTATAAATGAGGATGCCTTTTGGATGAGCTGACCTATACTGTGCATTGGAGAGTGGTGTCTATAGTGATGCAGTACATGTGGACAGATATGACACAGATGTGTGCGCTTACAAGCCACTGGTGTAGTTACATGGAGTGAGCCACCAGGGGGTGCTGTTATCAAAGGAAAGAATTGTGGATTTTTATTTTTATTTAACTTTTAGTCAGTAATACAAAATGAAACTTAACTATAAAAAGTGGTAAATAAGAACCTTTGAGCACTTTTTTTTCTCTAAAATGGTGATTTCTGCAAATTTATGAATGAAATGAACAAAGCTATATACAAATTGTGTCTTTTTTCATACAGGTACAGAATTACAGACAAAAAATGCCTTTTAACAGTCAGTTTTGCTGATTTATAGTCACTGGATTTGACCTGATCTGCCTACTAACCCTAACCTAAAATTAAGAAGTAGCAACCACTGTGTAACTATCCTTTTTAATACCTGATATCTGATTTTGTGTGCTCATATTGTAGTTTCATAGTTTCATAGACAGGTTCAGTGGATTTTCTGATGTGATTTTTACTTGGGTTTTTCATTATCCAAAAATATTTTATTCAATTTCTGGTTCCTGTTTTTTAAGACAGGTGAGTTCAGCCAGAACTGTCAATGCATGATAAATAGCCCAGATTAAAAAAACAAAAAAACAAAACTGTAATAATAATGCTGGCTTCTTTTAAAATATTGATAACATCAGTTGTAGTAGAGTCTTTATCAAGCGTGATATGAGCAGCAGATGAGCTGTTGTTCCAGTTTTAGCGTTAATCCACTTTATCTATAGGCCCTGTTGTATCTGCTCCGAGTGGCTGTTATCTCAGGTGAAAGCTATCCCTCTTTGATGTGCTCAGTGTGGGACTCAGATCTTATCAGGACTCAGGTCTGCTCCACATTTCAGGCTCCATCCTGTTTCCAAATCACGGTAAGATGAACCATACAGGAGGCCAGTGTCGTGGTGAAACACTAAATAATAGGGGGAGATAAGATATGTCTGTGCTTATAGCTGACAAAAGAGAGGACTAACACAGACTACACGGGCTGTTTGGGTACACGCAACAGATTACCACCAAATAGAGTCTCAAAAGTGAAGGAGGCCACTTTGTCGACAGATGTTGCTTCTATAAATAGATCAAGGTTAAACATGGGTCGAAAAGATTTTGGAAGGAGATGTATAGATGTGTCCCTCTTTCAAATGAAGAAGTTAGGGATGACTGTGGGAGACATGTCATCATTTTAAGAGTGAAAAGAAGACATTTACATTTTCAGTGTTAGGGATGCGCATTGGCATCAATTCTGAAAAAAAAGCTGGATTGGATATTGGCTTCCAAATACTGGTTCATCTGATATCCTGGTTGGACATATAACTACTTGAGAGATAGATATCAACTACATAATCCATTGGGATCAGTTGTGTCTTATTTTATTTTTGTTTTAAGGACATAAATGCTGTTTTCAGTCTCTGCATTGTATCTGTTGATATAGATCAGTGTTTCCCAAACTTTTTTTTCTGGTGACCCATATTTTAAAAATCACAAACCTTCGCAACTCAAGTCAATAGACATTATTCATAAATCACAAAATAAAGGTGGATTTGACCATTATTGAACACTGATGAGGATTTTTTATTGTTGACTGAGTGATCATGTCTCGCTGAACAATTAATTAATAAGTTTTAAACAATGAAAAACACAACTAGCAATCAAAGGCATCCATAAGTTGCCTATTTGGACATTAAATGTAGCCCATTTCTTTTTCTTTTCAACATTCAATTGAACCAGCAATATTGGAACAAAACAGTCAATAAAATAGTTACAAAAAGATTAGAAATTATACAAAACATGTCTTAACATTTCAACCTTCATGCAGATTATAACAAGGCAACCCAAAAAAATCTCTTGCGACCCACCCAGTCTCAGTGATATAAAGCTATAATACTGAAATTGATACTTTAAATACTATTGAAAAAGCTGGATCAGTGCATCCCTAATAAGTGTGATCAAAGTTTAAACTTTAGCTTTTGCTGATAGGGTAAAGGCCCTTGTTTTAAATGAGCTTGTACTGTATCATATCTGACTTGTTCTCCACATGCAGTCACAATGTTTACAGTTTTAAAACATTAATTCAAGAGCACAGTGCTGTAGTTATGATAATTCACTGTAGATGCACAATATTAAATCAGGGCAAATACAAAGCTAGAATAATAAATTGATTAGGGTGCCACTTTTGAACTATGTGTTCCTGAAATATAATCTATATACTGAACTTTCTATTTTCAGTGAACTTTTTTGTACATATCTTCAAAGCAAGCTCCATTTAAAAATTCTGGAGTAGTTTGAAGAAGAAGCTCTCAAACACGACAAAGCTCTGATTGAGTGTGAACTCGCTGCTTCGTGATAGTGCAGTGTCCTAATCATGCTCCTGTCGAGATGAAGGGTCAGGAGAGGGCTCTGATGATGACAGGGACTGACAGGGGCAACTGACAATTAAAGGGTAAAAAAGCTGAAATATGCAGGAAAGGTGGGTGATAACTTGTAAGATTAATTCAAATTACAATAGTATGCCAGAAACAAAATGAACAGATTTTTTAGACAAGCAGCAGTTGATTTAATAGGATTTTGTTCAAAGTTCACATTTTCTATGCATCTAGAAGAATTAACAAAAAAACTGAAAGCAAAAAGATTGTTAGCAGTTAAAAAGGTAATATTTTGTAGATTAAATAAAGGTACTTAAAAACTGCAGCTTTTGTGTTTGTCCATTGAAATTGCAATTTCTATTTGATTGTGATTCATTTTGCAGCCCTGAATGCCATCTTTCAGTCTTTTAAATAAGAAAATAGTGTTATACTTTTGCAAATTCTCTTCTTGGGTAACTTTTACACGCCCCTTTAAGTACATTTGTGGATGGCAAACACATCATTGTTATAAAAAATATACATTACGTTTTGTCAAACTCTCCACGTCTCTGAAGTGCAGTGTCCAGTGTTGAGAAGGTCTTAGGTCACATGCTCTGATCCCTCCTGCCTTACGTTTCATTTCCCCTCAAACAAACCATAATAAAGCAATTTCATGCTCATTTAGCTCACACAAAACCTGCCAAATTCTCCTATGAACAAAGGTGAATGAGTGGTTAAGTTATACACTGTAATATGTTTTCTTATAATATCTATATCAGCTTCCACTTCTGCGTTGGGCCCTAGTATAAACTTTAAATGTTGCACTGGGTTTAACTGAATCACACAGGGGAGAGAGAAGTTAGACACTGGAAACTTGACAGCTTATTTTTTCTGTTTCTTTTGCATGGATTAGTTCCAGACCTTGAGAAAGTTTGGAAGGACTTTATTGCTGCACTTAGCTGTGGGAGCAGGGCAGTGGTTCTCAAGCTATGGTTCAAGAACAAGTAGAACAATGGAGTCTTAAAGGTCCTATATTACACAAAATTGATTCTTCTGAGCTTTAAGCCAAGTTATAATGCTGTTACCTTCTCAAAACCATACCTGGAGTTGTGTTTTGTTTCATTCACATCTGTTTGAGTAACTCTAAAATACCAAATAATAGACCAGGCATTTATTTGAGACCGGGCAGCAATCTGGGGAAGGCGATTAATTTCTTCCTCACAAAAATCTTGTTCAGCAAAACTGGGAAAATATGGTACTCAAATTCTTTTGTCCAGCATGACTATAATTTACAGTTTTTACGCGATGCCTCTTTGGAGGTGTTGCCATTGTACGATGGCCTGGCGACTACTTTGCCTACCTTGTCGGCACGATTCATGCCGTCTCATCCCCTGCCTTTCCTCGCCCCTTTGCCATAACTTTCTTCTTAAGCCACAGCAGCTGCGATGACATTGCTGCTTCCTCCAAATTGCCAAACTGAAGTAATATTACCAAAACTCCTAATAACTGCTTCCATTTCCTCCTCACTATGTTGTGCCATCTTTCTTTTTTACGTCACTTCAAAATAGGGATTTCATAGCAACGTCATCTGTTCCGCCACTTTTTCAGTGAAGGTGAGGGTGATTGGACGCTGCGCAGAGAATATAGCCTATCCATTCTGAGTCACTCACACAACCAGTCTTGTAAAGGCAGGACAGACCTGAAGTCAAACTGCTCCTTTGTCAGCTGTAAACATCTCACTCTCTGTGGTGTCGCTGCACTAATCATATCTTGGTGAAATAAAGCACAAAAAACAGGAAATGGGAGTTTGAGCAGCTTCCTCAGCATAGGGGGTGTCAGCATAGGCTACTTTATATACAGACATAATTTGAAATGCTACAACAAAATGTCTATGGAGTGGGGAGTTTCTTCACATTTGAAAGAGACTTCTTAATTACAGAAAGTAATTAAAACCTTCCTGCAACATGCAGAAATTTCTTTAGCAAGTTAAAACAAAAGACAGATGTAGCAAATGGGGAGCAGGCAGAGTGAGAAAGTTAGAGACAACGCGAGCATCAGTCCTGCATCCTGTTGTTGCAGACATGACTTCTGTCTTTTTACATTAGACTCTGCATTTATTTGGAAAGTTATTTATCAAAATATACACCTGCACCCAGAGTTTAAAGGAGACCTGGCAGTTAATTGAAACCTGACTATTTTTGTATTTCACAGTAATAATTTATTATTAGTCTGTCTAAATCTCCAAAACTCAAAATACTCTGTTCCACCTTGTGATGTCATGAAGTTACCTTTTACCTTTAGTTCAGTCGAAATTGGCATTTCCAGGGCTAATCCAATGATCCAAATAATGATGAGTTTAAAAACACAGTGGAGCACTTCCTGTATTACCACATAGCTTTGTTGGTGTGATGTAATGCAATGGAGAGTGCATATTTCCCAACAATGACATTGTGGTCTAGGAAAAAAAAATGTTTTAATGTAGCTTACATTTGGCTCTAAATGTAATAATGCATAACTAACTCAAGTATGTCAAAACACCACCTTCACTTCCATCTTTCACTTTACAAGTGCCACCTTCAACTAAAAGAAACCTTAATTTGGATTTAACCACTGCTTAAATGAGAGTAAACTGGGAGTAAATTAGGGCAAAGCCACAAATAAACAAGAACATGCCAGAACTAAACCAGGTCTACACCTCAGACCCCTGTGTATCAAGGAAGTGTATCATGAAGTGTACTTGTGCTGTACTTTTTCCCATTACACTTCAGGCAAAGATAAGTTATTAAAGGGTCCATTATGCTATTTTCTGATCTGTCATAATGTTGTTTCCTCATCGCAAGTACACCTGAAGTCATGTTTTGTTTCATTCACATATCCTGTAAGTTTTGTTTTTCTCTGAAACAGAAAACACTCATCCACTTGACTTTTTAAACTCAATATGCTTTCACTAGAATCATTCAGATAATTACAGCAGCGGAACTGCCAGTCTCTTCTGAACAAAATGTAAAAGGTAATTATTCACTTGAAAACTACCACTTCATGACATCACATTTTAAACTTTGGAGACGTAGACGCCTAATAATGCAGGATTACTTAAATGTGTGAATGAAACAAAACACAATTCCAGGTATGTCTCTGATGAGGTAACAACATTATAACATGGCCTTAAACTCACAAGAGTCAGTTTGCATAATATAGGACCTTTAACAAATTATTATTTTTTTTGGATCAATTCTTATTTTATATTCCAATAAAACAAATATAGACCTTTCTTGAATACTTTTAGAATCCATGGAGTTTTGAGCTTTCACTTGCTCCAAAACAGAGTATGAAACTGTAGTATTATGACAACACTAGTCTCATGCAGGCCCTTGTTTACTGCCCACAGATAACAGAGCAGTGCAGAGTCAGCTGAGCTCCACCTTCTCCATTCAAGTTCAAGAAAGGGAACTTCTAAACAGTTTCACGGTTCGGGACGAGAGATAAACATTCAGACCAGTGCGGTGGGCATGTTAAAACAGCACCATTGTTCTCAGACTACAGAGCTGCAGATGCATGTCATTTCATTGTGATTTGTCACTGAAGTAGTGTCAAGATCTATCTGCTTCAGCATCACCAACTGGAGTTCATGTGGAGTTCAGACAAATTAGATTAAAAGAATCCATGGCAGGCTGATATATACTGGTGAAATAGCAGTGAGTTTGTTTCGGTTCTTATTAGCACTGAGTTTTACAAGCAGCTAAATGTGATGGACACTGTAGCAGACCTGAGCAAGTATGTCTTTGCTTTGAACCGAAATAACTTGTGCGCTATATTTCATTTCAAATAGTGTTAAAAGGCCCATATTATGCTGTTTTCTGATCTCTGTTATTATGTTGTTTCCTCATCAAAAACATACCTGGAGTTGTGTTGTTGTTGTTTTTTTTTCATTCACACATATTTAACGCACAAACCCTGCATATTTTGCCTGAGTTCGTTTCTCAAACTGAAAACACTGTTCTGATGTCCTGTGGTAATACAAGAAGTGTTTTACTGTGTTTTTGACTCCACACACAAGAATCATTTGGATAATTTCAGCCCTGGAATTGCCAATCTCTACCGAACTAAAGGTAAAGATGGGTGTTAACTTGAAAATTACTGCTTCATGACATCACAAGGTGCAACAGAGCATTTTGAGCTTTGGAGATGTAGACAGAGTAATAATGCAGCATTACTCAAGCGTGTGAATGAACCAAAGAACAACTCCAGGTATGTAACAACATTAATAACAACATTCTAACTTGACTTAAAGTTTACAAAAGTCAATTTTGCATAATATGGGACCTTTAATATAGAATGGGCGAGTTCACATTTGCACACACACTGTAGTCAGTCAGACTGAGACTAAACTAAGGCTGAACAAAATCAAGACTGAGACTGAACTGAGCTCAAACCAGAACCAAACCTAAACCAAATCGGCATGTGACAAAGCTATTTGATTCCCTGTGTATAAATATTGTTATGTGCAATATTAAAGGAGCTGTAACTGATTTTTGTATTGATTTTTCTACCTTTTTTGATATTGTGACAAACATAAGCATGGTTCAGTTTGCAGCGCTCTAACATTATTCCTTATCTAAGTATTCATACGTAAGTTTAAGCGCTTTTCACAACTTTTGGAATGGAGTGTTGCCGCCACATTAACGCTAATAATAACTAGTATGCTAACAGTGAACCATTGTTACTTCCTGGCTCACAACAGAAACTTGGTATTTAGCTCTAATCTGGTGAGGAACATCTCTATTTTTTATGAGCTTAATGCCTTACGTTGTCCTTTCAAATAGATAAAACTAAACTTTTTCATGCATTTTTTTTACCATATAAGATGTTATTTTAGTTTCAGGAGCTAATATATTGTGATGTGTGAGCTACTGTGTCCATATAAGTTCCTTTTGTGGATCAATGCAATTTGTTTTAGTGTATTTGCCAACTTTGAAAATGCATGCATTATTTATTCCTGCATATAACATGTTGGTATGAATCAAGACTTTACACTTTCAGAGACAAGGAAAGCCAAGCCTCTAATTTGCTTAATTTCTGTGTCTGCCATATGTGTTCACTTTATCCTCCCAGAGCATTTAAAACACAAAGGCCTGTCTTATCCCGGTGCCCTGTTGAAATGACAGATTTACATGCAGCTCTGTGTAAACCCCACATTTGGGCACAACTCTTGTCCCAGATTGGTGATTTCATTTAATTCACTTCAGGATGTGTTAAAGCTAAAACGTTCCTCTGTGGGCCAAGAGATTTCCCAAAACCTTTGAGCCTCGTAAAGCAAAGGGAGGAAAAAAATGTCAAACACGCTTTAGACTCTAAAATAAGACGTAACACGATAATAACTCACAGATTGGTGGTGCCAATTCTGCAACGTTGTCAAGATGGAAGCAGCCCATTACAAAAGGGAGTGTGTTATGTGGAGTCGTGGTGTAAGTATAGGGATAAGCAAGTTGTTTCTAGTGGTAACTCAGGATTTGGGAAGACCTTGAAGAAAAGCTCTTTTGTAAGTGGAATGCTAATGGTTGAGGTTCTGTTCTCAAAAAGGGGTGGTTACTTGTTGTTTAGTCAAACAAGTGCTGTGTTGTGAAAAAGAATTGAACTCTTTTGGTGACAGATAAGTTAAAAACAGTTTTTAAACCCATTTAGTTTAAAAGTCATAAGTCTAAAAACATTTGCATTTCCTCACCATTAGTTTGCTTATGTTATAAATAAAATAAATAAACTTACTACTCCATCATTGTGATTGGTGAAATCCACATGTCACTCACTCAGAGAACAACAGAGACTGACCAATAGAGATTGTGTAGTCCTTCAATCCTTAAATCCTTCTGGATTGTGTAACTTTTCTGGTGGAGGGTCAGCCATCTGTTTGTCTCCATGGAGATGTTGCTTTGTCTGGAATGTCCCATTATAATAGTAATAATAATGCATCAGTTTTATATAGTGCTTTACTGGACACTCAGAGCATTATTCATTCACTCCACACTCGATGGTGGGAGCTGCCCTGGTGCAGACTGACAGAAGTGAGGCTGCCAATCTGCGCCAACAGCCTCTCCAACCACCACCATCACGTACACCACCTTCATAATAGGCAATATGGGTGAAGTGCCTTGCCTAAGGACACAACAAGTGTTTTTGCAACTGGCGCCCCATTGTGGCACCTGATTTTCCCAGCAATCTCCCATCCAAGTACTAACCAGGCCCAGCTTTGCTTAGCTTCTGAGATCTGACGGGATCAGGGTTTGACAAGCAGATATGGCATTGAATGCATTTAGTCAATTCCATGTTGACTTAAAAACTTACTGTGAGTGGGTTCGCCTCTCCACAGATATGACATGTAACATGTAACACCTGCTATCTTCATAGAGTATAATCCCATATATGTGGAATATTCCAGGCAATATCTTCATGGAGAGAAGCAGGTGAGGGACCCGCCATCAAAAACATTACACAGTGCACTTTCAAGCTCCATAGAACATAAAATAACATCACATATGTTTTATCAGTACATTACTCAGTCCTGACTCAGTCTCTAAAATATGACATGAGTAGTGATTTTCAGTTGTGTTTCACTTGTGTTGAAGAAGAAAGCAGCTGATCTGTGGATTTCAGAGTGAGAATAAATGATCACTGTTTCCATAGCAACTAACAATTCACAACTTTTCTTTTTGAGCCTGGTGTAGTCCTCACCTGGCGCCTATAAACCGGAAACCACAACCCATGAATGTGAGGTGACAGATGCTTTGTTCCATTGACACTTGATCTGTTTTGAAGATCGTACAGTTTTGAAGTCACTATAGTCTCATATGCTTTCTATAAGTCCAACATTTGTCCGCCGACCCGGTCCATGTCTGCGGGTGTTTCTGTCTCTGCTGTTTACTTTAGCTTTGACATCACAGTTCAAATGACTCACTTTGGGATTTGGCACCTTCTCAACACCTTAACTGTTTAACCTTTCTCTAATACCAAAAATAAACATGTGAAAACCCTGGCTTAATCATCCCCATTGTGTCTTTTGTCGTAGCTCATGCATGTGTCTATTGGAGGTACTTTTGCATAACCTTTGACCCCAGAACAGCCCAGTTGGTCGTCTTATAAATATTTCCAGCACTGTTAGCTAAAGCCATGTATCACAGTAGTTCGCCTCAGGGCCTCAGCGTGAATGTGTTTAGGTCAGAAGCACTCTCCAAAGGAAGTCTATTAACACACGGGTTTACTTGATCATTCTGAGCTATGGGCATCTCCACCACTGACTCCACAGAGGAAAATAGGAGCAGAGTCAAAGGGTCACGCAACCATTTTCACTAATGAAGGCGCTTTGTGATAGTTTGACCTGTTGCACACATACGTCATTTTGAGAGATTAAAAGGGGGAGAATAAATGGTGCGTGTTCGATTGTGAGATTTTGTGTTTTTGTTTTGTGTGTGAAATAGTTTATAGGTAACGAGATGATTGACAGTATTTAGAAAACACTGACATTGAGATCCCTCTTTTTATTCAATCCAAGCTCCTTAGGGGTGTAACAATATCCAAGTCTCGCGATACAATATCCTCACGGTATGAACCTCACGATACGATATTTATTGCAATATCGTGGGAAAGCTCATGATATGTTGGGAAGGCTCACGATTAGGGATGTAATTTAGTTCAAATCTCTCGGTACGATATTTTCACGATGTACATCTCATGGCAAGATATTTATTGCAAGATTTTGTGGAGGCTAACAAAATTGTGATTATGCTACTTTTTCCTCTTAAAATGCCTTGACAAGACTTAATCCAAAGAACTAAGACTTCAAAGTGCTTAGAAATGTCTTCTTGTAGTCTACACTGAAAAGGAGCAAAGGATCATGGTCTATGTAGTTCCCTTCCTAGACCCTATTGCTGCACCATAGCTCTTAATTTAAGCAAAGAGACTTGTAATTCGTCAAATTGTGGTGGTCCACGATATTATTGTGAGAACTTTGATGATACAATATCACAATATTTCGTTTACATCCCTACAAGCTCCTAAAGATTCCTGACCTTGTAAAATATTATACACTGGTAATTTTATTTAGAGTATTCAACAATTTACTATCAAGTTATCTCCAAAGCTTGTTCAAAATGAGAGAGAGAACTCATCATTTTAGAGGGTATGAAAATTTTGCCCAATGTTCAAACTACCCGTAAAAGTTTCTGTGTGTCTATATGTGGTGTAAAACTCTGGAACAGTCTGGGTACATGTCTCAAGCAATGCCAAAATATCTATAAATTCAAGGTTTTATATAAACATATGGTCTGGTCACAGTATATAGAGAGTGGGTCTTAATATTAGAACAATACTTCCTTATGTAGTGCTAGTTTATACTTGGTTTTTTTGTTTTTTTGTTTGTTTTTTCATTACCATTGCGGGTATGAGCCGTCCATTACATTACTTGTATCTGTTGTCTGTTACTATTGTTGGTATGCTTATGTATTATTATATGTTACCAAGCTATAACAGTTGCTTATTGTCCACACTTGTAAGTAGTTCATGTAGTTTATTGTAAACTGTCTGAAAAATGCATAAGAAAGCTCCTTGTGTTAGATTAGAAAAGTGGGGGTGGGATTAAATACGTTTTCTTCTTTCCACTCCTTTTTGGACACATTTTTGTTGTGGTTATTTCTATTATGATTTCACTAATGTTATATGTTCCATTGTAAAAGAAAGTAAATCTCTTACTTACCCCAAATAAATACATAAGATAACTGTAGGCACTAGTCTGTCTAAACATCTGTTACTTAAGTTAGACTTCATCTGAACTTTAATTTACCACAGTCTGAACAGAAAGAACTGACATGTTTGTAACTACAACCGATGAGATTCATTAAATTACATTAGCATTAATTAAACAAAAAAACACAACCAGTGTTGAAAAGTTTGTACAATGTACTGATATTGAACATTCCACCAATAGACAATCCCCCGAGTGTGATGTCACTGCAAACTACCAATAAAGCCTTCAAAATGGAGACACAAAAACACTGAAAATTAGAAAAAATTGTCAACTACCTTATTTTCCGGGCTATTAGGCGCTCTGGATTATAAAGCGCACTGTCATAGAAAGGTCTATTTTTGAACTTTTTTTCACAAATAAACTGCCCCAGACTTTAAACGAAACACAACAGTTGGATGGGTCAGTGGGACTTTGTTTGGTGCGTTCACGGTGACTCTGGGCTTTGTTCAGTTGTGGCGTGTAGGGAGGGTGCTGTCTGGGACCAATGGATTGTTGGCGTGTTCGCAGTGATTCACTTGTTCAGTTGTGTCTAGAAGTGGCACATTGTACTCGCTTTTGCAGTTCGTTCCTCCGTTCCGTTCCTCGTCGGCGTGGAGTGATGAGTGTGTCCGCTGGTGTCGTTTTTTGATGGGGTTGGAGGCTTAAGAGTGCGCCTAATAGCCTGGAAAATATGATAATTAATTTATAGCAAGTAGTGCTTTTGTAGTACACTTTGAAATCTACCAATAACAAACTTAACACAAAAGTCTGTGTTTTGTTTTAGAATTTAATTTCATATTTCATAACTCCTGTTGACATGGACTTCTGTAAGTAAAAGTCAGTTTAAGTTTAGCAAAACACGAGATAGGGGAGCAGCTCACGACTTTCAGACATGCAAGAAAATATTCAGTGTTTGATTCATTAGCCAGAACAAAGCACCAGTGCTACATCACTTTATTTGTATCATTTTAGCATTTTACATTGCAGCAGGCTGTTTTATTATAGCCTAATTAATACTTTGCAGCTGATGATATCCACATTCTTTATGGGTGTGACGCTAACTGTAGGCTCTGCTCTGTCTGACGCTTTATTATACTTTAATATGTGCTTTATTTTAACACAATGTGAGCAGAAAGAGCTAACTGGAACTGCCTCAAGTGAGCTGATTTGTGCTGTTAAACAAGTCATTCGCACTTCCAATTACAATCAAAAGCTAGCCAGCATTAGCCCACAGTTTTCCAGTTACTCACACTCACCACTTTTGTTGAAAATCACCTAAACAGGACCATGAACACTTGGAGACAGGCTCATGAAAATGTGCTGCTTGAATCTATTTTGTATTTTTCCTTGAGTTTTCAGACAATCTTAAAACTTTAAAATTGTGTTTGCTAGTGTGTGCTTTGTGTCACCATGGTAACTCCTCAACATTCCACCATTAGAGATACATGTAGAACACCCCCAGCATGATGTCACTGCAAAGAATTAGAAACAGCAGCTCAACTCAGATATTTAGTTTGTTTCATCTATTCCAACACTGCACAGATTTTTTTCATCATTGCTGCTCATGGCCAATTAAAATGGCCTTTCCATCCTAAAAGAAGAAGTCTTGTGGAAATGTCATGTGTGAATCATGAATCAAAGATGGCGTCACTGTGGCAAAGGTCGAGGCTTCTCTCCTGAACGGCCGTCATTAGTGTGGGCTCTGCATGTTCCTCTGTCCTTGAAGAGTTTCATATTCAGAAACTGTTTGATCAAAGTCCTGACCCAAGATCCACTGCATCTGACTCGGGTGGGCAATAATGACGATTAATATTCCTTTTTTAGCTATGCATGCAAAAGTATTGGTTGAAAATAAGTATCACACAAAGGTAGGGTCTGACATTTAACAGAAAAGTGCAGAAATTTCACCTCGTGCACCGCAACTTTTGGTTCTTTAAAAAAAAAAAAAAAAAAGTTTGCAGATTTTTGAAAGTTTTACAGAAAATATACCTGATATATTAAAGATACACTACGTAGCTTTTTCTGTTGGCGGCCTGCCACTTTCTTGTCTCATAGAGATCTTATTACTTTGCCTGGAATGCTTCACTGGATGGCATTAGTTACTTATAAACATCCATAATTGCTTTGAGTGAGGTTGCCTCTCCACAGATCTGACCTCTAACATGGCCTGGTAGCATCTCTTTATGGCATTAAACTTCACAGAGCTTCATGGAGACTAGGAGTGTGCAAAAATATCGATATATTGTATCGTTTAATGTGATGATACAATATCGATATTGTGGGCTGCTGTATCGATATATCACCTACAGTATTTTTTGGTAAATTTTACAAAAGTATTTTGTTACAGTGCTACAGTTTTGTTGTTTGTTTAGAGGAAGGAAACTCATTTATGCGACACATTTTACATTTTCACAATTTTGATGATTGAAATGGCTCTTTTTCATATTAACTTTGCACAAGAAATGGTTTAACAAAGACTTTTACTATCTTAGCCATGATTTAGCCTCTATTTTTATTGAACTGTATTGAATTGATTTGAATTATATCATATCGAATTGAAAGAGCACTGTATCAAGATATATATTGTGTCATGGTCGAGTATCAAGGTATGTATCGTTTTGTATCGGCAACCTCTGAATGACACCCAACCCTGATGGAGACACTTCCTCTTCATGGAGAGTTTATTGTCGTACTATGTGGAACTTTCCAGGCAAACCAAAAACATCTCTGTGGACATAAGCAGGTGACCAGCACTCCACCAGAAAAGTTCCATATTGTGCCTCCTTTCAAAACAAACATTCCAATCTTATTTTGACAATGTTAATACTTTGCAGTTGATGTCATCCACAATCCCTGCGGGTGTGACACTAACTGTAGGCACTACTGTTTGTTAGACTTTAATCTGAGCCTTATTTTAACACAATCTGACCAGAAATAACTGATTTGGTTGGAACTACGACAGGTGAGATAATTTGTAGTTTTAATCAAGTCTCTGACACATCAAATTACAGCCTCAAGCAGACAGCTTTTAGTTTTTAGACACTTTCAGCTTTTTTTGTTGAAAGTCAGGACCATGAATGGTTTTGAAAATGTGTGGTTTAAATAAATGTTGTGTATTTTCTTGAGTTTTCAGACAATCTTAAAACTTTTGTCTGTGTGTGCATATTGTAGAACACCCCCAGCCTGAGGTCACTGCAAAATATCAATAGTACACCTCTTCTTTTAGAATGGGACAAATGCATTGAACATACTGAACACTAGTGATCAGTGTTATGTTTAATGTAAATACAGACATTTGTGAGGCATTTCAAATAGAAAACAGGTGAACCTTTGTTGCCTTCGCTGTCTCACTCCGTCCTTTGAGTTGATAATGGATTGCACTGTTAATCCCTCTGAACAGATATAACAGATAAGAACGACTGTCCATATGTTCTATAGGTGGACATTTAAGAGCTGTGGTTTTAATGTCACCTCCTCGCGTTTCACATTTAGGGCAGATCAAATGCGCTCCTCTATCAGCTGGGCGCAGGGAGCATCACAGACAGAGGGGAAGGTCAGGGGGCGGGGCAGTGGGGCTGGTGTCCGACTTCAAGGCCTTTCAGAGCCGTTTCTGCGTCACCCAGTGTTGTAAGAGAACTGTAGGGGCAATGGGTGCAGCATGGAGGGGGACAGCAGGGTGCCCGGGGGGAGAGGCCGGGCTCGGGACCCTTTGAAGTGGGTTCTGAGTGACGCTGACTGTCCCACCACAAGTCCACACAGTGTCTCTGTAACACATTAGAGCAATAGAAACAGGAATATTTCATCTATTAGAAAACTGTCAAAAAGTTGATAAAAAATTGTAATCTTCCAAGCAAGCATATATGATTATATTTCTGAGCTTACTTGCACTGGTTAAAATAAATACAGACATATTTTTGTGAACACTACAATATAACTATTAAGGCTGGGTATCATTCAGAAGTTGCCGATATGATACATACCTCGATACACAGGCCACGATACCATACATATTTCAATACAATGAGCTTACGATTCGATACGATTCAATAAGATATATATTTTAAATCGATTTGATACAGGTCAATAAAAAATAAAAGCTAAATCATGGCTGTGATATTAAAGTCTTTGTTAAAGCACTTCTTGTCCAAAGTTAATATGAAACACAAACATTTTAATCATCAAAACTGTCAAATGTGTTGCATAAACTAGTTTCCTGTCCTCTAAACAAGCAATAAAACTGTAGCACTGTAACAAAATCATTTTGTCAAGTATACAAAAAAATACTCGATACAGCAGCCCACAATATCAATACTGATCATACATATCATACTGATACGATATATTGACAATATTTTTGCACACTCCTAATGCCTTTATTGTGTTTTGAAGTTATATTGACCTGCCTCGGATTTGTAGATTAAGGGACCGTAGTCAGTGTAAAATTGTCTTGCCCCAGTATAGAAAGACTTTAATAGCACCATTGTGAACTGTCTGCATCTAATTATGATGCATTTCTTCATTTTTATCGCCAATGTAGGTAGCAATGCTTGTGCGCTGTTAGCATTCTAGTTGTACCATGATGGTAACACTTCGCTCTGGCTTCTGAAAGTTTTGGCCCGTGAAACGCTCTTGTAAACTAACCACTCTGAATCATTAAAATGCTAAGAATGTAATAAATCAGCTAATTCAGTTTTTCTCCATTTTGGAAAAAATGACTCTTGTGTTGTTACTTCCTCAAAAACATACCCAGAGTTATGTTTTATTTCATTCACACATTCACATTCACACCCTTTATTATTGGTCTGCTTATTATTGCTTTATTATTGCTCTGTTGTGATCTCCTGAAATGGTCATTTTCAAGCAGCTACTTTTGATCTTTTGTAAAGTAGAGAACTAGTGAAAGCATATGGAGTTTATAAACCCAGTGGAGCACTTCCTGTATTACCATGTGACATCACAAGGGAGAAGTGTATTTTGTTTGAGAAAAGATCTAAATATGCAGGGTTTGTGTGTTAAACATTTGTGAATGAAAGAAAATACATCTCCAGGTGTGTTTTCTAATGAGGAAACAATATTATAACAGCTCTTTATAATAGCTCTTTAAACATTTAGTCAATATTAGTTTTTTTTTTTCATCTATAGTTATTCTTTTACTTCAGTACAAATACGCTGTTTCCCCACATCACATATGGTCACTTGAAAACCACAGCCTCCACACTGGGCTCTGTAACGTGAGAGCATGTGTAGCAGGCTGTCGCTGGGCTGACGGAGGCCTCTGATTGGTCCAGACAGGAAGCAGACGTGACCCGTGAAGCCCCCGGGTCAAATGTGTCTGAGAACAGTGATAATTGAATTAGTTCTTTATGTGGGGCACGGTGCTCCTGACCCCATAAATACAGACAGAAGCAGGTAGCGTTATCCAGGATTACACTTGGACTTCAGACCAGAGACTAAAGGCTCTCGGTGGTATCAAACAGACATTAAGAAGAAATCAACCTAATACTGAAAAATATAAGTGAAAAACAAATAGCTTCACAACATTTAATGGCCTTAAATGACACTAAATGGACTCTTGTGAGCTTTAAGACATGTTTATAATGTTGCCGTCTCCTCAAAAGCATGCCTGGAGTTGTGCTTTGTTTCATTCACACATGTTTTAGTAATCCTTTTTTTATTAGTCTGTCTACATCTCTAAAGCTCAAAATACTTTGTTCCAGCTTGTGAAATTAAGTGTTTTAAAGTTTTCAAGTTAACAGCTAACTTTTACCTTTTGTTTAGTAGAGACTGACAATTCCAGGGCTGAAAGTATACACTTGATTCTCGTGAGGGATTATGTAGTTGTAGTGTCAGTACTGTAAATTGAGAACTATAAGCCACTACTTTTTTCTCACACTTTGAACCCTGTGGCTAATAAAATGTTGTGGCAAATATATGGGTGGATTCTTTGTTTTTCACATTGTTCATTCATATATACGGTCTATGGTTTGGCAACACAACAAATACACGCAGCCTGAGTGCAGAAGACACCGTTGTCTGTGCGGTTATCACATGGATCTAGGGTTCACATGAAGTCGCTACACTAGCTAGCATGAAGTGTGAAGAATCCCTCAGGTAGAATCCATGAGAAGAAAATTCAGTTTGTCGACTGGACAAAAGTTAGTTTGGTTGAAGACGTTTCGTAGCTCATCCAAGCTGCTTCTTCAGTTTTGGTCAGAATGCTGGTGGACACTTCCTTATATCTGCAGGGAGGAGCTAACTAACTGAAACTAACACACCTACTTGTTTACACTTTCTGTTTGTTAGTTCAGTCTATTGACCTGTGCAGGGTGTGGGGTCTAATTAGCATAACAATTAATGGCCATAATAGAGCTTCCACACCTCTGGACCTGACCTGGCTACGCCTATTGTTCTCTTGTTTGTTTTGATTTAGGTTTGAGGATGGATGGAACCCAAATAGTTTATGGCCATGTAATCAAATAAGTTATGATGCTAAATTAACATTAGTGAGGGGGATACATCTTACCCGTATACGTAAATGACGAGAAGAAACTTCAGTAGCCGGATATCCACTCAGATTGACAGGACTAGCCTAGCGCCCTGAGAGAGCCTGAAATCTGCTGAAATCCTACAAAACACTAACATGATGCAGACAGGACAGAGGCTCTTTCTGCAGGAGACATGTGCAGTAGAGCGCAGGGAGAGACGGGGTGATGCCAAGGAAGATGTTCGTTTGATTGTGTTTTGAACAGTTATTTTGCTCTTCATGGAAAACACACAAAAAATGCAGTGGATGCAGCTTTAATTTAATCAGCAATTGATGAGGTTGTGGAAGAAGGAAATGGAGCTGCTGCACTTGAGCTTAGTATCAGTGAGTCTATGGTGAGATTTTGCTTTCAGAGGCAATAAAAGCAGATGGCCCGAAGTTGAAAACATTCTTGAAGACGTGGACACCTGTGACTTATATTCAGGTGCAACCTATATATGTACAATTTAAAAATTTTGTTAAAATTTAGTTGATGTGGCTTATATTCAGGTGTGCTCAATAGTCCAGAAAATACGGTAGTTCCCGAATTACCACATACCAACATAAGGTGGAACACTGTTTTCTGTTTGAGAGAAGAACTCCACCTAAATGTGCAGGGTTTGTGTGTTAAACATGTGTGAATGAAACAAAACAATAATGAATAAAAACAAATTATTACACATTTCTTTTTGCAGACCACTCTGAGATGGGAAACTACTGAAATCAAGTGTATCCCTGAAACTATTTTCTCTCAACCTGGAGCACATAACATTGAGCAAACAGAGTTCCATTCTATTATTACTCAGCCTTTTAAAAGCTCCTCTTTCAAATGCATTCATTCAGGAAAAAAAGAAAAGAAAAACACTCACTTCTCTGCAATACAGTCCCTATTTCAAAATATTTTCTACAATATTTTTTGAAACCCACTTTACGTGGTCTTTTGCTGTGGACAGCCTTGTTAATTGCAAGATATGAAGTCACCTTTTGCAAGTTTTGTTTGAGAAATTAAATCAATAATAGAAGTCTGTTGTGGATGAGTCATTCGCAAAGTGTGGACCTGCTTCTATCTTTAGCCACACATGCATCTCTGAGTAAGCGTTAGTGTTCGTGTTCTTCACTGTCACATACAAATACATGTTTTATAGCTCTTGGCCTTCCTCCACTGCTCTTCTGTCTGTCTCCTCTTTGTCTTGAGTAGATGAGGGCATGCCACCATGTCATATCTAACATTTAAAATAAGATGATTTAAGATGATGCCAGTGGAGCCAGTGGTTGTCTCTTCAAAGTATTTTTTTTTCCATTTGCATATGAGAGTGAGTCATATATGTATTGTCTATACCATGTGATGTTGTGTGTGGAGGCATAGAGTGTATACTAAGTGGCCACAGACAGACCAGAGACCACCACTCTTTAATGGCAGCAATAATTAAAAAAGCTTTTAGCTGAAGGTTTACCACTGAAGGGGAAATGGTGGGGGCAGGCTGGAGATATGACAGAAAGAAAAACCTAGAGAGACACTGCTATATTTTTATGTTTTGTTGTAATACTTCTTAATTTATATTTAGGCTTTGTAATTCTCAAAACTAAGCACTCATTATAGGCTAATTAAGGTGTAATTAAGTTTTTGCATACTTTATTAGGGATGTGCAAAAATATGTAATTATCCATATACATTGTGATACTCAATTTGGTGAAACAGTGTTGTTATGGTATTTTTGGTATCTTTTCACATTTTTTGTGACTACATTACAATTTTGCTGCTTATTTAGTGGAAGGAAACTTATTTATGCAACACACTTGACATATTCACTGTTTTAATGATTAAAATAGATGTATTTTAGATTAGGTTTTAGATTAACTTTGCATAAGTAGTGGTTTGACAAAGAATTACAGTTGTTAAAATGTATTTGGGTTTTAAAAAACATTAGTATGCATATCAGAGTATCATGTGCTATATATTCATTATCACATGTACGGCCATATCGTGATAATATCGTGAGCCATGTGTTGAGTATTGTATCAAATTGTGAGGGACCCTGGGACTCCATGCTTTATTAAGGCTTTAACAGTGTAATTATATTTTTTAAAAATGCACAAGCTATTTATGCAAGGAACAAGTGCCTTTGTTTCCAAAAAAATCTACTGCCTAATTTCAAGTCCTCTTTCAGTAATCATCATAATCAAAACAGCCTTTCTTTTTATTTGTAAGGCAATTCATCTTTTCATTTGTTCCTTGTAGAAAGTCAAATTTGTGAAAAAAAATTGTTAAACTCTGACCACTACATGTAGTCTGGATTATATGCAAATGGGTGATTGGTTATGTGACGTAAAGAGCTTTGAGTGCCCATTGGTTAAAAAGTGCTGTATAAATTTGTCCGTCTACCATTTAACTCAGAATTATGCACTGATATGGTGCTGTTGTCTTTGGTTAAAACAGTCCTATTATGCAAAATTGACTTTTCAGGCCTTTTTACCATGTTATAGTTGTCTCCCCTCACCATTTATTTATCCAAAGTTGTGTTTGGAGTGATTCCTGCCTTTGTTTTCCAATTTTATTTTTTTAATCAGTGACGCTCGTAGGATTTGACTCACTAGCGTGATCTGGTGTTACTGTGTGCCAGCTCTTTGTTGTGATGATGTTTACAGTCTTTACGTCAGATTTTGAGACTGATGGTATCATAAAGTGACTAATGATTAAAATGACTTATGCAAAGAATAACACTGAAGGGTGTGAGTTCTAAAAAATGCATTAAAATGATCTGTCTTGCGTTATTTCTATACAGATTACTAATTGTGGAAAATATTTAACTTGGAAAACATGTATTCTTTCTCTGAGCAGGGCTGCCTCTCCTTAGATCTGACCCGTAACTTGGCCTGGTTACATCACCTGCTTGCTTGACTCCTTGGAAGTAGCTTAGAATAAAGCCACACTGTGAAACATGAACAACAAGCAATGACATCTCCATTAAGACAAACAGGCTTTAGTCCCCCCACCAGAAAAGTTCCATAATGCACCTTTAAGACATGAGAACTGGTTCAGTTATTAGAGGAGGTTGATAACATCTCTGAAGCGTGTAAAATGCACAGTGCCATAAGCCACAGAGAGCCCAGGTCTTCTTCAGCTCCACAATCTTTTAATAAGTGTCAAATGTGCCCTGGTTTCTATAGGGGCAGAGGCAGTGGTGGAGACAGGAAATTCATGCTGATGTTTTAAAGAGTAGCATTACATGGAGCTGCTGCAGGCGGCCGGAGTATTAAGATGACTTTGTCCCTGTTGTTAATATCATAAAGGAAATATCAAGAAGTCAGCGTGGCATTCAGGAGGTTAACAGTTAGACCAGACTTTCTGTGGCTCATAATGGGGGAACAAAGAGAAACAAAAATGTATCTGCACAAAGTGTAATTGCTATCATAAAATATTATATAATCTCCAGTGGGAGTTAGTATACTGACTTACTATACTTGATATGCTTTGCACACAAACTACACAATTTTAATCAAATTTAGATCAGGTAAGATAGGCTATTCCAGGGCTGAAATTATTCAAATGATTCTAGTTTGGCTGTATTTAAAAACACAGTGGAGCACTTCTTGTATTACCACATGACAAGCTGATAAGTTGGAGTGTTTTCTGAGAAGAATTCAGCCTAAATTTGCAGGGTTTGTGTGTTAAACATGGAACAAAATACAACTCTGGGTATGTTTTTGATGAGGAAATGACATTATAACATGGATCAGAAAACAGTGTAATATAGGACCTTTGAATGGCCTTGATTAAACATGTTATACAAGTTATTATTTAAAAAAACAATGCTCTGATCAAAATGGTCTGATTAATGCATGGAAAGAATTGTGATACATTTTTTACACACTAAAATGTTTCCTAAGAACATGAAGGCAGACTTGGTGTGATGTGTACCTTCCCCATGTCTTTGGCTCTTTAGCTGTGAGCTGCTGCGTTTACATGTTCTTGAAAACATTTATTCTACTAAAGCATGCGTAATGGAACCCTATGGAGGTGGATGGAAACAATTACAAGCCTCGGACATGGCCCCAGTCTGTGATAACACGCTCATCTGAATGTGTGGGCAGCATACATATTCATGAGGACCAGTGTACAGTTTGGATTAGACTCTTGTGCTACAGGATTCACAATGAAATCATCAAGAAAGTTAACATTCATTGTTTTCAGTTAGTTTTTAGTTTTTTTCCATATTTTCAAATTTTGTTGCCAATTGTCACCATTTCAGTATTTTAACAATCTATTATTTTCTTTAAATGTGCACTGTGCACTTTTCTAGTGAAGGGTCTGCCACCTGCTTGTCTCCACGGAGATGTTATTGTTTTGTCTGGACTGTCCCAGTATGGTATTAAACGTATCCGCTTGCATTGACTCAATAACATGTTTTTTTATTGCTCTAAAAACATCGATTGTTACTGTGAGCAGGTTGGCCTTTCCACAGATCAGACATGTAACCTGGCCCTCTGGTGGAACATGCTGTCTCTGTAAAGATGTATTAGTGTAATGCCATACTGTGGAACATTCCACACAATATCTCCATAAAGAGAAGGAGGTGACAAACCCTCTAACAGAAAAGTTACACAATGCACTTTTAAAGGTACACTTTGGTATTACAATTTCTAGTTGGGGTGTTGTAGATGCATAAAAAAATGTATTAAATAAAATAACTGCATAATTTGTAACACTGGAGAAGCCAAAATAAAGAATCCACATTGTATTAATATCAAAGTACAGCAACATTTCAATGCTTTTATGTTTTGTCTTGACATAAACAGCCATTTTTCATTGCGACATCACTGATTATGCTTTAAGTGAGTTATTACCGCATTTTCATCCTTCTTTCAACTATATCACCCGTGGGAATGTTCAAAATCTCATGTAGATGGTTGTGATTAGCGTGGCCCTTAAACTCTTCAAGTTGAACAAACATTTGTAAAAACAGTTTTCATTTCCTCCATGCGGACTGAGGGAGCATCTCTATGTCTCAGCGCCGTCTCTCACACAGCGCTGGGGTGTGTAGGTCCAACGGGGTAAGTCCTGGTGTTAGTATAGGATTCTGGGGTCATGTGTTGAGGTCTTGCCCCTGCCTCCTCCTCTGTGCCTCCTCCTGGTTTATCTGGCCTGGTTCCAGCTCGGCTCTGAGGAGGTCTGTTTACCAATGAAAACACAGGCTTCGAGCGATCGCAGTGGGGGAGCTGTGGACGAGCTGTGGAGGTGGGTTCAGTCATAGGTTAAACAAAGGTTGGGGTGAAAGGTGGCTTGTCTCTTCACACTTCAGAGTGAGATGTAAAAACTCTGTGCAGTCTCTCCACAAGGGGTTGTATTGCTTAGTTATATTACTTAGAGCTGATCCCAAGCCTGGATAAATGGAGTTCCATGAGGCAGCTTATTATAATCATATACTGTGAGTGTAAAACCTTTCACAAATGAAAATGCTGCATAAACAGGGCAGAATGCAAATGGTTTGTAGATTAAAAGATGTTTGGGCCTGGAGTCATATCCTGTCTTATCATTTACAACAGACTGTGATTGACAGGTGGATTAACCAATCAGAGAAAGGCATGGTCCATTTGTGTCAAAATAAATAAAAGGACTGATTTTGTTCTGAATGTGGCAAACATGTTTTGGAGGTTTTATTGACAATTTTAGTCCTAAACTTTTGTCGTTTCTGGGTGCAGGGGATCCAGACCAAATCCAGGTTGTGGTACATTACATTACAGAGCAGAAAGGAGTGGGGTGGGTGGATGGATGTTCAATAGTATTAGAGTTGAATAGTGTTAGTAGAACACCAGTCTGAGAGAGAGAGAGACCTCCTGTCACCTTTACACACAGTACACTGGCACCTGTGTGTTCAAATAGGGCTCGACTCCACCCTGTCCCCTTGTGGCCACGCCAAATATAGGTCACCCTGTGCCCAAACATAAACAGTGACCCAAATTAACCCCAACCTAAACAAAAGAAGAATGGCTCCTACAGAGATGTTTTCCACATCTGAGAGACATGTGAATTTAGCAGCTGTGGTTGGACTGTCTCCAATTAGCATGTAGGTTTATGGTCCAATTCCAGACCCTTCTGAACTCAAACAAAATGTAGGAAAGACTGTCTAATCAGGCAACTACTCGGGTTTGAATCCCACTCAGAAAATGCTCTTGACTGTTTTAATGCCCAGACACCCTTGTTTTTCACACAGGTTAAAATTGATTGAGTGAGATGAGACACCAACTTGAAACCACCAGCTCCAAAAGTCCTGAAACAATGATACAAGTGGTAGTGTAGTAGCCAGCGTGCCCAGGCCGATATTGGCCCACACACAAATCCTGCATATTTAAGCTGAGTTCATCTCTCAAACGGAAAACACTCTGTCCCACCTTGTGATGTCATGTGGAAATACAGGACACACTGCATTGTGTTTTTAAGCTCCATACAGCTTCACTAGAATCATTTGGATCATTTCAGCCCTAGAATTGCCCATCTCTACTGACCTAAAGGTAAAAGGTAGCTTTTAACTTGAAAATTATCACTTCATGACATCACAAGGTGGAACAGAACATTCTGAGCTTTGGAGATGTAGACAGACTAATAGTAAGAATTACTCAAACATGTGTGAATGAAACAAAACACACTCCAGGTATGTTTTTAATGAGGTAACAGCATACTAACATGGCTTACATTTTCCGTAATATAGGACCTTTAATAAAATATATTGTTTTTATTTTTTGTATGCCTTGGACTCTTTTCAGCTCCACTACCTCTCACATTTCTACTTTAATATGTGCTTAGCTAGATCTGTTCCTCCAAGCCAATACTAGCTCTGTAAACCATTTATACCTTTGTTACATTACATTACATAATTCCAGACTTGCTTTATTCTTGCTGCCAATTATCACGTCATTCACAAACTTTGCCATATTTTGACTACCTGCTGTGTAGCTTTGAACCTCACTTTAATTCCCTCGCTCGTGTATTTTGTATATGTTTTTAGTTTACTTCCCGTAATTCAAACTCCCAATAGGGATCATTAAATTTGCAGTGTCGTGCTTGACATAAACTAGGAGGTGCTTACAGGGAAAACAGACCCCCTTACTCGCTTGTGTAGAAAAAAGTTAAGAGAAAAAGTATGTGAGTGAACTTGGTAGCATTTTGTGTCCTATGGTCTTATAATAGAGGCACTGGGGGGTCTTCTGGTTGGTTCTCACGTTCAGGAAGAGTGTTTTGGAGCAGGATCTAAGCAATTATGTTATTTGGGTTTCATGGGAGTTTATTATTTATTTGTTCGCTTTGACTTGTTTTTTGGACTAGGCGAGTGGAAATCTATGGAAAATTGTATTTGTTTATTCAGTGTTGTGCAGACAGGGCAGCCCTCTGTAGCTGCAAATGAGAAATTACACAGAAGTCTGGCATGGTCTTCAAAAGCTTTAATGTTAAAGATGCAGTACACAACCTTTCTGGGGTAGGGTCTGCCACCTGTCTCCATGGAGATGTGATTGCTTTACCTGAAATGTTCCATACTATAGCATTATATATGGACACAAGCAGGTGATATCATTAGGCCAAATGACAAGTCAGATCTGCAGCGAGGAGGCCCAGCTCTCAGAAAGAATGCATGTTTTAAGGTATATTTTTAAAGTACTTTTGTGTTTTGCACATTTGAACAATTTAACTCACAAATCCTGCATATTTAAGCTGAGTCCATCTCAAACTGAAAACACTTTTGTCATGTGGTAATACAGGAAATGCTCCACTGTGTTTTTAAACTCCCCGCACCTTCACTAGAATCATTTGGATAATTTCAGGAGTTGTCAATCTCTACTGAACTAAAGTTAAAAGGCAGCTGTTAAATTGAAAACTACTGCTTCATGACATCACAAGGTGGAACAGAGCGTTTTGAGCTTTGGAGATGTAGACAGACTAATAGTAAAGAGTTAATCAAACGTGTGAATGAAACAAAACACAAATTCTGCTATATTTATGAGGAGGCAACAACATTCTAACATGGCTTAAAACTCACGAGTTAATCTTGCATAATAATGGAGCTTTAATAAATAAATAAGATGGAAAGTTTAATGCCTTACTGTGGAGCATTCTAGGCAAAGCAGTATCTCCAGAGAGACCAAAAAAAGTTGCCTAATCCTTCACCAGAAAAGTTACAGAGTGCACCTTTAACTTCAATCCAAAACTCCCCTGCATTAGGTCCTTTGGAGGAAGGTGGTACAGGGCATGTCCTCTATTTGCCCGCTCCAGTTCAGCACCACTAAGAAGCTGGCACTGGACCAGTTTTTACACTCTTTACTCCAGGCTTAATTCTCGAATTTATTTTTAAAACAACCCAGCCGCTATGACTCATGCCTCATTCCACTTGCTGACCTCTTTCTGATACTATTTGGTAAATTAACACAAGAAATAAACCAAGCTTTCATGCAGACTGGCATTTTCCTAAAAACATGATTTCTCTGATATATCAAGCTCACTGGGGTTTTGAGGGGGATTTGTTTTGCCAAGCCTGTCTTTACAAAATATTCGAATGGTGTTATCCAAATGCATGCTTGTTGGGGCAGAATGGACGAAATGAACAAACAGTACAAACTTTAAAGTATTTAGTATTTAAAGCAGACTTATTATGCAAAATAACCTTTTCAGAGCTTTTACCAATGTTATTGTTGTTTCCCATGACCATTTACTCACCTGAAGTTGTATTTGGAGTGATTCGTGCATGTTTGAGCAATCTATGCGTTCAGTTTGCCAAATTTACATAAATGTTCGATCGCTAGCAGTGTGATTCTGAAGTGCTGTATATTTGCAAGTTTTCTCCCTGACAAAACCCACAATGTCGACAAAACATTAAGCACAAACAAAGGCTCCTGCGGTCGCACCCACAAAGCAGAGGAAGATGCTAACCATTGCACAAAAAGTTGGACTCGTGGACATGCTGAAGGAAGGTAGAAGTTACGCAGCTTTAGGGTGTCATTACTTGATAAATTAATCTTCGGATCGTTATGTTATTTTCCTCCTCCTTTATATAAGGACGACAGCAGCAATAAGTTTTAAGAAGGATGCAAGAAGGGTTGTAACTGTCCTGTCTCTCAGAAAAGTGTTTAAAATTTGTGGTGAGGGGTTTTACAGCCTTAAAACATATAGAATAATAAAGCTGACTACTTTGCAGATTTTACCTATTGCAGGTTATTTTTAGAACGTAACCTCCGCGATAAACGAGAGACCACTTTATTGTGATTTAAAATAACATATATAGAGTCTGTAGCAGACGCAAGCACAACAGGTCTAAGTATTTTAAAGGTGCACTTTTCTGTAACTTTCCAGTGGAGATGTGTTGAAAAAAATCCTTAATAAATATGTATTTTGACAGGTAGATGGGTCACCTCTCCACAAATATGACTTATAATTTAGTCTGGTGTCCTTATTTGTTTGTCTCCATGTAGATAAAAAAAGTTTAATACCATACATAAGTTTAAGTATTTTAAGTACTTTTCCTAATACATGACCAAACTAGAGTTATTAACAGTTTTCATGGTTGTGAATATGTTAATGTACAATGCCTGTGCTTGATCAAGTACAGTAGTATAATTTTATTTTTCTCTTGCTTGAGAACTCGCATAAAGCAGTTTGACAATCCTTTGTGTCATTTTCTTCATTGTTTTGTCACTGTCACTCTTGTGTGCGTCCTTCTTCTTCGCATCTGTTTTACACATGTGTTTCCCTGACGGTGTTAATGCTGAACATGTGTGTGTCTGATAGTTATTCTAAACTTCAACCCTGTGGCTCTTTAACTGTACCCATCATGTGAAAGCGGTCCCCCACTAAGACAACAAAGGCAATGACAAAATTTCATAATTAACCATTTGGAAGATTTTGTGGAGGAAATTATGGTTGACAGATAAAACGCAAATCAAATCTGAAAACTGAATTTGGAATCTTAAACATTGCAGTTAATTGAGCAACAAAATATAGAAAAAGAACGCTAAACACTTAAAATACATTAGAAATCTAGTAATCTTCACTAGACCATAAAAAAGTTAATAAAAAGTCATACTTTTGCCAAAATGATTCACCCCTATAAGATGATAAGATGCCCTGCGTGTCAGACAGTGTAAAGACGACACTCATAGGACGGTGCTGTGGTCCTGTCCTCACTCATAGATCAGCTTCAAATTACTTGTAGAAGACCAACTGTGCAGTCTGTCAGAATATGAACACTTCAGTCTCACGACATGGACTCAGACTGAGCTCTTACGCGATTTCATGACGGATGAAAAAGTGAAGTGGCAAAACTCAGTGGGATAGTCTGAGCATACGCAACTGTATTTTCCAGTAGCGTGTGGGGAACATGTGATTCAGAGATGTGGGAATACAACAGGTACAACAGGTAATCTTGATACCAGTCCCAAGCCAATGTAAAATAGAACAGAATAAGGGGAAGGTTAAAGTACAGACATAAACCTACTGAAAACACTTGCACTCTGTAACTTTACTGGAGATTCTGCCTTCGGATTGTCTACATGGAGATTATGTCGGTTTGCCAAAAATGTTCCATTGTATAGAACTTAAAGGTTCACTATGTAACTTATCTGGTGGAGGGTCTATCACCTCCTTGTCTCCATGGAGATTTTACTGTTTTGCCTTGATTATTCCACAATATATAAATAAACTTTGCAATGTAGAAATAAGCCTGCACATGGATATTATGGATATTTTCGAGCTATAAAACACCTGTAATTGAGTAAATGCAAGGGAGATATGTTTAATGCCCCACTGTGGAACATTTCAGGCAAAGAAATATCATCTCCATGGAGACAAGCAAATATTGGACCCTCCACCTTAGAAGTTACTTAGTGCACCTTTAAACATATCTATGTAATATCTAACTTTATTCAGTTATAGGTATTTTAATTTCCAAATACATACTTTGAAAAATGTGCTTTCTTACTGTGAGTGAGGCTGCCTCTTCACAGATATGACCTGTAACATGGTCTTGTGACATCACCTCCTCATCTCCATGGATAAAGAAGGAGCTTAGTGGTATACTGTAAAATATTCCATAATAAAATCATTATGGAGACAATCAGGTAGTACTGTAGCAGTAAATAAAAATAATAGTTTTAGACCTGCAGTATTTCACTCTTCTATTGAGTGTTGTGTCTTTATGTTGTTGAGGCGATGATGGATGAGGAAATGGCGGTGTAGTTTGTTTGTCTTGAGAAAGCGGTTTTCTCAAATAGCTAGATAAGATGAAAACAAGAGCGGAGAATGAGAGTGGTACATTCACAGTAAATGTGACACATGTTGTGACCACAGCTTTCAGCTCTGATGGATTTCCTCTCAACACTCAAGACCAGAGTTACAGGGATGACTCACGCAAACCCAGTGAACCAGGGCAAGATTTGAACTTCACTAGCACTTTCTTGTTTTCATCTTAGATACTATATATTATAATAACTAAGAGAAAGAGAATAAATGGTAATTATAAATTATAAATAACTCAATAAATGTCAAGAGACAGGTGTCAAATAAGGCATAATTATATAAATGTATGTGTACAAGTCAAAATAAAATAGAAATATGTAATAAAAATATCTCAGCAAAGGCGATATGATCATTGACAGGACATAAGTTTATCTGTTACAGTTGTAGGGAGTATTATATGCTACATAAGGGTGGGCTGTACAGTTGTAGGGAGTATTATCTGTTACATAAGGGTGAGTTGTACACTTGTAGGGAGTATTATCTGTTATATAAAGGTAATTTGTAGACAGTTGTAAGGAGTATGATCTGTTATATAAAGGTGAGTTGTAGAGTTGAAGGGATTATTATATGTTTCACAAAGGTGAGTTGTACAGTTGTAGGGAGTATTATCTGTTACATAAGGTGAGTTGTTGTATAGTTGTAGGGAGTATTATCTGTTACATAAGGGTAAGTTGTTGCACAGTTGTAGGGAGTATTATGATATGACGGTAGTCCTGTATGAGCTGTTTGAGCAGAGCTGTAGGAGTCTGTTGGAGAATGAGCTCCTCTGTCCCTCTATAGTCTGGTTCAATGGGTGAGTACTTGTACAGTTGTAGGGAGTATTATCTGTCCCTCTGTAGTCTGGAGCGGTAGGTCAGCAGGAGTGTTCATGATGGAAAGCAGTTTGTCCAGTGTCCTCCTGTTGATGAATGATGTAAGAAGAGGAGAGAAGACAAAAAAGAGGGGCAAACCCATGATGGTGTGATATTGGGGTTTTAGAAATCACTTTCCTGGTGACGATAAGTGACAGACAATCCCAGAAAACAATGTCTCTGAGTGTCTCATAGGCCAACCCCTTTCAGTATTTCTCTGTCTTTTCCTGTGAAACCAACTTTATATGCATGACAATCCTCCATGATCACACAGGTGTGGAGAGTTTGATTTTTTATTTTTTTTAAAACAAAAGGTCATAGACAAAGTGAGCCACCATGGTAGAAGTCTGACCATGCAACACTCATACTGATGAACTATAAGTACATTTATCATATTAAAGAGCGCGTATGTTACTCTTATTTCTTTAAGGGAAAATGCCTTGAAAATGAGACTGGTGTTACATGTTTATCCAATCAGAGATGTAGTTAGATGAGAAGCGTGTGTAAACAACTGCCTAGGACTATTAGACATTTTATTTGTCATAGTGCAACGTGAGACCACAGGGGCTATAGGTCTAAGTCTACGTTTATATGATGACTTTCTGAACAGAAGATGCAAAAGTGGCTTTGCGTCTTCTCTTTTTATTCCGTGTTTAGATGAGTGTTTACGGGAGGAAATCTGCGTGCATACGGTGACGCAAAAGTGTGTGGAATTCAATTGGGTATGCATGCCAAGCGGCTAGGTGGTGACGCCAGGTGGTTATGTATGTGACGTAAATGCGTACGCGACGTGAGCAGATCTGAGTTTTGCGTCTTGGGCAGTGTAGATGGAAACGTATTCAGCTTTTCCACTCTGGAGGGTGGTTTCAGATTTTTTCGTTTTTAAGCCCCAAAAACGCTGTCACCATCCAAACGAAAGGCACTTCTGATAAAATATTTTGTTGTCTTTTCTCGCAAGCATTATCATGTAAACAGGCCCTCATTCTTAGTTCTTTTCCACCTTGTGATGTCATGTGGTAATACAAAAAGTGCTTCACTGTGTTTTTAAACTCCATACACCTTCATTTAATCATTTGGATCATTTTAGCCCTGGAATTACAAATGTCTACAAAACTAAAGGTAAAAAGCAGCTGTTAAAACTACCACTACATGATATCACGTGGAACAAAGAATTTTGTGCTTTAGAGATGTAGACAGACATTGTGTGAATGAAACAAAACACAACTTCAGGTATGTTGTTGAGGAGGTAAACCATTCTAACATGGTTTAAAGCAATTTTGCATAATATAGGGCCACAGTAGCCAAGCCTGATACAGACCACCTTTTCTTTTAGTAAGATTTCTTTTCATAAGAGTCATGAATTTGGACATTGACCCAAATTAAGCATAAGCCAAATTTCTACTAACATAATAAAGACAATGCTTTCTTATCTATTGTATCTTTCCCCGTTCTGGCTCTATCAACACTTCAGCCAGTGATGGATAGTTCAGATGGACCTCTGGAGGCGTCGCTGTGAGCAAATCCTCTAATCTAGCTGTAACTCCTCCTCTGCCGTAATGCACTTTTTATTGCTTTTGTGAATAAAAAATAGTGATTTGCCCCTAGCATATCATTTATCAGCGTCGGATCAGTACGGACTTTGACAGATAGTGCAAATAAAGCCTAAAGTGGACTTCAATGGTTCCTTGTCTGAACAGATTTGTAAGTGTGTTATTGATGTTTATTTTCACACCTAATTCTACCTGTTTGGTTTTCTGTTACATGCATTAGGTGGCCGTGACCTTGGCTTTGGGTGCTGATAAAACTCAGCGCTGTCTGCATGGGTGGCCCTCGGGTTGTAGCTGACGAACAAACTCGTGACGTTTTGTTTATAGAAGGCAATGGTGAAAGTGTTTGGGGCTTTACGGGATTCTCCTTGTCAACATTAGCAGTTTAAATTTAGAAACTATATACGTTTGGTATTTGGTGGTAGCTGAAGTATTAATAGCTGTGATGACAGATCTACTGTGTTGTTGGTGATGAAATGAAGACGTTTGTACTGAGCAAGGATTAAAAGACTTAAAGGGCTCATATTACGCTATTTTCTGATTTCGGTTATAATGTTGTTTTTTCACCACAAACACACCTGTTTTTTGTTTCATTCACACATGTTTAACACAGAAATCCTGCATATTTAAGCTGCGTTCTTCTCTCAAACAAAAACATTCTGCTTTACTTTGCCAAGCCATGTGGTAATACTGGAAGTGCTCCACTGTGTTTTTAAAGTCCATACACCTTCACTAGAATCATTTTGATAATTTCAGCTCTGGAATTGCCAATCTATTATGAACTAAAGGTATAAGGTAGCTAAGCCGTGAACTTGAATACTACCACTGCATGACATCATAAGTTGGAACAGAGCATTTTGAGCTTTGGAGAAGTAGGCAGACTAATAATAAATTGTAGTGAGTAAACAAAACACATCTCCAGGTATGTTTTTGATGAGGTAACAACACGATAAAGCTCACTGCATAATATAGGACCTTTAACTAGAACTAAATAGTCTTAATATTTGAAAAAAAAAAAAAAAAAAAAAACTATGCCAGATGAAGACTGATTATTTGTCAATCTTAAATTGATAAAAAAAAAAAACTGGTAACTTTAAGACACACGAGTTCATTTTAACTACTAAACATGGGCTGCGTTCACTTGGTTTGGTGATCCTGTTTTAATAATAAAATGGCATAACAGGCTCGGAAGAAGTTTTTGTTTTTTCTTATAAACATTGAGAGTCCAAACACTGCTTTAAAGGTGCAACTTTTCTGGTTGAGGCTCCATCACCTTTGCCTTGTTCCACAGTACGGCATTAAACCTATCTACCATGCATTTAATAAATCACAAATAGTTTTACTGCTGCAAAATATCTGCAAAAACATGTGCATTATTACTGTGAGGTTGCTTGCCTCTCCACAGATATAAATTGCAGCTTGGCCCAGTGGCGCCATCTGGTTTTCTTCATTGACCTATAAGCCTTAGAATGCGTAGTGCTCTTTTAACATGGCTGATCTTACTCCTGGAAATCATTTATAGGCCCATCCGCAGTCTCTTTCTCACAATGCCTTGCGGGCTCTTGTCCCAGTCAGAAGAAGAAAATCATTTCTATTAATGTATTTTTTAAAGCTTTACAAGGTTTGTGTTGCGAGGGGTGATCGACTGTGGTTGGACAATAAGGTTAGGGCGCACATTACCGACACTAACAGGGCTGCAATGGTTTCTTCAAAAGCACGGGGCGACTTGGACCGAAGCAGAATTTCACATGTGAGGATGAGAGAAGTGAGAGACTTTTATAGGATTTCATAAAAAGGGTTTGAAAGAGAAGACATTTGATTTGATGCTTTTGTTTAGGACCTGGCAGTTAGTTTCCACGTCCTCTGTTTCTATTTAAATCCAGCACAGAAACAATCCAAGACTTAAGGAATAAAGGATGAAAAACTATCCCCAAGCCACCTCTGCTGTGTATTGTGGAGCTTTTGGTCTTTGAATCAAAATTACCTCTGTGTTTTTGGTTTGTCTTTAATCCATATAATAGACTCATTCTGGGACTAAATACCTGATGGAATATTACAAGCCTCCATTTGGATAATTGTTTCAGTGTTTGTTTTCCAGTGGTGGAAGAACAGCATCTGAAAAATCATTCTGAAGTCATTTGTGGCAGGAGTTTTTCCAAGAATCTTAACTTTTTCAGTAGATATCTTACGGAAAATTCTAGTAAAGTACAGTAGCTTACAATAGATGGCTTGCAGTAGACATGAAATATAAGAACTATAGAAGAACTATGTCTGAAGCATTTGTAGCTTTTATGAGTACTGTGTTACATATGAATGCTCCTGAATGAATGTTTGAAGTATTTGTATATTTTGTAATTTCATACTTGTTAGAGGCTGGATGTAAATGAGGCTAAACCCAAATACTAGCCCAAACAATAACTTCAGTAATTAAATCTTCATATAATATCCACATGCCCTTTTATTTATTCAAATAGAATGGCACTAATCTAGGGAGCCCGCCTGATGACGGACGTGAAAAAAGATACAAAATCGTGGCCTCAAATTTCTGTTTCGTTCCCACAATATGTAATTTGTTCCCATACTTTAGTTAATTCATTCCCACCTTTTAGCCAATTCATACACATCACTACGGGATCAGCCCATTGGTCCGAAAGCCCATTAATCCGACCATAAACACACACAGTAGAGATACTGGATGTGTTCTAACGTGCTAAGGATGAACCGCTCGGAGTGTGGGTGGAATTCTTGTTCATTTAGAGAGCCACACCAGGGAGGGGAGCCACAAACACCAGAACTAGAAAAGAGCCACAACGGCGCGGGAGCCACAAACCTATGTCGTGTCATTAGCAGATTATACGATAATATATATAATATACGATGTAGCCACTGAGACAATTGCCAGGAGAACTACACCAGGACTGGACCAGGTCTAAACCAGGACTGGACCAAGACTGGACCAAGACTGGACCAGGTCTAAACCAGGACTAAACCAGGACTGGACCAGGACTAAACCAGGACTGGACCAGGACTAAACCAGGACTGGACCAGGACAAAACCAGGATTAAACCAGGACTAAACCAGGATTAAACCAGGGCTAAACCAGGACTGGACCAGGTCTAAACCAGGATTAAACCAGTACTAAACCAGGACTGGACCAGGACTAAACCAGGACTGGAGCAGGTCTAAACCAGGACTGGACCAAGACTGGACCAGGTCTAAACCAGGACTAAACCAGGACTGGACCAGGACTAAACCAGGATTGGACCAGGACTAAACCAGGACTGGACCAGGACAAAACCAGGACTGGACCAGGACTAAACCAGGATTAAACCAGGACTAAACCAGGATTAAACCAGGGCTAAACCAGGACTGGACCAGGTCTAAACCAGGATTAAACCAGTACTAAACCAGGACTGGACCAGGACTAAACCAGGACTGGAGCAGGTCTAAACCAGGACTGGACCAGGACTAAACCAGGATTAAACCAGGACTAAACCAGGATTAAACCAGGACTAAACTAGGACTGGACCAGGACTAAACCAGGACTGGGCCAGGACTAAACCAGGATTAAACCAAGACTTAACCAGGACTAAACCAGGACTGGACCAGGTCTGGACCAGGTCTAAACCAGGAGTGCATCCACCAAGCTCCACAAGGTGGAATGGAATGTTTTCTGTTTGAGAAAAGAACTAAATAGCCTAAATATGCAGGGTTTGTATGTTAAACATGAGTGAATGAAACAAAATACTACTCCAGGTATGTTTTTGATGAGGAAACAACATTATAACAGAGATCAGAAAAATGTGTAATATTGGCCCTTCAAATTCTGAGAGAATTCGGCTACCAAACAACTACTTTCAAATGTTTTGTGAGTGTTTTTGAATGACACCTATGTAGTTAGACGGCAAGTTTAGAGCTGATATGAGTCTGCAGTTTGACGGACAGCTAACACAGAAGATTGACAGTAAATGTAACAACTGTGCTGACAGCGGATTTATTTTGAACTACTTTGATGGTGTCAGAATCGGGAAATGGCCAAACATGAAATAATACTCACAGAAGGACAACACAATTACAGAGGGTCATAGATGAGTGTGATTGCTTCTCCACAGATTTGACCTATAACTTTGTCTGTTTTGGTATCACCTGCTTGTCTCCATGAAGATAGAGCATTGAACATTCTGTATCTATGTGGAACCATAGACTGTGTATATATAAATGGACATAGCAAACCCACTAGTGGCCGCTTTCTAAGTAGAAGGTGAGCATGAGGGTGCTTCCCTCTAGCCTGATTCATCAGCTGGTTTCACTTCATAGAAACCGTCTGACCTCGTAGCATTAGGATTTGTTCGTTCAGTGGTAGAGAGGTACTTTTTTTAATATAACCAGTCGCTGCTATTTGGTTGTGATGTATGTAATGTGCTGTTAACGGGGCTAACTATATTAATTGTATATTAAGGTTTTCCCAAATGCCCTAGAAAGAAGGGCAATAACGTCTTTCCCCTTGAAATTCACCAAACATTCTCTTTGTTCTGGCTTTAAATCCCCTATCTCAGGAATCGTTGCCAACACAGAATGTATGGCTCTGTGCTGATTGGCCTGTGCCCGGACTTGCATTTCCAGGATTCTTGCAAACCATCTAGTGTATTCTGGTTCCTGACCTAGTCGCTGGAGAGAAATAAAATTGAGTGGAGGCACTAGCTGGCGCCTGGCTAGCTTCCCTCTACATCGACTTTGTTTTCAACTGACTTTACATTGGAAAATTGTCACACTTTTTTTTTTTTTTTTCCCCCAACATTTTGTACATAAATAAATTCCTATTCCTAATATGGACCTGGCTTCAAATTTGCCCTATAACTGCGAGCCTCATGAGCTTCATTTGACTGGAGCCAAATGCTACTGGTGACATTACTCTTCTTTAGTCCACTTCTTTATACAGTCTGTGTGTGGAACAATCCAAACAAAGAAACATCTCTTGGAGACAAGCAAAAGTTCCATCGTTCACCTTTAAACTCCTGAGCAACAACCTGACGAACTGAAGAGCTGAAGAATTCATCTGAGCTGTTTGATTTCCCCATTGCTTCTAAGGTTCCTCACTATTAGAACATTGCATAAATACATTGACATTGCAAAACATTTTTATGGAACTATAAAGCGTAACCTTAATCCTTCCCTTGCATCAGTCGACTGGCCTGTAAACTCTTGTCCTTTCTCTTTTTTATCACAGTAGTCCTTTTGTTTTTGCCTGAAGGAGGAGGCTTGCTATGCATACAAAATCCTCAGGACTTAGCATCCCTGTAGTGGATAAACACAAGGATGTGTCTCATTTCTGTACCTCCTAACGCTTTCACTTTTTCTCAGAGGGACGGATTTACTGTCAATCTAACTACATGCTGTTTTTGCACATTATTTTTATTTTCTCAGCTGTCTCTCCTTTAATCTACTGTCATGGACTCATCTCTTCACTGATTGTGTCCAAAGTGGTGTTTTCATGGCTTTTGGGGATCAGCATCAGTGTTGGAATGTAACAAAGTAAAATTATTGTACTTACGTATACATTTTAGGTATCTGTATCTGACTTAGATACATTTTTACTTTTGCGTCTACATTTGAGAAAAGGTATCTGTACTTCCTACTCCACTACATTTTTGAGCAGAACTGAAAAGTAAAAGTATTTTTCAGTATTGTTTGAAAAGCCTGAGATGTTATTTTTAAGGTTTTCAGGTTTATACTTTGAGCCAACAAAAATATGTGAATAAAAACAGCTAGAAAATATGATTGATTCAGTTGTTTATGTTGAACAAAATTCATAAAATCTGTATCAACATCTCTATATTTTATTGAAGCTTTATTAGATCTCAAAATCTGCGTAAAATGCTTTTACTTTTAACTCTTTAAGTACATTTTAAACTGCTGCATTAATAGTTTAAGTAGATTTTTTCATGTGATACTTTTACTTGAATAAACGTACAGATACTGGAGTAAAACAATACTCAAGTAACAAAACTGAGTACTTCCTCTACCACTAGTAGGGATGGACTTGTTGGATTTGTTTACAGTCTTGCCATACATATTTAGCTAGTCCCAGTCTCTTGTTTATTTCAAGGTGGACAGTTCTGACGAAATGTTGATAGAACCTGGCAATCGTATAAGTTCTAGTTTTCAATTTGGAGATTTAAATGTATATTTTTTGGGAGATTCTTTGCAAACTTCCAGAATCACTGTACAATGTTTTAGCATAACTAGTGTCTGTGTTTTGTGGGTAGTTTTTCCTTTATAGAAGCAAGTGGTTATGATGAGGTTGGATCTACCAGACTAGACCCAAAAACTAGACCCAAACAATAACTTCAGTAATGAAATGCTCATATAACATCTGCATGCCCTTTTCTTTATTTGAACAGAGTGGCACTAACTAAGATCATTTGAGGTGTGACCGTGACAGCTATTGTAAAATGAGTGTACACTTACTTTTACACTGGCACTAAATTCTAAATTAAATTAGATGACTCAATGGGATTTCACTCTTTATTTAATTACATCATCTTAAAAACGTCATGTGCCATTAGACTCAGCTACATCTGTGTTACTACCTTCACTGTTAGTCTTTGTCTCTCATGATTTACTCTGTGTTAAATAGCTGTCATTACCCAATTCCACATCACTGCAGATTCGCGGCGTTAATATAAGTTCCTCTGGATTCATGACCACTTGAGTATAAGTCACTCGTCTGCATGTCCGCTCATGTCTTTCCTGTTTTTGTCTCCTGTCTCTCCATCCTCTGCCTCTTCCTGTCGCTGCGGTGATGACAAAGCCACAGCTGCCTGGACCACATGTGGCCCGCTCTCACTTATTTAAGCATCTCTTCTGGTTTGAGCCGCTCTGGAGCAGATGGCTGCAGTGTTCTCTTGGACTCACCCGTTGTACCCTTTGTAATTGGTACTTGGAACCAAGTACCCTATTAATTATGCAGAAGAGACTGTTTTAATGCGCAGTGAGCCAGTCTTGGTGGAGTGTAATACAAATCAAGAGAGTGCTCTGTTGCATTATGCATCACAGAAGTGGATTTATTTTTGTAGAGGGGTGACTTCATGTTTGAACTTGTGAACAAGGGCAAGTTTGGAGTAAGTAGTGGGGCTTTTGGACACTGCTCTTCTTACTCTCATTCTCATCAGAGCCTCACGTGGCTGCTGCTTTAATGGGAGTTAGGAAGGACTACTCAGGATTCAGAATTGGGACCGCAGCGATCCTCTGTTGTTATAGCAATAACACAAGTGAAATAAAAATATTTCATCTTGAAGAGACTGTACCTGAAAGGCTAATTCAAAAAGAGACATCTGTGGCACTCTGCATGTTGTGAAAAAATTAAAAGCCCTTCATTAAAGCACACACACAGGAACATAAGTTGTCCTCTCCAGGGCTCAAAGCCTCAAAAATATTAAATCTTTTGAATGAAGTACAGTCTTCAAATGCAGGAAGGAATCACTTTCCTAAAATCCATGAATACCGTGGACATAGACCTCTTAGTCACATAGAAATATATCACAAACCAAATCATTGTGACATCCTTTTACTCAGGTCTGCCCAAAAATCAACACCACAGTTGCACTTTGCCATTATGCACTGTGGTGTTATAACAATACAGCCCACACTCCAGACTTGAAACATTTACCTTGAAAGTTATTTCACTTTGACCAAATGATTTGATCATTTTATTTCTTTGACAGTCTGTACTGACCGAATATGTGGTTTTATTTGATGTGGAATCCGAGTAAAACAGTCAGAGCTAGAACATATCTGCTCTTTTAAACAACTGTTCTGGATAAGATAAAGGAGCCAGTGGGGCTGCCTGACCAAAATCAAATGCCTGTGTCAAAGCTGAGTACAAAGCATGACAAATGTAGCCCATGTGGTGAAACCTTCCCTTCTTGTTATAATACTTATGGTTGTTGGAAAGGTAGAATTCTGCTTCTCAGCTGTCAGATATTCTACTGCTAGGATATTAAAGGGCCCATATTACTGTTTTCTGATCTATGTTATAATGTTGTTTCCTTATCAAAAATATGCCTGGGATTGTGTTTTGTTTCATTCATGTTTAATACACAAACCCTGCATATTTAGACTGTGTTGTTTGCCAAGCTTAACTTTGTTCAACCTTGTGATGTCATGTAGTAAAGCAGTAAGTATACCTCACAAAAATCATGTGGATGATTTCAAACCTGGAATTGCCAATCTCTATCAAAAACAGGTAAAAGGCAGCTGTTAACTTGAAAACTACCACTACATATCTTTTAGAGCCACTCACGTTGGTGTTTAACAAAACACTTTTTTTTTTTACCTGCAACTCAAACTTTCTTTCATGACCCCAATTATCCCAATTATATTCTGAATTTATTTGATGATTGCTGTTCCTGTCACAAGTAGCCTACTGACCCTTCAACCTCCACGTTTGTTTAATATATACAGTAGCACGTGTTTAGTTGGTGTGTAAACTATGTGTCACTGGTGATTTTTGAGGGTGCAGTCATTTAGCTACATTTAGGATTCACGTAACCACCTCTGCACATTGTACTGATTGGTGGTATAGAGGCACAAGATGAATTGCAAACTAATCAAAAATCGCAATTTGAGTGGTCATAGTACATGCATTATAATGATTGCAAGTTCTCCACAAACTATTCAGTCTTGAGAACTGTTAACCCATTTTTTAGATCTTTTACTACTGATCTATGTTATAATGTTGTTTCCTCATCAAAAACAAACATGGAATTGTGTTTTATTTCATTCACACATGTTTAACGCACAAATCCTGCATATTAAGGCAGAGTTCTTCTCTCAAACAGAATACACACTGTTCCAGGAAATGCTTCACAGTGTTTTTAAATTCCATACACCTTCACTTGAATTATTTGGATGATTTCAGCCCTGGAATTGCCCATTTCTGCTAAACTGAATGCAAAAAGAAACTGTTCTCCATGACATCACAAGGTGGAACAAAGCATTTGAGCTTTGGAGTTACTCACTATGTATGTTTTTGAGGAGGTTACACTATTATAACATTGCTTAAAACTCACAAGAGACAATTTTGTATAATATGGACCCTTTAACAGAAGAAAAAAAATACAATTTACTTTTTTTTTACTACAGTATCGGTGACACTCTATACTTCCCAGATTATCATATATCTTAAATGAGCCTTATAAGCACATAACAGTGACTTGATTGGCCTGTGAAATACAAAACTTTCTCTGATGTCTGGATCTGTATGCTAGTCGCCAGTGTTTTTGAGTTGTGCGAGTCAAGAAAATGTCAACACAAATGCGCAATCCATCATATCATTTAAACATCTCAAATATAGTCCTCTGTAATGTTACACTATTGATCTTTACCTTTGGTCTGTGTGCAGTGTCCTTTATGTCTTACCAACACTGCAATAAGATATCCAGGTATAATTATCCTTTTACTCTTTATTATTGGCTCTATGTACACCATTGTATAACTGTGTTTTATCTGACTGTTTTTAAAGTTAAAGGCGCATTGTGTGACTTTTCTGGTGGAGGGTCCATCACCTGCTTGTTTCTATGGATATGTCACTGCTCTGCCTGGAGTATTCACAGTATTTACAGACATTAAACAGCTCTGCCTTACATTTCTTCAACTACAGGTAATTTTATAGCTCAAAAATACCTAGAAAAACAGGCATTCTGACTGTGAGCAGGGTTGTTTGGTCTAAAGATAGAAATGTTTAATACCAGACAAAGCAATCACATCTCCATGGAGAAAAGCATTTGAGGGACCCTCCACCAGAAAAGTTACACAATGCACCTTTAAAGGGTCTGTACCTGATTGTTTTCCATGTAGCTGAGCTAAATTAGTTTTAGTCTAGCACAGATATTAGCAGATAAAAGCAGCTCAAAATGAGAGTGCTGCGTGCTGTTTGCATCTAATTATAAAGCATTTTATTGTTCAAGAATCAGAAGTGCGCTGTTAACATACTTGTTTTTAGCTTAACTGTGACTGTTTTTAGCCTTACAATTCTGGTCTGACTGGTCTGACCTGAAAGCTGTGGAAATGCTTTTAAATTTATCACAGTCAATAATTAGGATGTATGCATTAACAAAGAGAGGAACAACTTTGGACCACTGCAGTTTAAAAGTCCTATATTATGCAGACTTGACTCTTGTAATCCTTAAGCCATGTTCTAATGCTGTTACCTCGTCAAAAACATACCTGAAGTTGTGTTTTGTTTCATACACACACGTTTGAGTAATCCTTTATTATTAGTGTGTCCTCATCTCCAAAGCTCAAAATGCTCTGCCCCATCTCTGTCATGAAGCAGTCATTTTCAAGTTAAAAACAAATTGGAGCACTTTATGTACTGCCACATGACATCACAAGGTGGAACAGCAAGTTTTCAGTTTGAGTGAGAACTCAGCCTAAATATACAGGTTTGTGGGAAACGTGTGAGTAATTCCGTAATCTTGGACTTGAGACAGACGGGGCTGGCTGTGCACTGGTCCTTTCGCCTGTGGTCACCCAACAGTCTACGCAGGCACACCTCCGACCCCATCCTAACACAGTCCTGTTTCAGTTTTGGTTTAATTCTGTTTTAGTCCTGTTTTAGTCCTCCTGGTGCAGTCCTGGTTTAGTCCTCCTGGTTCAGTCCTGGGATCAGTCTTGGTTCAGTCCGTATGCAGCGCAAAAGTCCGGCATCGGCATTAAGTCACGGAAACGGGAAACGGCCATTATCTGTTTTTTCTGTGATTCATTTAAATACAAAATTGAAAACTGAAAAAACTAATTGTTACTCGTTTTTTTCATTTTCCTATTTTTGGTTTTATTTTGAAAAACAAATGAACGAATGATACACGGATTGTGAATGAAACAAAACACAACTCCAGGTATGTTTGTTATTAGGAAACAGCATTATAACATAAATCAGAAACTAGCTCAATATGGGCCCTTTAAAATGAATTAATTGTGTTTCTGTGCTTTTTATGCTTTTAAAACATTAAAAATCAAGTACAGCACTTTTAACCTGGGAGTTTCATTTACTTCAATACACATTAAAGTATACAGGCGAGACACCTGCAGTTCCAATTTCCAAGCAGAGCAACATTTTAAATAATAGAATTTGCGTCAGTGCACTTGGTTCTTTTAGCTTTCTGTACCTTATAGTTAGCCCATCTACATTGATTAAATTACACTGTCATTTGCATAAGTAAAACCCATTTTGCCATTTCTATCTTGCCTCTTTTTCTCATTGTATCTTTGTGTGTTTGGCAGAGAATGACTCATCCTGAAGACTCACGCAGGGCAGAGTACAGCTCCAGACCAGGTAACAGCACTTCAGCACTACAATACAATACTGCTCGGTGTGAAATAAAGATAGAAAATTATAGAATGGTCATAGTGAAGGAGGTATTTGTGGTTTTGAAAAATACTTACAAATAATATAGCTACTTCTGTTGTTACTATAGCACCGATGTGGTGTTTGTGTGAGTGACTCATTACTACCTTGCCTCAGGGCAGCTGTGTATATAGTAACTATAGTAACTTATCACCAATGTATATGGAGTTAAAAGCACCATAAAGAACTTAAGTAACACACTATATAATTCCAAGTATTATTACTACAACAACTGCTACCTCTTCTTCATCTCCTCTCCAACATCCAAATCCTTCGATATGATATTTTCATGATATGCATCTCACAGTACAATATTTATTGCAATATTATGTGGCGGTTAACTTTTTTTTTTTTTATGACTTGACAGTCCTTTTGTCATTGTTCCAAGAACTAAGATTTAAAAGTGCTTAATAACATAATTTCTTCATGCTGTCTGTGCTCAAATGAAACAAAGGATCATGGTCTATGTAGTTACCTCAGCTTTTTTAGTTGATACCATATCATAACAATGAATTTAAGCAAAAACAATTGTAATTCAATATATTGAGATGGCTCAGATATTATTATTGTGAGACTGGATGATACGATCTCACAATATTTCAGTTATTGTTACTTCCTCACTACTATTACTACTTCTACTATTTCTACTACTCTTAGTTCAGTACTACCATATTTTTCGGACTATAAGTTGCACCAGCCAAAAAATGCTTAATGAAGAAGAAATAAACATATATAAGTTGCACCGGACTATAAGTCACACTTTTTGGGGGAAATTAATTTTATAAAATCAGAGACCAGGAACTGACATTTCATCTTGAAAAACAAGTTATGGTAATAACAATAGAATAGAGATCAACAGGCTGTCAACGTAACATATTAACAGTTATTCAGATAACTCTAGCAAGCAACCTAACAAACTCTTGATCTCAGTCCAAATCACTAAATCCATTGAATTCTTCATCCTCAGCGTCACTTCTGAGCAACTCTGCAACCTCCGAAGGTAAACGGAGCGTTGCTTCCTCTTCTGTGTAGCTGTCGTCAGACTCAGTATCAGTTCCAGTTAGAATTATTCCGGCCTTTCTGAATCCAGGATGGTTTCGGTGTCACTGAAGTCCAGGCTTTGTCCATCCATCCAATGACTTCCAGGAAAGTTGCATGGTGCACCCTCCCGGTTACTGTGAATCTGTCTTATAGTCTGAAAAACATGGTAGTAGGATTTGAATTTGAATACTTTGAATGCTTTCGATACCACAATGATATTGAAACAAAATACTCTCTTACAGAATATATAATTTGACAGATATTAACAGCATATAACCACATTAACCATTCTAAAACATTCAGGAAAGATACTATTATGCCCTATTTATGTATTTTTTAGTGGTTGTCACTTTTTTTTGACTATCCTAAATGCTACTGCTGTATATACTCCAACATTGAGCCCTGATTGCAAAGTGAGAGTAATAATTCTCTGTACTCAAGTAATAAAAATAATAATGCATGAGTCTTATATAGGGCTTTTCCAGTCTCTTTACATTTTCGTGAATTATTCATTCACTCTACGCTCGATGGTGACAGGAGCGAGGCTGGCACTCTGCACCGCTGGTCTCTCCAACCACCATTAATACTCATATACACACCACATTTATACTAGGCCTAGCCCTGCTTAGCTTCTGATATAACGAGATCCAGTTTTGACAAGGAGGTGCAGCAAGTCAAAAGTAAAAGTACATTTCATGAATATGTCATACCATTGTCCTCCCTGTTACACTCAGACGGTTCGCGCTCATTTTAATAACCTGGTTTTGTTATTCCTGATGAGATAAGACACAGAAAATCTTCTAGATGATTACTGTAATTACTGCACAATTTCCCTGCTGGCCCCGCCCCCCTCACCCCGACCCCTTCCTCCCACCATCCCTCATCATCAGCCTGCTATTCCAGAGTTTTCTCATGCAATTACAGCCACCTCCGTGTTATTGGTTTCCATGGTGATGCGCTAAAATAAATATAAAGAGAATGTGTTATGGGACCATCGTTTATTGATTTAGCAGATCGGAGTAGCACCATTATAATCTGTCGGCGTTTGACCTTTAACCTTTTGTGTTTTTTGATAACAGCAGACTGCAGGGAGGTAATTGGAGGTTCGTCTTTGCTCTCGGTTTCACAGAAAAACTCAAATTGACCCCAGACATGTCCAGATTTCATGGTCCCAAAGTGAACGTGTCATAGCAAAGAGATTGACTTGCAGTGTTACGTATTGTGCATAATAAGTAACTTTTACCAGTCAATGTCCGATAAACAACCCATACGCCCACATGGATGAATGCATTTATGGAACGGCTTTATCAAACGGGAAACTCTACTAAAATATAGCAGCGTGTCAGTATAGAAACAGTAGGGTTAGCCGCAGAGTTTCAACCAGTAATCCGAATTTGTACTGCATGCTATAATTTACCTTTTGATTTGTAAATACATTCAATTTAAATCAAATGTGTTGATTTGAAGATGATTTACTATGCAGACGTTCTAAGCTGGTTGTCCACTGCATGAGTTTTGGCCAACCGCAACGAAAGATTTATCATCCTGGGGGAAATTTATCGGGGTCTGGAGGACTAAAGGGGTGAGTGGGAGTGAGGGGGGAGGAGGGATGGGGTTTGGAGGACTAAAGGGGAGAGTGAGGGGAGAGGAGGGGCGTGGTTTGGAGGACTAAAGGGGAGAGAGAGGGGAGATGAGGGGCAGGGTCTGCAGAGCTAAAGGGGAGAGTGAGGGGGGAGGACTGACAAGGTCTGGAGGACTAAAGGGCAGCGAGGGGAGGACTGACAAGGTCTGGAGGACTAAAGGGGAGAGTGAGGGGGAGGAGGGGCAGAATTTGGAAGAGTAAAGGGGACAGTGATGGGGAAGAGGAGGGGCGGGATCTGGAGGACTGAAAAGGAGATTGAGTGGGAGAGGAGGGATTGGGTCTGGAGGACACCTGGCTGTAATCAGGGCAGTTCTGTGTGATGTCACCAACTACTGGAAATTGCAGAGGTCACTGAAGGCAGCACAAACTTCTTTTTTTGACCAGAAAGCTGCATATTTACCTAGTTTGCACTGCAGTCATAGCTAGGTATAGGTAAAAATTATGGGTTGTAGGTCTCAGAGTGAGTCTGGGACAAAGATTAAATTTAAAACCGCCTTATGACATATGAGATGAAAGATATTAAGCTTGTCTGATATTTTGGAGTCTTGGTGCAGAGTGAGCCCCCCCTCCCTGTGTCTGTGATCAGTCTTTGTCACCAACACTAAAGACAAGAGCTCGTCACAAGAGCTCCACCGTGAATGGGACCTTCTATTTCTTATTCTCTTTCATTTACTAACTTTAACAAACAGCTTGCATGTTAACCCTAGTTAACCTGTAAAATTTCGCACACAGAGGTGGAGTCTGATATTCCCTCAGACAAACTTTGGTCATAGCCACATATGATGCAGTGGACACCACCACTTAAAGCCACCACTGCAAAACTCTAGGCAATTTGTGACTTGTTTTAATGTTTATCTCACAGGCTAAATCTTGTTTTTATACACTGGGTTTCACAACATTACCACCATTGTTACAGACGCCATTGTTTATTTAAAACTGAAAAATCCCCTTTGTTTTCTGCAGTTTTTGGTTACACAGAAGTCTCAATTCACATTTTCAGGCGACTGTTGGTTTTGCATGTGTGTCCGTCCATCTCTCTAGTTTTCATAGCGACATGTTTGTGAGTCATATTCAGCAGCACAGTGGGTGATCCTGTGTGGTTCTGGCGGTTTCTCTGGTGAGTTGGAGTTCAGTGGAAAGCTGTGGTTTAGGTGCATTAGAACTTGGGAACATTTAGAAAGATCATTTATATTATTATGTTTTTATTGTCTACCCACATTGACTCCTGTATTGCCTATTACACCTTGACCTACCTTTATGTCAAAATAATATAATGCTAATTTAATACGCCAATTAAATATTAAGTTTTAGCATCACCCATTTCTGTAAAAAAGAGCTTCAGTTGTGGATGGGTGATAATGATAAAATGGATTGTCTCGATTTTTCTGTTATAAATTGGCAGATTAATTACAAATGTGCTAAAATGTGACTGCAAATTACTTTTACAGTTCAATCACTATTACTGAAGTGCTTAAACTGTAAATGTGAACACCGAAATATCATCTGAGAAACATTTCACTGAGTATCTCTGCAGAGTTTATAGTTCTTTTTATAACTATGTGACAGTTTTGTTATGATTAATTTAACAGTCAACTAAAGATATGCCTTGTGTATTGAGTAATGTACTAAAAGAGGGAAAAAAAAAAGAATGGCAGATTAAACTGTCCAGTAATTCCCAAAACTCAAGATAACTTACTCCATTCATTCTCCTTTTTGCTATAGGCTCTATTCACGCTTACATCACAAAGCAGGAAGACGTTTGGAAATATGCATTAACAACTTCCAGCATAGTTCCTGACACTGGGCTCACCAACCGACTGTGATAAAGCCCACTGAAGTAAATATCACCAGAGGTAAAATGAAGACTGCATATGTATGTGCTGTTTGGAATCATCATTAATTTGGCGCCTTCATCTCTTCTAATTGCATGTACTCAGTGCATTCGGAGTTGTGTGTCAGTGAGGTATGGTTGTATTGCTACAGTGGCATGTAGATGAAGAAAACTGGGCCATTTTCTAATTTTTCCTACATTTTGTCAGATTTACCACCACAAACAGTGCCCGCCGGAAGTTCGCATCACATGTTTCCGAACGTCTTCCTGGTTTGTGACGTGAATAGAGCCTATTGTGCATAATTCCTTAGAATAAAATAATGATAAAGTAATGATAAATAAAATAATAAGTACATGCAATAATAATACAAACATTTAAAAATATATACATACAAAAATAAATTAACAATAATAAAATAATGAGTGATTAATAAAAATTGGTTGAATAAGCAGTGTTGGGGAGTAACAGATTACATGTACCGGAGTTACGTAATCAGAGTAGTTACAGTTACTGTTTTAATGAGTGGTAATTGGATTACAGTTACTTTGTTGAAGTAAATGGATTACACGGCGGTATTTTCCTGTTTTCACATTTCGGTAATTCTACTCATTGCTGGACACTAAACCAGGTTCAAATCAGGTCTAAACCAGGTCCAAACCAGGTCTAAATCAGGATTAAACCAGGACTAAACCAGGTCTAAAACAGGTCCAAACCAGGTCCAAACAGGTTAAAACAGGTCCAAACCAGGTCCAAACCAGGTTTAAACCAGGACTAAACTAGGTCTAAAACAGGATTAAACCAGGACTAAACCAGATCTAAAACCAGGTCCAAACCAGGTCCAAACCAGGTTTAAACCAGGACTAAACTAGGTCTAAAACAGGATTAAACCAGGACTAAACCAGATCTAAAACCAGGTCCAAACCAGGTCCAAACCAGGTCTAAAACAGGTCCAAACCAGGTCCAAACCAGGACAAAACTAGGTCTAAAACAGGATTTAACAGGACTAAATCATGCTGCATGGACGTGTCTCCTCCTCTTCTATCAATAATATTTTTAATACGGTTAAGTAAAGACTGGGCTTTTTATTTTCTTTCAGCAGACAAAACATCTTATGTGAAGATTTCCTAGTCTTTGCTTCTCTACAGCAAATCAAGTAATCCAAAGTATTCAGATTACATTACTCATTTTAAGTAATTGAATGGATTACGTTACAAGATACATTTTGGGGTATGTAATCTGTAATCTGTAGGGGAATACATTTTGAAAGTAACCTTCCCAACACTGTGAATAAGACATCATCAACCGATTAATCGTCCAAATGACTAAATGATTACACCCATATATTCTCAAGATCAGCAGCTCTGATTTTGCAACTCCAAACTAGCAGATCAGTAGTAGTAGTAGTAGTAGTAGTAGTAGTTTGACATCTCTCTTTCCCTGTCTTTCTTTGTACTTTTTTTAGGACCAAACTTTTACTGCAATCAGCCCACTGCATACTCCTGTGGTGGGGCTCATAAACAGCCGTAGCATGTAGCCTCCAGTCAGCCTCACCCACACAGAACCTGCACATGGCGTTGCAATTAGCCAAACCATGCATTATACAGTTTAGGCACACACACTGGCAATAAAAATCATTACATTTTGAACTGCTAATGGCCCATGATTACACATTTTTAAGATTTTTTGCTAAATTTCTTCTAAGCTTCAATAAAGGTCAACCTCAAACGTGAAGCCACCATGGCAGAGCAATTTAGGTAGCAAAACATCACACTCCCAGGAGCAGCTTCTGACAGCTGTTGACAATCACATAGCACATAGCAATGTAAATATCATTTGGCCGCAATGCACTCTGGTCTATTGAGTCTTTCTATGATGTAGTGTGGTTTGTAGGAGAATCTCATTTATCTTGACACATAAGTGCCGCCTTACCATTAATATAATAATTTGGAGGTGTTAAATTATCTTGGTTACCAACTTTTTGTTATTTGTCTGTAATATGATAAGATGTAAGCTGTGAGGGTTTGAACAACTTGACTAATTATGAAACTGCGACTAAAGTGTTTTATTCTGCATTTTATCTATTACAGCAAATGTGTTTTTAATGATATTTTACACTTTTTTCTGCTTTCGGGTTATTGTGTCAATGGCGTAAATTGCTTTTAGTATCATCATTTATCTTCTACATTTTCTTCAGCAATAAATCACTTTGGACAAATATGAGATGCATATGCATTCTTACATGAGCAAGGTCGCCCCTCCACAGTTCTGACCTGTAATGTCACCCCATTGGCATTGTTGCTGTTCCTCATTTTGACAGAAGGTCTCAGTCGTATTGTACAAAGTGTTTATGTAAAAACCTTGTGATGTACGCATCGTGATGTGACCACTGACCATGATCCTGCTCAAGGTTTGGTCTTGATTGACAGCTGTTTCCAAGTGTTCAGACTTGATTTCATCTGTTTTATTCTTTCACTCATACTGCTATTCCAATATTAGACTCTATAACATACTTTTTATTTAGTTTGCTTATCCATTATTTATCTACTTTAATGTACTATGTTATTGTCTGTTTTTATATTGTTGTTTCCTCATCAAAAACATACTTGTGTTTTGTTTCATTCACACATGTTTAACACACAGATTCTGTATATTTAGGCTGATTTCTTCTCTCAAACAGAAAACACCATGCAATGTCATATAATACAGGAAGTGCTCCACTGTATTTTTAAACTCCACACACCTTCAAGAGAATAATCTAGACAATTTCAGACCTGGAAGTGCCCATCTTTACTGAACTAAAGGTAAAAGTAGCTGCTCCATGACATCACACAGAGCATTTTCAGCTTTTGGAGATAATTAATGCAGGGTTACTGAAACATGTGTGAATGAAACAAAACACAACTCCAGATATGTTTTTGATGAGACAACAACATTTTAACACAGCTTCAAGCTTACAAAAGTCAATTTTACGTAATATAAGACCTTTTAATTAATTCCAATGTCATTCTAATCAAGATCTCTGAAAAACATGACATTGATACAGTTTGTTTACTCTCACACAGGCGTGCACCTCCAGCCTCTGCCTTAAAGTGTTTTTAGTGATTTTTTTCTACTTTCTAAATGAACCCTTTTCACTATCGACAACCATTTTCATCACTATAGACTCACTTTGCTTCACAATGAGAGCCAAAGATGAAATCCATTAATAAAAAGTCAATAGTGGAGTCAATAAGACACTTCAGTCCGATGGGTAGATCAACAATAGCTTATTAAGACTCCTGCCAGTAAGAACATTGGAGCATTCTGTGAAAACCCTAATACAATTATGATCAGAATAATGCGCGGTATTGAGCTGTGGGTGGGGGTGAGGAGGTGCGGGGCGGGGCAGGCTGGTCTTGGGATGACCTCTTTCCCCGTCCTGGATTGATTGGGTGCATCGGAGCAACTGCAGCCCAAACAACATGGGCTGGGCTGGAGAGAGGAGCTTTGAGCTATTGTGTTATTAACTTACTGTGGAAAGAGGGCACTGTAAATAGCCCGTGCTGGATGCTTGTGGGGGGACACTGCAGGAGTAAAGAGGGAGAAAGCAAGCAAGCCCACTAAACTCAATTTGTAATGTAATCCTGGGCATTGCCGTCGACTGAAATCCTCCTCAATCTGCAGCCGGCAAACAGCCCAAGTACACAGGCAGTTGTCATGTTCTTTTCATTGCTGTCTGCTCACAAGAACACTTTCATTTAGTGCTGTCTGTAGATAGAAGTTCATTGTTCTTTGAGACCTCATTTATTTATTTATTTTATTTATTTATTTTTAATTTTTTTTATGCAGACAGAACATAATGTAACAGCAGGTAGGTCCAATATTACACAAAATTTAGTCTTGTGAGCTTTGTAATGTTGTTACCTCATTAAAACATTCTCAGAGTTGTTGTTTTTTTCATTCACACATGTTTGAGCAACTTTTTATTTTTAGTCTGGCTACATCTCCAAAGCTGAAAATGCTCCATCTTATGATGTCATGTAGTGATAGTTTTTAAGGTAACAGCTACCTTTATCTTTAGTTCAGAACAGTTTGGCATTTCCAGGGCTGAAATTTTCCAAATGATTCTAGTGAAGGTGTATGGAGTTTAAAAACACAGTGGAGCACTTCCTGTAATACCACATGACATCACAAGGTGGACCAGAGAGTTTTCTGTTTGAGAGAAGAACTAAATAATAATTATGCAGGATTTGTGTGTTAAACATGTGAATAAAAAGACAACTCCAGGTATATTTTTGTATGTTTATGTTTTCACAACATAACATAGAAAATAGAAAATAGCACAGCATAGGTCCTTTAAGGTGCTATCCAGTTCTCATTAAATGAATCCAGGAACAGTTTTGTCAGGTTTTTTCAAAATATGAGCTTTTGTTTTATGGTGTTTAATGGATTAGTTGACCTTCTCTGCTCAGCTCTGTGTCTCTGCTTTAGAAACACTATAGTCTTAAAAGGACACTTTGACCTGTCAACACCTCCTCCTCCAATAACAAACAGCCTGTTGTGGATTTAAAGAGCCATTCCCAATGATAGACGCATTAGTCTTTTCAGATCAGATCTTGGGAAAGGACAATGTGTTGTCTTGTGCTGCATACAAAGTCTAAAATTAGCATGGAAATCTGAAGGGGAGCTGCAACTGTTATCAATCTGATTTGTATATTTTTCACAGATTCTTGCTCTGAAGTATGATCTGTAAACAGTGACTATTTCTTTGTCCGTGTGGTTGTTTTGCCCTACAGATGTATTATAAACAGTGATGGAAGAATACTTTGAAAATGTATTTAGTTACAGACCACTGAATACCTGCATTCGAATGTTTTTTGTATTCTGAAACCAATCAGAGTAGTGTATGCTGAATACTAAAATGCTTTTACATCGAGCTGCATTTAAATTATAGTGTAAAAACGCAACATATGATTAAGTATTTCCTAACACTCATTGGAGATAGAAAAATCACACTTGCACTCACCACAAGAGCAGAGTTGCCTGTTTTTTCTCAATAATTATGGCAGTTTGAAGCCTAAATTACGTGATAAACACCGTAATGTATTCCTTTGATCTTGGAAAAGTAACTGTAAGTAACTAACTTTTGAATGCCACCAAATGAAAAAGTAACTGTACGGTAATATATTTACTAAGCTTTTGTATTTTCGGTACATGTGTTCAGTTACTTCCCAACACAGATATTAAAATCAGCTCTTAGGGTCAAAAAGAGACCAGTGTGTCCCGTCAGCATAAAGTTATTAAGTGCTTTTATTGTCTGCGAAACAGGAAGTAGCATCATTAGCAGTTGTTAGGACACTGACAGTAAAACACTGTCCTGGCCTCTGAAAGTTGCAAAAGCATGATTCTGAACACATCATGGTGAATAGTTAGGATGCTCAGAATTGGTTCTGAAAGCGAGGAATAACTTTGGACCACTGCAAACTGTGAAAGGTGCCTCATGTCATTTCTAAGGTTTAGTGTCCGCTACTTGGCAAGGCAAGTTTATTTGTATAGCACAATTCATACACAAAGTAATTCAAAGTGCTTTACAGAATAAGAAATACATTAAAACCACAATGTAAACAAATCAAAACATAAATAATCATCATAAAATTAAAAAGAGAGAGAGACATTAAATGAGAGAGAAGAGTGGGGAATGAAAACCTTTCAGTCATATGCACATGCTTGTCTACGTGGAGATGCTCTTTCTTTACATGGAATGTTCCACAGTATGGCATTAAACATATCTGCCTTGCATTTGTTCAATTACAGGTGTTTTATAGCTCATACATTTCTAGAAAAACATGAATTCATACAATAAGCTTGTTTCTTCGTAGATCTGACCATTAACTTGTCTCCACTGGGATTATAAGTTTATTTCCATACTGTAATACTCAAGACAATGCAATAACGTCTCCATGGAGACAAGCAGGTGGCGCACTCTCTGCCAGAAAAGTTGGACAGTACACCTTTTAAAGTCTTTTTTTTTTTTTTGTAAAGCCCAAAATCACAGTCACCTCTCTTTTTTTTCATGTCTTGACCACAAAACTCAGGTACAGCGTCTTTAACACGTTTCTTTTAACATCTATTCACGGCGAGGCCCTGTTATCTGCTCTCCCATGACCCCCAGCCTTTGTATGTTCAAAGTGACCGGACTGTGGTCAAGTGTGGACCTTTTGTGGGATGTATAATACCCAGTGATGGAGAGGACCAGAGAGGAGCAGAGAGGCACGGCCCATTCACCTCGGTTGTGTTTGATCTGTCAGTGTGAGAGAGACGATCCCCCTGTTAACTACCAGCTGTCAGGGCTCCTGGTTATGCCTCTGAGATGGTGAGCAGTTTCGTATCAGTCATGGAGAAACTCGAATATACAAACTTCAAAAAATGTGAATATCATATCAAAAGTTTCATATTTTTCATCAGTCATTTCAGAAAGTCAAACCTATATACTAGTATTACAAGTCAAAAGTTTGTCTCTTTTTTCCTTACTACTTTTGACTGATAGTGTATGTGTTTGGGGTAAATACTCATATCCAAGGTGTTTACTGAAGAAATCTAAAATTCTGCTATGTAAAAGTACACAATTGCAGCAGTATATAAAGGCTCTTCATCCAGGCTCACATCCATTCATAGCATCCTAATTATTCAACTTTTTACAAGGTTTTGAAGTTTTGCTGACACTTTAATGCCTCAATACTAACAGTGCACCAACCTACAACCAAAAAGCAGTTTACAAAGCATTCATCTTCAGTTGCACAGACCTAATATGAGCTATGTTTGATTAGGGGTGTGCAAAAATATTGAAATATCGACATATCGCATCGTTTAATGTGATGATACAGTATCGATATCGTGGGCTGCTGTATCGATATATCGCCAAGAGTATTTTTTTGGTATATTTTACAAAATTTTACTGAATTATTTGGTTACAGCGCTACAGTTTTGTTGCTTGTTTAGAGAAAGGAAACTCATTTTTGCGACACATTTGACATTTTCACTGTTTTGATGATTAAAATGTTTGTGTTTCATATGAACTTTGCACAAGAAGTGGTTTAACAAAGACTTTTAGTATCACAGCCATGATTTAGCCTTTATTTTTTATTGAACCATATCAAATTGTTTTGAAATATATCGTATTGAATCAAAAGTGCACTGTATTGAGATATGTATCGTATCGTGGCCTATGTATCGAGGTATATATTATCGGCAACTTCTTAATGATAGCCAGCCCTATGTTTGATATCTTAACAGTGATGTGCCGGACTTTTATTTCTTTTTAGCCCAACATATCCTAAATTCCAATAGCTATGGTTGAAAAGATGGTCAGGTTTGTCATAAAAAAACACTGTTCAAATAATCTTTTTGAATTTTTATTTGTAAAATATAATATACTCAGCTACTGTTACTTGCTTCACTTTAAAGCAGGGGTGTCGAACTCAGTTTGGTCCAGGGGCCGTATCCAACCTACTTTGATCTCAGAGGGGCCGGATCAGAAAACTCATGTCATATAAACCCCAAAAATAACAATAAGTTCAAATATTTGTGCAGAGAAACACAAATCTATTACAGAAATCTTTTTTAATTGATGAACTCTTTCTTATTATAAGTTTATAATATTATGAACAACCTGAAACTTTAAGAAAAACATAATTTCAACACAAAGTTTTAACATGAACTTGTATGTAAACAGGAATAAGTCAATTTTTCTTGGAAAATCCTGCACTCAGCGTCCACTTTTCTAATTTTTGACATTTTTCTGATGAGGGTGTCACGGTCAACAGTCAAAACGATCGTCCTTTAAGAGCGTTTGGAAAGAGACAAGTCTTCATTTGTGCTGCTCTGGTGGGAGGGGCCACGTACAGAGGCGCTGGAGACGCTGCTGTGATAAAAAACGCAGAAAATTACCAATATTTTAATAGAAAATATAATTAAAATATTTTAGTAGAAAATCACCCAAGGGCCACATTAAAAGTCTTGGAGGGCCGGATCTGGCCCCCGGGCCGTATGTTTGACACCTGTGCTTTAAAGGTAGCACGGTCGCAAGTCCTGTGTTCAGTTTGCATGTTCTTCCTGTGTCTGGGCGGGTTTCCTCTGTTCACTTCAGCTTCGCCATCAACCAAAAACATGCCCAATATATAAAATCTTTCAGCTATGACAGTGTCAACCACACCTAGCTCAAGATCTGGAGATGCTTCCCCTGGCAGATTGCCCACAGAATACTGCCATGTGAAACGCCCATATTGACACTCTCTTCTCGCTCTTGCTCATCTTTTTTCTATCTACAATCTCACGTGTTAACAACCAGCTGTCTGCAGTCTGCTCCTGTTGTAACTCCGAGCTGGTGAGCAGGTTCATATCAGTCATGGCTTATCTGCTATGTCTGTGTAGCTTCGTACAGACTCTTCACTCTTCTACGTGTTGGAGAAAGACATTGTCGCAAATGAGTGTGGGAGGTGCGCTTGATGGATGCTTTGGGGCCTTTCAGACGGGTCGTACCAACAAAATAAACTTTATACTAGGGCTGTGACAGTATTAGTACACCATTCCCAGAAAGCAGGTCAAATAGGCCGTACATCAATGTAATTCTAGTCTTCGGAGATTCTTTGGGTTAAACGTTTTTCCATATGAACTCATGAAAACTTTTTATATTTCTGTATAGGGGTAAATTTTCCTATTTAGTTTTTAATGGCTGTGTGCTTCTCCTCCCCAGTGCAATATAACGCATGGATTACAACGTGGTTTTACTTTTACTGCGTCACCTTTGAACTGCTTTTGTTTGAATGATTTGGGATCTTTATAGCTAAGTCATAAGTGGAATATTTTCTTTCTAGCTTTGTTAATGTACTTTATTTCCAACAAAACTGCAAAAACTCAGAAAATTCCTAGAAAATTGTTTGCATAAAGGTTTGAAAAAAATACTTGCTGGTGATTATGGAACATTTTTATCATCTGGGCCCAGTCAAGAAGAAGTATACAGCAAGGCCAAAAATTCAAGTTAATGCATCTGATATAAAAATGTATTCAACAGAGACATATGTACTCTAGTTTATGAAACTGTTTACCTTTTTTCTGTACCATTTTACATATGTACCAAGTTACATATGTTTTAAACAGACCATGTATGCAACATGGAACAAAAATTATTTCCCAAATTTCAAAGACCTGCAAATCATGTAAATAAATGGATGTATTTCATCATATCTTGTGTTATTTGATCTTTGAACTGTTGATGAAGGTACATGATTTAAAAAAAAAAAAAAATATATTTAAAATGATAAAAATTTGCTTGGAAGAACTGACATATTTTATAGAAATAGTTTCCTTTCATTTTGAAGTAATATTAAAGTATTCAGAAGAAAAAAGCGACAAATTATGCAAAATCATGCACCTTCTACTTGTTTGCACAATTTTCCCTCTGTTACTTTTCCCTCCGTTACCATGACCTTTCTTAATAAAAAATCTCATTACTCAAAAAGTAAGAGGTTTTTCAACCTAATCTTCTACCATATGGTAGAAAACTATATGAAGCAAATATTCAAACCAGTTTGTTAAGGATATGTAAGTGAGAACCGCTAGTTATCACTGTTTGTATTTATTGCCCAAAAAGTGCTGCATATTTAATTCCCTCTGTTACCAACATGAGTTTTTTAATTTTTTGTCAACAACTTGAAAGAATATCACAGGGTTAACTTTACCCTGTTTCCTACATTAAAAACACAGCACTTCCGCAGCACTTCAGCCGGAGCACTTCCAGACATCACAAGGTGGAACAGAGTGTTTCCTGTTTGAACTCAGCCTAAATATGCAAGACTTATGTGAATAAAACAAATAAATGTAAGAATGAAACAAAACTCAACTTGGTATGTTTTTGATGAGGAAACAACATTATAACATCGATCAAAAGTAGCATAAAATAGGCCTATAGGCATAAAATGATGATATAGTGTAATCTCTGCAGAAAAGGCTTCAGTTTTTTAGTTTTTTGTTTGAACAGTGCCCATAAGCCTCCCCCTGAAGCCTTCCTGCACGGTGATACCGCAAAAACCATTAAATCATTGTAATTTTGTTAACATAATTCTGTTGACTCGAAAGACAAATTACAATGCATGTGTTATATCTGAGAAAATTCATCATCGAGTGTACAATCACATGTCCCACCCAGTCCTTTGCAGTCCAGACTTTAGCAGTACCACCTTACAATTTTATACTTTGATTCGTTCCATGTGTTTCAGTCTCAGTCAGGGACTACAGAAGGAAACAGACTGCTCTCGTAAGAAACAGACTGCTCTGATTCTACACATCGTTTTGACCAATCAGCTCCCTGCTGTCTCCAATCACTGTATGCTCGTGTTGTGTGATGGTTCCAAGAATGTTTGAGGGTATAAAGATATATAGTTTTCCTCTTTCATGAGAAACTGGGCTTGGTATCTGAAAGTATATACTGTATACTCACCATTAAAATACAGTCATAGTAAAAGTGCTGTTGATAACGATAAATGAATCACATAAACAATATCTTACTCCATTTGTGAGAAAAAGCAGTCACTTTTTAGTCCTGATGCTACTAAAAATACTACTACTTGTATAGGATACTATGACTACTGATGGCATGTACTACTACTTCTACCTCTTCTACTGATACCACTACTATTACTATTACTACTGCTACTGCCTCTAACAATGTGGTTAGAGCATGTATCCACTAACCCAAGTACTGTTATTGTGTCCTTAGGCAAGACACGTCACCCACCTTGCATAGTAGGAAAGTGGTGTGTGTGAGTGTTGGTGGTGCAGATTGGCAGCCTCTGTCAGTCAGCCTCAGGGCAGCTGTGGCTACAATAGTGTGGATTGAATGAATTATGTATTGTTAAGCACTGTAGGTGTCTTGAAAGCTGCTATATAAAATGATATATTGACTTTTCATTTAATATATGAAAGCTGGAACACATACTTTTGAAGTCAATATTTATCGTGTGTACATTTTATTTTTGTGGTTATTTTTTGACTCTATGAAAAGATTTGTGCTGTAAAGAGTTGAATTAATAACTATGATTTCTATGACTCATTAATGATGCAAACTAAGTGCCAAAGTGTTTCATTCTGCTGTTTAATTATTGAAGCTCATGACGCTGTTGTAGATTTAAAATAGTTTTTGTGGTTTATGACTCCTCTTGGGTTAGTGTGTCAGTGGCAGAATTAGTTTCAGTATTGTTTATGGCAAGGGTCCCCATCCCCCGGGCTGGGGACGAGTACCGGGCCGTGGGTCATTTGGTACCGGGCCATGAAAGTGTGAACCCCCCATCCATATGCCCGTGCGCCATGTGGACCGCATCTCCTTCCATGCGCCACATCTCTAAACCAGAACTAAAACTAGAACTAAAACCAGAACTAAAACCATGTCTAAACCATGTCTAAACCAGGTCTAAACCAGGTCTAACCAGGTCTAAACCAGGTCTAAACCAGGTCTAAACCAGGTCTAAAACCAGAACTAAAACCATGTCTAAACCAGGTCTAAACCAGGTCTAAACCAGGTCTAAAACCAGAACTAAAACCATGTCTAAACCAGGTCTAAACCAGGTCTAAACCAGGTCTAAAACCAGAACTAAAACCATGTCTAAACCAGGTCTAAACCATGTCTAAACCATGTCTAAACCAGGTCTAAACCAGGTCTAAAACCAGAACTAAAACCATGTCTAAACCAGGTCTAAACCAGGTCTAAACTAGGTCTAAACCAGGTCTAAACCATGTCTAAACCAGGTCTAAACCAGGTCTAAAACCAGAACTAAAACCATGTCTAAACCATGTCTAAACCAGGTCTAAAACCAGAACTAAAACCATGTCTAAACCAGGTCTAAACCAGGTCTAAACTAGGTCTAAACCAGGTCTAAACCAGGACTAACGCCAGGACTAACACCAGGGCTAAACCATGTCTAAAACCAGAACTAAAACCAGAACTAAAACCAGAACTAAAACCAGAACTAAAACCAGGACAAACACCAGGACTAACCCCTGGACTATCACCAGAACTAAAGTCAGAACTAAAGTCAGAACTAAAACCAGTCAGAACTAAAACCTGTACTAAAACCAGGACTAAAACCAGGACTAAAACCAGGACTAAAACCAGGTCTAAAACCAGTACTAAAACCAGTACTAAAACCAGTACTAAAACCAGGACTAAAACCAGGACTAAAACCAGGACTAAAACCAGGACTAAAACCAGGACTAAAACCAGTACTAAAACCAGGACTAAAACCAGGTCTAAACCAGGTCTAAACCAGGTCTACACCAGGTCCAAACCCTCCCCCCGGTCCACGAAATAATTTGTTTGGGGACCACTGGTTTATTATATAAATTCTTCAGCAATATATCACACTTCGAAATGTGTGATTGTGACAGGCCTATATATAAATCTATTGAGTTATTATCATAATTACTTCTGCTACTACCACTACTATTATTACTACTACATTAGATTCTTTGCTTTTGTTTATCCCTTCACTACCACCGCTACCATTTTCTGCTGTATCCTCCATGACTAAAAGTACCTGGTCTCATTCAATGCTGCTTAAAACTGAAAACAATTACGTCTCATGCCTTTCTGAGACTAAATCTATGGGCTTTCTCCAATTTGCATTAAATGGAGGGCAAACTGTTGAGACACGCTCCCTAAATCTCAGCTCTGCCCGGATACTACACTGTGGGTCATTGACTGGAGCCTTGCTGGTATTTATGGAAACAAGGCCAGAGCGTCAACGAGTCGCTCCATGACTGCGCTGATGTAATGTGACCTTTCACCTCTTCCAATATGTCACTTTTATGATGATTTTCAACGTCAAGAATTAACCAGACGCATAAAATGTTTAGGAGGAAGGTGGCCATTTTGTAGATTGGGTATGGTTCTAATTTACGGTGGTCTTTGAGTGTGTTTTAGTGTTGAGGTTAATGCTTGTCAATTCTTTGAAACCAAGTCGTATCTCAGACATTATTTAACCTTCACCGTTCAAAGGACAAAGGACTAAACCTGGTCTGAACCATTATTTAAACGAAGTGTAAATCAAAACTAAGCAGTTGCTCAGTCAAAACTTAAAGGATGTACTGCCTAACTTTGTCTTCATGGTGATGTTATTCAGTGGCGGAGTTAACATTTTGGGGGCCCTAGGCGAGCTTGAGTTTGGGGCCCTCACTATAATGCTCTGTTGTGTTGTGTTGTTTGTTTGTTTGTATTTTTTTATAATCATTGTCTGTTTTTCTCCATTGTTCTTGAGACATGTATATCTCTGTTTGAATGAGGGTGGATTGGAAATTTGTCTTATTACTTAGGTAGCCTACTAGATAACTAGAGCTGAAAGTAGTTGTATTTTTTTGCTAGTACAATTACATTTTTGTTTACATCCATTATATATGATTATGCTATGATTATGTTCAAATCAGGGTCAAACTGACTAGTCCTTTCTAATGTGAAAGGGGGGATGCTTTGACAGTTAAAAAAGATTTGACAATCAGATACTATTTTGATGTTGTTTTCTTGTGTAAAACTTCTCTCATTTAATGTCATACTGGGAGAAAATTGCTCTGAGACCTCGGCCATTAGTGGCACTGAGGGCAATTGTTTGGGGGCCCCTCCAGGTTTGGGGGGACCTAAGCGGCTGCCTACTTTTGTCTAATGATAACACCGCCTCTGATGTTCCACAGTGTTGTACTTAACTTATCCATCATGCAGTGCAGGTGTTTTTATTGCTTATAAAATACCTTGAGCAGACTCTACATACCTGATCTCTAACATCACCTCTTGTTGCCATGGAGTTGGAGTAAGTTTAATGCTGTACTGTGGAACATTTTCCAGTAAATACCAGCCCAAGTACTACAATCACATGGTAAAATATAATTATGTCTTTGAAAAATATTTTTATTTTCTACATTTATGGTTATTAATAGCAAAACAGTTTTTTGTTGTTTTTTTTTTTTTCCAGGATCTTCTGTTCATTTCTTAAAGGTGCACTGTGTAACATTTCCAGAGTTTGCCACCTGCTTGTCTTCTTGGAAATGTATAAATTAAATCTAACAATCACAAGGAAGACAAGAATGTTACAGCACTACGCAACATTACAGTTCAGATCTGTGGAGTGTCACCTCTATTCACAAAAGGAATTATTGTATTTTTGAGTAATAGACACGCCAGTTCTGACTAAATGCTAGATTAATATGTTTAATGTCATTCCATGGAACATTCCAGGCAAAGCATCATCTCCATGGAGACAAGCAGAAAAGCTGCACAGTGCACCTTTAAATATTGCTAACGTTTGCTCGATCACACAGCCTTTAGTTCTATGGCTGATGGGGACACAGTTTTCATGCACCAATGTCTTTCTATGCGTAAAAAGAAAAAAATGAAAAGACTTGTGGTTATGAAGATTTATGCACTGGCAAATTGTCCGCAATCACAAGCTGGGAAAGATGTTTTGAGCCTCATCGCACGCTGTCAGGAGCAGGGCCAGTGATTTAAGGTGGCAGGATGTGCCTCTGCTGTGAGGGGAGCACGAGGTTCCACTTTGCCCTGGTCCAGTTTGACATGGGTCATTTAAAAACACAAAGCACCCCAGAGGCAGGTAAAACTCTCTCTCTACGTTCGTAAGTTTATTTTTCAACATGTCGAAAGGTGGAGAGGTGGTGGTTTTATTTGACCATGATGGGTGCAGCAGCATCTTTGATAATAAACAGGTACAGCAGGCGTGTGCTTCATCATCGGTTTTATTGGGTCATTTATCTTATTGTGTATTTCTCTGTAAGGTCAATGATCAGTTTATATATTGAACTTTCCACTTGATCTCAGTTAATATAGTTGAATATATTGTTATATATATCGTCTGGTGAGTGGGTGAATAGTTTGTAGCTTATTGATATTTTGCAGTGACGTCATACTGGGGGTGCGGGGGTATGCCTGTGGCAGAATGTTCAGTAGTTACCATGGTGATACACTTTTTAGCTCGTGGCAGATATTTTAGATCATCTGAAACCTCAAGAAAAAATTCAAAATGAATATAAACTGCACATTTTAAGGAGCCTGTGATCAAAATGAGCATTAATAGTTCTTTTTAGGTGTTGTAATGTTATTTGAGAGGGACTTGTTTAAATGCACAAATAATCTCACCTTTTGTGGTTCCAACTAAATCAGTTCTTTCTGGTCAGATTGTGTTAAAGCCTCACATTCAGTCTTGATTTGGGTAACAGAACCTCAGACAGAGGAGAGCTTACAGGTGGCATCACACCCTCAGTGAATGTTGATGAAATCAACTGAAAAGAATCAACTTTCTGCAATTTGACAATACATGTACTTATCATGTTACTGTTAACCCTAAATAAATCCAGTATGTCACATTATCGAATCAAAATATATGTTTCATGGACATTTACATTTTAAATGCCCATTAAACATAGATAAATGTACAGTAACCAACTTTTTAATTGAGGGACAAGTATGGAGTAGTTTTAGCCTTACCCAGAATGTTTCATAGCATTGAACTTGTAGATCTACTGGAACTAACCAGGTGACACCACAAGGTCATGTTACTGCTCACATCTGTGGAAAAGAGTCACTGACCCTTTTAAGTGCACCTTAAAAATGAAATGATTTGCTTCACATCAACATAAAATAATTGGATGTTAGGACATCTAAATCTTCATTGGTGATTTGCAGTTCTTGGGTTTATTTTTCTACATGTCGGGGGGAGGAGAGGTGGTGGTTTTATTTGAACATGATGGATCCTGCGTCTTTGATAATAAACAGGCCCTCCTGCAGACGCACACTTTGTCATTGGTTTTATTGCAGTCGGAGTAAATCAGTCCATCACTTAAGCTCATGCAGCAGCTCACAGTGTCGGGCTGTAGCCTTCCCCTGACGCTGGATTTACTCCAAACAAACCACCACATGAAAGACCCCCTCCAAACGCGCACACAAACACACACAAACGCCCGCAAACACACACACTAGTCTTTCACACACACTTACCCACACACACACACACGCACACACACGCACACACACACTGCAGACTCAGCCTAGCCTAATGAGCTGACCAAAGGTAATGGAGAGCTCATTACTCTGGCCGTAGCGGTTGTCCAAAAGAGGAAACTGGTCTTGTATGTCTGATTCAAGTCTTCTGTTAGACATTTTAGACGCTTTAACCCTGACGATGTAAAATGCATAGTGATGTATTACAAATTGATTGGAGTTGTGCAAATGTCTCACAAAAGCAGGTTACAGGAAGTGGGATAATACATTTGATATTGCCAAGACATTGCTTTAATAATTTGGATGGATTGACTATAATGAAAAATAAATTAGGGCTCCATGGTTGTGGTGGAAAAAATTTAATTGATATTTTTCTGACAAGGATTGTGGTTAGATTTGTAATATATGTTTCATTCAGAGTGCACATTATATAACTTCAGGGGTCTTACATAGCTTCAGGGGTCCCATATTACACAAAATTGACTCTTGTGAGCTTTACCCGTGTTATCATGTTTTTACCTCATCAAAAACATACCTGGAGATGTGTTTTGCTTCATACCTCAAAATGCTCTGTTCTACCTTGTGATGTTATGAAGCAGTAGTTTTCAAGTTAACAGCTCCTTTTACCTTCGGTCGAGTAGAGAATTGGCAATTCCAGAGATGAAATGATCCAAATGATTTTAGTGACAGTGTCTGGGGTTTAAAAACACAGTGGAGCACTTCCTGTAATACCACATGACATCACAAGGTGGAACAGTGTTTTCTGTTCAAGAAACTCCAGGTATGTTTGTGATGAGGAAACAACATTAGAACAGAGATCAGAAAATAGCATGGGACCTTTATCTTTTGAGAAAGGACTGAAACATGAACTTCAAATCCAAAGAACGATATTTGATTACAGGTACAAGATTCAAGATTTTTCTATAACAAGATAGGATAGGTCTTTCTTCCATTATCTAAATTACCAAAGTCTTTGCAATTTTATAACTGTGCCAACTGGAATTGAAATTTTGATATGATTGTGATACACTCTGCAACATAAATTTAATTCTCCACTCAGTCAGTGCGCTGCCAAGTTGAGGGTCGCTTGTAAAAAGAAAAAAAAAAATGCAAATGAGATATCAGAAGACAAACAAGCAAGAAAAACATATTTAAATGAGCCGTATCTTACTCAAAATACCATTCTCCACATAAATAATGTATGATTCTCCTAATGTTGTAATGCAGTGGACCCAAGCACATTGAAATAAACAGTAAGAGGTGCTTTGATCCAGCATAAAAGATTAACTCTTCATCTGTTACCAGTTTAAGATATAATTTCCTTTTCTTCTTTTCATTCGACCACATTGTTTTTCTCAGGCATTTTATGTCTCAGAGCTTTATTTTGCTGATACAGGACTGTTTTACATTTGTGGTCCCTGCAGATGTTTAAATCACCCTACATTGTATTAACTTAATGAGGAAATGTCGTAAAATGTAGTAAATTAAATGGTACAAGACTGTCACTCTCTTTTCTACTAAATTCAAAGCATGTCCTATAATACATTTTGACATTTCAGAATGGGTATGCCCTATATTAAGCCAGATTGACTCTTGTGAACTTTAAGCCATGTTAGCCTGTTGTTACCTCATGAAAAACAGACCTGGAGTTGTGTTTTGTTTCATTCACACATGTTTGAGTAATCCTTTTATTATCAGTCTGTGTACATCTCCAAATGCTTGTGTGTTAAACATGTGGAATGAAACAAAACACAACTCCAGGTATGTTTGTGATGAGGAAACAACATTAGAACAGATATCATAACAGTGTAACAAGAGTGTAATATGGGCCCTTTAAACTGTACCACAAATGTCTGCAGGAATATGACTCAAATGTTGTTTCAATATACAACCAAAACAACAAAAGTGTCTGGTGAATTACAACATGATATGCAGATAAATACTGTAACTGTGATACTGTCTCATAGCTTTGTAAATGCCAGTACAAACTTACCCATGTTATTCCTCCCATCCAAAGATCTGCATGTGTTGACTGAGTTGGTGGCTTTAAATCGTTGGAACAGACTTAAATATAGATAAAGTTGCACGATGCATTGCACTAGTGGAGGGTCATAGAGATTTTGTTGCTCTGCTTTGCATGTTCCACTAATCTCCATGGAAACAAGCATGTGACGCCCAACATTGGTGAACTGGTAACCTCCGGATCTCTTTCACTGTCATTTGTTTTATTTTTAGCAATCAAAACCTGTAATTATAATACATAAATGCATGATGGATCTGTTACTTTCCAGGCAACGCAATAACAGCCCCATGAAGACGAGCAGGGGTCAGACCAACTGATGTATCATTCATTCTTTAGTTTTTCAAAAAAACACCTATTTTCTTCATTATTTCAATGATTTGTTTTTCAGTTTTCGATTTTGTGTTTAAATGAGTAGTGGAAAAAACGGATAATGGCCATTTGCTGTTTCCCGTTTCCGTGACTTAAACTGCGATGCCGGACTTTTCCGCCACATACAGATTGAACCAGGACTGAACAGGACTAAAACAGGACTACAGCAGGACTAAACCAGGACTGAGACCGAGACCGGGACCAGACCAGGACCAGGCCAGGACTGAGATCAGAACCAAACCAGGACTGAGACTGGGACTGACTGGTTTAGTCCTGGTTTAGCCCTGGTTTAGTCCTGGTTTAGTCCTGGTTTAGTCCTGGTTTAGTCCTGGTGTAGTCCTGTTTTAGTCCTGGTTCAGTCCGTATGTGACGCAAAAGTCCGGCATCGCAGTTTAAGTCACGGAAACGGGAAATGGACGTTATCCGTTTTTTCCATTATTCATTTAAACACAAAATCGAAAACTGAATCGTTATTCGTTTTTTCATTTTGGTTTTGGAGACAAATAATGAAGAAAATATTTTTTTTTTTTTTTCATTTTCGTAGTTTTGGTTTTATTTTGAAAAACGAATGAACAAATGATACATGGATTCAGACCCTCCGCCAGAAATGTTACACAGTGCAACTTTAAGCGCTGCGAAAAGGGGGTGAAGACTGAGGAAATAACAAACGATTGCCTGCACATTTATAGTATTCACCCATCCCATAGTAGTTGTATAAACCCCACATACTCAGAGACCCTTCTAAGACATGAAGTAGTGACTCAATGCTATGCCCTAGATTATGATAGCAGCAGACTTGCAAACATGTATTATTTAGCTTCATTCATAAGTAAAAACTAAAGTCTGGGTAAATAGGCCACCTCCTTTCAGAATAATATTTTGAGTTCAACATCTCACGTCATCACTCTGTCTCAGTCAAATCATATTTCTGGAGTTTACTAAAATGATTCATGCTCTCATTTGTTGTGTGATACCCTTTTCACATGTCCAGTTTATTCCAGGCCTGCTTGTTGACATCAGTGCACTTTGTAAGCTCTATAAACCAAACATTTTGAAATAGCTTTGATTATTGCTCTCTGGGTTGTTTGAGACCTGCAGCTGCCTCGCATAAACCGGTGAATCATTGCGTACACAAAGATTAGAGAAATAGCTGATTGGCATGCGATCTAATACGACCTGCCCTCGGCCTATTGTAAAAGCACCCCCCATGTTAACAGCGCAGCTCACTTATTGGATAACGGTCGGTGACGGAGACGCTGCTGCTTTGGATTCCACTGGTCTGTTTTAACCATGTATGAACTACTTGTAACAGCTATTATTAGAGGAACAAATCTCCAACATCAAGCTTCTGCCATTCAGTCAACACCAAACAAATGAGAAATTCCACGTGAGACCCCATAACCCAGCACCTGCTTAAACATGATGGATCTACAGTTAAAACAAATATACCTGGTATGTTTTGACCATATGGGTCCATGTTATCCAATATATTTACCAGCTTTTCCATAGATGATGGGTAGTGGGCGTGGCACTCAGGGGGTACGCCGTCCAGCCACTTGTACCGACGTGAGATATAAAAAGATAACAAATATAAAATAGTCTAAAACTTAAATCCTTAAAATCCTAATAATCCTTAAAAGTCTAAAAACCGGAGCTTTTGGCAATGGTGGAAAACAACCTGCATAGGCTCGTGATATCTCCAGTATTGTTCTATAGGGACCTGCGACTTGAGGGGACCAGGACTGAATCAGGACTTAACCAGGACTGAACTAGAGCTGAACCAGGACTGAGTGTCGGGACGGGCCCGGAGGTGCACCCGTGTAGACCGTTGGGTGACTGCATGCGAAAGGACCGAAGCAAAGCTCTGCACCTGGAGCTAAGCGCAGCCGTCACCCGATTGTGCTTCGTGGACACCCTGCTCCGTAGGCTCAGGGTTCTCTCTCTCAAGTCCAAGATTAGTCCTGACTTAGTCCTGGTTCAGTCCTGGTTTAGACCTGGTTCAGTACTGGTTTAGTTCTGGTTTAGTCCAAGTTTAGACCTGTTTTAGTCCTGTTTTAGTCCTGGTTTAGTCCTGGTTTAGTCCTGGTTTAGTCCTGTTTTAGTCCTGGTTTAGTCCTGGTTCATGTGTTGTAGCCAATGATTTATGTTCTGTAGGTGATTATGAATGGTATTAATGCAGTTATTCTTAACCATAGGGCCGGGGTCCAAAGTAGGGCCAGGAGCACCTCCTTGGTGGCCCCACAACCAGTACAAAATAATGCACTTAATATGAGATAGGGCCCCAGGTTAGTTTGTTCAGGAAAAGTCAGGCCCCAAGATTGAAAAGGTTAAGAACCCCTGCGTTAATGTTAATAACATGATTCCACAACATTTTGAGTAAAAAAAACAAACAAAAAAACCCATCAAATATTACAGATTTTTTTACTGGGCTGGTGCCTTTGTTTGTACTGAAAGTGATCTTTTTTATTTTTTTAAATAAACTAACAATCTATATGACATCTGTGTGTATTTCGGCATGTTCGGCAAGTTCAACGTATGGTTTTTGGAGGTGTGTTGCATCATCGATGACGTCACGAATCGCGTAACCCCACTTAAAAAATCCCCACTACCCCATTGTCCATAGTTGTATGCTTTTAAATATAAAGAACTGTATTACCTTCTTCAAAAGCACCATTAGACCATTTGGAAAGTACATTTTGTCTTCTGGCCATAAATTAGCTATGATTCACGTACACTCTAGACTTCACTGGTCTAAATTGTAATTGGATAACAGGAGGGAGATTCTGGATAACAAGAAAAATAAGGCTCTCTTTTCTTTAATGCTCCTTAAGGATGATAGCTGTAATTTTGGGTCAGAATACCCCTTTTATACGGGACTGGGACTCTTCTCGGGTGTGACATGCAGTAGTTCACTTTTCAGCTCTTATACCGAATTACTGCAATAACATAAGAAAGTCCCAGCTTGAAAGTGGTCATTTTCTGCAGGTTTGGCTGTTTGACGGGCAGTGCCAAGGTGTAGGCAGTGCCAGCGTCGCAGCGTGATGAATGGCTACCGCTGTGCGTCGTGACTCACCCCCCCCAACCTCCTCCCGCTCTGTCTTTCTCTCCTCCACTCCCTCTTCCTCTCTCTCTTCCCTCTCTCTCTCATCTTGCTGTCCCTCCACTTCCTCTTCCTCCCGCCTTCTCTCCTGTCTCCTTCCTCCTGTCTCTCTCTCCCTCCCTTCTCTTTCCTCTCTCTCCCTCCTCTCGCTTTCTACTCTCCCCCTCTCTCTCTCTCTCTCCCTCCCTAATCTCTCTTATCTCTCCTCTCCCCCCCTCTCTATAACTCTCCCTCCCTCCATACCTCTCTCTCTTCCTCCCTACCTCTCTCCTTTCTTATGTCTTTCTCTCCCTCCTCCCTCTCTTCCTTTCTTCTTTCTCTCTTCCTTCCTCTCTCTCTATCTCCCTCTCTCCCTACTCTCTCATTTCCCTCCTCTCGCTCTCTTCGTCCCTCCCTCTCTCTTTTAGTCTCCCTCCCTCCTCTTTCTCTCCCTCATCTCTCTCTCCTCTGTCTCCCACTGCTTTCTCTCTTCTTTCACTCCCTCTCTCAGTCGTCTCCCCTCGTCCCTCTCCCTCCTCTCTCCCCCTCTTTCTCTCTCTCTCCCTCCTCTCCCCTCTCTCCTTCCTCTCTCTCTCTCTCCGTCCCTCTTCCTCTCCCTCCTCTCTTCCAGGCTCGCTCGGCTGCCTGTATCTCCTGCAGCAGATGACTCACTGAGGGCTGTTACAGTAGAGGAGCGAGGAATTAAGACAACGCAAGAATGAGACGTCAGCCATTAGGGGACCCTTCCTGGCACGCTTCGATGGAAAACTGATTTAATTTCTTTTCTTTTTTTTTAATCTAAGAGAGGAAAATGTGCTTTTATCTCAGCGTTTTTAGCCCTGATCTTGGCAGGAGCAGTTTGGGAGCTTTCTGAGGGGAGTCCTAATTGTTTTAAGGTGGCAGGTGTCAGCTGTGACGTGAGTGTGGAGGTGAATGGAAGGGCAGTGGTGCGTATGGATTATGCTCTCAGCAAAAAGAGGCATAAAAGTGTCCGAAAATGTACAGTTCGCCCACAGACATCCACACACAAAAGAACCCACTAATAATTTAATGCAATGCTATACTTATTTCATTCATGATAAACATCATAACTGCTTGAATGTTACTGATGGACAATTTGTGACCACTCTTGCAAGAAACTGAAGTGCACTGTGTTCTGACGGCTTTCTATCAGCATTAGCATCTTCAGCAGTTTTAAAGTGCACTATGTAACTTTTCTGTTGTAGGGCCTGCCACAGTCCTGTGTCCATGCTTGCCTCTTTACAGATCTGAGCTTTAAAAATATATTTTAGGCTGTTTTCTGATGTGTTATAATGTTGAGTCTGTGTACATCTCCAAAGCTCAGAATTCTCTGTTCCACCTTGAGCCACCTTGTTTCATGAAGTGGTAGTTTATTACGCAAATGATTCTAGTGAAGATGTGTGGTGTAAAAACACAGTGGAGCACTGCCTGTATTATAACATGGCATCACATTGTGGAACAGAGTGTTTTCTGCTTGAGAGAAGAACACAGTCGAAATATGTAGGATTATGCACATATATTTTTGATGAGGAAACAACATCAGAAAATAGTGTAACATGGGCCCATAGGAGTGGATATTCAGTCATTGTATTCAAACTAAACTGTGAAAAATCCCTCAGTCTTCCAAGTAGAATCCATGGCAAAGGAAAAATTCAATTTGTCAACTGGACAACATTTATTTGGTTGAATACATTTCGCAGCTCATCCAAGCTGCTTCTTCAGTTCCAACACAGAGGAGAGAGCAGCAGTGGACCTCAGTCTGCTGTACTTCTGCACTTCAAAGCCACAGTGAGGCACAGACCTTAGCCAGAGAAAAGAACTGGTTTGAGGGGAGTTAAAGAAGCCATTTTTGTTAAAAAAGAGAATCCTTCCTTAAACAGAAATGAAGGACTCAGACACCATCTGTCTCCTTTTTACAATTCCATCCTCAAACCTAGATCAAAACAAACAAGAGAACAATAGCTGTAGCCAGATCAGGCCCAGAGGTGGAAGCACCCATTATGGCCCTGAATGGTTATGCTAATATGATGCCACACTGAGTGCATTTCAATAGGCCTAACTAACTAACTAACAGAAACTGTAAACAAGTAATTGTGTTAGTTTCAGCGTAGTTTCATTGTAATTAGCTCCTCCCTGCAAGCAGATATAAGGAAGTACCCACCAGCATTTTGGCCAAAACTGACGAAGAGCTTGGATGAGCTGTGAAACATATCTGACCAAATAAACTGTGTCCAATTGACAAATTGAACTCCTCCTTTGCTCTTCAAACTACTCTGTGTTCATCATTTTAATGTAATAAGTTTGCTTCATTGATTTAGCCATTACAATAAGTAATAGTAAGTTAAAGGTGCACTATGTATGTTACGTAACTTGTTTGAGATATGTGACTGCTCTGCTTCGATTGTTCCACAGTATAATATTTAACAGTTCTACTTTACATTTATGCAATTACAGGTGACTTTATTGCTCAAAAATACCAAGAAACATAGGCATTCTCACTGTGAGCAGGGTTGCCTCTCCAGAGATCTGACCAGTAATTTAACCTGTTTGGTCTCCATGATAGAAAGGTTTAAAGCCACTCTGTGAAACATTTTTGACAAAGCAATAACATCCCCATGTGAGAGACCCACCACTAGAAAAATTACACAATGCACCTTTAAAGATAATATATAGAAATATATAATGAATGCCAGTAATGTTGTGAACATCTTACAATACTTGCTTTATGTTACTCTTTTGTCCCATAGGCAGAATGCATGGTTCTAGTTCAGAGACAGTAGCTGTATTTAAAACATAAACAGATGTCGCATGCAGCAATACACATGTAATTTAAATGTGTTGTTCAAAAGAGCTTCTGTAGGTGTCCATCGCTTTGTCACCCGCAGACTTATTCATCTTCTCTTTTTTCTACTATGAACCCTCAGAGGATCAAACTCGTGGCTTTAAGTGTCTTGAAGCTGGTCTTGCATCTGGTCTGAATCTTCTGTAACATTATGGACCACAGATAGTCAAGTAGACTTGTTCAATGTTTTCTGGGCATCCCTGTAGCAGTAAGGGTTAGCTGGTGTATGCTATTCATTAGTTTATGCGACCACATCTGTGCCTCAATCCAAACAGTGGTCTTGTTGTGGATCGGGGGCTGTATACATGAACGCCATTGATCTTTTACTATAAGAAAGGACTATTTTCCATTTGTTATGATTATTTGTTTTCCTTTAGGCTGTGGGATATTAGTTAATGTGCTAATTTACCCGCAATGGAAAACACCAACCAGTTTAGATCTTAAAGGTGAACTATAGGACCTTTTTGGTGGACTGTCCGCTACCTGGTTGTTCCAGTGGAGATATTAGCATTGTGTCGAGAATATCACACAGTAAAAAAAAAAAAAAAAAAAAACAATACTATGAATACTAAAAACATGGGAGTGGTGTTGCTTCTTTTCAAATTTGACCTTTATCTTGGCGTGGTGGCATCATCAGCTTGTCTCTATGGAGAAAGATACATTTAATACCATAATACGGAACTTTCAAGGTGAAACAAAAGTCATATGGGATTCTGAATATATTTCCCTTGGTCAATATTTTGTCTGAAGCTGAACTAATAAGTTTGTAATTCATGAAGTAAGTATACAAGACCGCCTCATCAAAACCATTTATATGGACAATTGTTTTTTTGTTTTTTTTAATCCAAAACCTAGCCAGGCTGGCGCCACATAGTGCCTCCACTCAATTTCATTTCCCTCCAGTGACTAGGTCAGGAATCAGAATACACTACACAGTTTGCAAGAACCCCGGAAGTTGTAGACCACACACTGGCCAATCAGCGAAGAGCTGAACCAACCTGAGTTGCGATAGCAGACTGCATATGCTATCCTTCTTTGGACTTCCTTTGTCAAATGCAAACTTCACATTTTTTATTGCACCTTTAATTCGCAAGTTTATCTCACAGAAACGACAATGATCGTTTACAGACTTGTTCACTATCTGCTTTACTGTTGTGCCAGCAATTACTTGGACACCACTGAGCATTCCAGTGCATTACATACGTCATGATCAAATAGTAGCGATTGGTTAAATAAAAACCATCAAGCGAACAAATTCTAGTGCTGCAAGGTCAGACGGTTTCCACAAAGTGAAACCGGCTGGTGAATCAGGGAACCAAAACCCAGCACTACACAATGAACTAATTCCTCCAGACACATTCCTTCCCTTCATTTATAATAGGAAGCAATGTAAACATTAAAAAAGAAAGTGTCACTTTTATCAAGCTGCCAGCAGGAATAGCCCCTTTTGACCATGAATAATATATAAACTATTCCTTTTTATACCCACGGTTTGTTTGAGTCAGCTACAGAAAATTAAACAGCATTAAATTTCTCTCTGAAAAATGGCTTTGTAGTCACTTTCTGTTTCTGTGATTAAAGCATAACACTTCCTCTTCTAGCCTTGGGATGCTTATTGTTTATCAGTTTCATATTTTGCTCCTAAACTCCAGTGTGTGGGCCATATGTATCGTTTTTCACAAACTCTTTCCCACTGCTGCCATAGAGTGGGCTTTTCCCCTGTACTGAGAGCTGTGGAGGCCCTGCGGCGCCACTCGTTCGTCTTGGTGTAAAATCACAGAGAGGCGTCGCACGCGTCCTTAAGAGGAGCACAAAGCATCACGACGCTCATAAAGATTTCATTTATGAGAAGCTGAATCGCCCCTCTGTCTCCCTCACCCATTCATTACTATCCACTATAGAGAATCTCGGCAGAGGCATACGATTTCTCAATGGGACCAAGAAAAAACTGTACAAAAGACTTTTAGTGACCAAGTTCGTATCAACACAAGATCAGGTTAAGGCCAAGATCATCCAAGACTGGCCAGGATCAAAACCAGGCCAAATAATAATAATGAGTCAGATGATTTACAAGCTGCCCAAACCTATTTACACCAACAATACGCAGGGAGTACTGAATCTTTGGGATAGTGGCGATCATTTTTAGCAAGCAAATCCACAGAGCTTGAGTTTTCATCATGCCCAAATGGCTTTCTAGAATCAGAATCAGAAAAAGAATACAGTTTGGACTGAACTGAACTAAACCAGTAGTATAATTAGATGTGTTGTTGACTTAAACTAATTCAAACCAGTGGAAATATTAAGATGCTATATTCTGGAGAAAGCATTCACTCAGAAGTACTGTGTTTAGGGATGCACCGATCTGATAGAGGTATCGGATATCGGCGCTGATTCTGAAAAATGTGCTTCTTATATATCGGCTTCCAAATATTGGTTCAGCCGAAATTAGTCGTAGTTGGCCCAGAAAGTCTTATAATGTTTGAGTTGAACCACAGAACCATTTCAGTTTTGTTGTTACTTGAGCTATAAAAACATCTACATAACACATTTGGATCACTTTTGTGTTTTTTATTTTAGTTTAAAGCAAATAAATGCTGTTTTCAGCCTCTACACTGGTATCAGTTGATTTCGGGCATTTGCAGATACTTAAACCCATAGTATTGAAATTGGTATTGGAACTGAAGAAGTTGGATCGTTTTTTCTCTAATCGTGTTACTATTTAACATTTTAATTTGAACTTAGCTAAAAAAGGTTGTTCCACAGCATTTTTGTTTACATTAGTATATAGTGACTGCATTCTACAAACTCAGAATTTTGGAATGAAATGGATCCCTTCATCAAATGTATTGCTTGAGATGATGAGCAACACCAGCTTACATCATATAAACATTGTTATATCAAAGACAGAGATCTAAGTAAAATTTTAGCCCAGGTCCGAGCTTGCTTATGGGCCCGTTCACCCTTCATGCCCCCTCTCCCGCATCAGCCATCCATCTCCTGCGCTGGTGTCTGCTGCTCCTCCCTTTAATCTTATAAAAGTGGATTTCTGATATAGAGGGCTTTTAAGTGGTATTATGGTTGCTATAGAGTGCATAGTGAGCACGAAGCACCGGGCCAGATGATGGTCAGGAGGCAGGTGGTTCCTGTAATGGCCCCTGGCTCTTACCCCCTCCTCCCCCCTCCTCCCGCCTCCCTCCCCCTCTCGTCCATCAGGCCCTAATGAGCAGCACAGACGCACACTGGAGGGTTTGGGATGTTGTGGTGGGAGTTAGGGTCAGGGGAGGGAGAGGGAGCAGCCAAAGCAAAGAGTCCATTCGAGATGAGCTCCGCGGCCGGTCACTCACTTCGTATTGATTCACAGCACATCTATCTCAATTTGCCCATCATATAGTCACGTTCTATTATGTTTGGCCTGTCTGAGAACTTTTTAGCAGAGGCATCAAAAACAGCAGACGTGTTGGTAATCGCAAACAACGTCCAGACATATAGACTTACTTTTAAAATAGATTAGTTATTGAATTTTGTGTGTGTGTGTTTAGCTGAGGTGTCTTTAATGGTCCTATATTACACAAAATTGACTCTTGTAAGCTTTAAGCCATGTTGTAATGTTTGAGTAAGTTTGCATTATTAGTCTGTCTACATCTCCCAAGCTCAAAATGCTGTGTTCCACCTTGTGATGTCATGTAGTGGTAGCTTTCAAGTTAACGGCTACCTTTTAACTTTAGTTCAGTAGAGATGGGCAATTCTAGGGCTGAAATTATCTAAATTATTCTAGTGAAAATGTATGGAGTTTAAAAACACAGTCAAGCACTTCTTGCATTACCACATGATGTCCCAAGGTGGCACCGAGTGTTGAGAGAAGAACTCTAAGAACCTAAATATGCAGGGTTTGTGTGTTAAACATATGTGAATAAAACAAAACAGAACTCCAGGTATGTTTTTGATGAGGAACATGATATCATAAATCAGAAAATGGCGTAATATGGACCATTTAAAGTGATTTAATCTTGTAGGTTCGCCCAAATCTGTGACAAATTTGATGGCAGCAAAAGCCTTATGGTACGAATGAAGCAACTATTTCACTTGAAAATTTGACACAGGCAAACCACAAAGTTGTATCTATCGACACCTATCGTACAACACTGAGAATGGAATCGCCCCTTCTAGAGTTACTAACGTACTGCAGATGTTAATGCTTTGTAAATATTTTGCCGTACATTTCAATAATCTGGTAAATATTTGAGTAATTTGATCTTGGCATTGACAAAAAATGTAAATTATTTGATCTTGTTTGCTTGTTGGTTCGCCAGTTTCAGTGGCAATTATGAAATTAATAAAAGCTGTTTCTTTTGACTCTATGACTGATCTAATTTTGTTTACTATACTAAAAACAAAGATCTAGTTTACTCACACTTTCTGTTTTCCTATTGATACTTCAATATGTCGCGCGGGGGGTTCTCTATTTATGTATATGGTGGACAAAAAAGGTTAAGTTTGAAAATACAAGAAAAAATACAATATGGATTTAAATATTTTGAAACAAAGTGACAGTGATGAAATGTGAGTGTAATGTTATTTGAGAGAGACTTGCTTAACAGCACAAATCTGCTCTCCTGTTGTCAGGCCCAGGTTTGACTGTCCCAGAGACTTTTTAAGACCTTTTTAAGACCATTTAAATGAAAATTAAGACCAACATCGCACCTATTATGCGGTTAAAAAACACCAGATGCAGTTCTAATAATGACCAACCAACCACTATATCTAGAATCTAATAGCCTGTGGATTAAACCTACACTTTCCCATGATCCATCCAACGTTTTCCTCCACTCTACTGATTGTTTACTCACTGCAGCCAGTGCCAGAAACCGTAATGTTTGTGCGTACTCCAAATTAGGCGTTCATTCATGTTACTTGATTTCATGTTGTTGTTTTTTTCCCTCCCTCCATTTAACATTGCACTGCAGCCCGGTTGAGTATACAAAAAAAAAATAGGCTAATGAAATTTAAGACCTTTGTGAAAAAAGTAAGACTTGGACAACATAATTTAGGACTTTTTAAGGCTTAATTTAGGAACAGAGTTTAAGACCTTTTAAAGACTTTTAAGACCCCACAGCTACTCTGGTTCTATTTCTACATAAGTCAGTTCTTTATGGTGAGGTTGTGTTAAAACAAAACTTAGATTAAAGTCTAATTTGAGTACCAGAACGTCAGACAGAGTAGAGCCTCCAGTTATTATCACACCCCAAGGAATATTGGTGACATCAGTTTCAAAGCATCAATACGCTCAGTCTTACTATAAAATATGAATAGAAAGTTTATCAATCTGACCAAGAGTTTCAAAGAGCATTCACCATCAATCAAAACAAGTTTATTCCCAATTTTGCTAAATCTGCTGATTGAATTATCATCATGGAAACTTTCACAAAGAAACAAATGTCTGTACTCTGCCTCCCATTCCACAACAGCAGACATGTTTTATAGGAGCAATCTCATGCCATTACAGTGCACTCCTCTCTGTCCCTCGGGTTAGTGTCCTACTCTCTTTGTTAACATCTCCATTTGAGGACAAGATGAATGCGTCCCCTTCTTTCTCCTCCCTCCTCCTCTTCTCCTTCCTCCTCCTCTTTCTCCTCTCCACCGGACCGCCTTGGTGGTTATACTGAGGTGCACATACTCTGGAGAGCCTGGCTTGTGTATTTGATGAACTATGTGTACAGTGCAGTAGTTTTGGTAATCTATTGTCTGTTTTTTATTAAATGAATGGTCTCTCTCTCATAGCAGTTTAGCAAATAAAGCCAAAAATAAATGCAATGATTAAGACTGTCTACGTTCTAATTTAATTGCTTGTTTAGAGGTGGTCATGCGGTTCATATATTTTAGACTGCAATAAAAACTTAATAAGGATTCGTGTTTTGGGCCAGCAACATAAGATTAGATGACTCTTAGTCCACATAATTATTTTCCTTCACACCTCTCTCAAATTAAAATGCAATTTGTGGTCTGGGGTTAAGAAATAGGCTAGCAATTGCAAACTTAAAGCTGTACCATGTAACTTTTTTTTTCTGGAGGGTCTACCATATACCATATTTTTATGTATATTATCTATAGTGTGAATTAATGAAATGTGAAACGTGGGACCAGACTTTCTAACTCCAAAACGAATTTATCTGCAGGTATAAATAAACAACCTAACCTCCCCTGAGATGTTATTGCTTTGGCTGGAATGTTCCACAGTTTGGCATAAAACTTAAATTAAATGCACAAGTTGCCTCTCCACAAATCTGAGCTGTCACTTGGCCAGTTGATGTTACCTGCTTATCTTGGGCCCCATCCACACTAATACGTATTAGAGTCATTTTCATTGTGGATGCAGTTTTCGTCCACACTAATCCGATTGAAAACAGCTCCAGAGACGGAACGATTTGGTGCCGCCAGCTCCCAGGAATTCATTTGAGTACAGATCTGATCCAGCACCGTGTGGACGCCTGAAAACGCTGATACACTGATGTAGGTCTATGCGCCGTGAAGTAATTCACCACCAAAACACTAAGAGGCTAGAATATATGTGCATTCATATATACAGTCTATGAGTATGACCTGCAGACCTATAATCTCTGAAAAGTTTTACATGAACCACCTCTAACGTGATAGAAACACAGAACAGACTCACCATTCGCAGAACATAACTCTGTCACAGAAAGAACACATACATTCCAAAGAGTCATGTCCTTTAGTCCAACAGAAGCTGAACCACATCAGCACACAATAGTGAGCTGTTTTTTGAGCGCTCAGTTTATGCAAATGAGCCATGCGGTTTTAAGTTTTGTTTCTGTAAATCTTAAATAAATAAGGGAAAGCTATGTGGACAGGGAGAGCTTGTGGAGACAGAATCGGCGTGTCTGGATGCAAATCATTTCTGATATGGTGATATTGTGATAGTGATAGTGATTTGTTTCAGTGTAAAGTCTAGTCTTCAAGGAGATGGACAAGTCCAATGCCATACTGTGAAACATTCTATGCAAAGCACTAACATCTAAATGGAAACAAGCATGTGACAGACAAACTATCTGAAAAGTTACATAGTGCAATAAAATGTACTTGCTTTTCTATTGTTGTCATACCACAAGCTTGTTCTTACACGCATTCAAACAGTAAACACACATCATTTTGAGGTTGAAATTCATGTTCATGAGCAGCAAAAGTAGTGATGTCTTGTCAAATAAAATATAGTCCACAGTCTGTTCTCTGTTCCCATGAGTGACCAATCACCAGTGAATCCAGACAGAGCCCAGGCCCAAGGCTCTCTCCACCACAGAGCTGCTGATTCATTTTTTGTGGTAAGTGGTCACTTTCCTCCAGCCTTGTTGTGAACTGGTGACGTGAATCATCACATTTCTCTAATCAGGCAAGTTTCCTGTAGAGACAAAGATCAGATTCAGGCAGTGAGATCTTTAAAAGTTCAACACATGAAAAACTGAAAAACTGGAATTTTGTCACACAATTATCACGGCCAAAATAATTGCTATTAATGATAATACTACAATAAGGATTAAAGTTGCTAACAGTTAAAAAGTTTATAGCATTAATGTTCAGTGTTTAAGCAACATTTACTGATCCTTTCTGGTAATATAATGGTGATTATATATTAGTTTGTTGGATTATCACAATTATAAAAAAATGTTTGTCTACTCTTTTTATCATGATAAAGGATATGATTCCATCCCTACTCACCAGTAGGTAAAAGTGCACTATGGAACTTTTGTAGTGGAGTTTTACTTTTACTGCAGATGTTTGCGATGTTTTTCAGTCCTCTGTATTTTTTCCTTTGTTTGTTTCAAATATGGACAGACCATGCCTGTCCCCAATTGACTATTCCACCTGTCAATCACACCCATCTGAAAATGGGGAGATTCAGATTCAGATTCAGTGACCAGACACATCTTTGTAAAGTATTGAATAAGGGTGTCTTCTAGATCCCAGGCAAATTTACAGATGCTTTATTTGCAAACAAAACAAAAAACATTAATTTAGTGAGTGGGCTTGCCTCTCCACAGACCTTACCTGTAGCTTTGTGGCAAGCTGCTTTTCCTCACAGATATGGATTCTGAAGTTTAACGATTCTGAGTGGAACATTCCAGACAAATCTGCTGTTGATGGACAACGGACCTCAAAATTGTCCTGGAAAGCCTTTCTTATAAAATATATTACATCAGTACAGGCCTGGTTCATTACCCTTCTGGGACCAATAACATATCATTCATTGCTAGCTTTGGGGAGTAGTAAAAGTGACACAGTTTAGATGACCTTTGACCCCAGTGAAACAGGCTGACCTCCTCCATGTGACCCCAGTCCATTAAACTTTACTGTAAAAAGTCCATAGTCTCTCACTCCTTCACTGCCTAACACACTGGTGACATGTTCAGGTAGGATTACATGGCATTACATATCTGTGGGTAAGGAATAAGGTGCTAATGGATCTAACATATGAAAAGACAGAGGGAAATATGTACTCGATGGCAAAAACATTTGTTCTGTCAGAAACTATTTTGAAGTAACCAAATATCAAATGGTGTCAAGTTTTGTCAGCAAGTGTGAAATTCTGTGTGAATTTCTTGTATGGTAATTGCTTGTGAACCCCTGAGTGAAGCAATACAAACTGGAGGGTAACCACTGCCAGCGCTGAAGGGGATTTGGTGCTAAGACGCATCAATTTCCACTGACAACAGGAGAAAGTTCATCTCTGTCTACATTCAAACTGCACCTTAAGCCATGGAGGAAGGAAAACCAAGTCTGTGAACACATTTAATCTGACCTTTTACTATTTTGTATTTTTTATTGTTTCCTGTGTCGTCTATCTAGTGACAACAGATTGAAATGAGCATTTTTGCTATAATGTGTCTTATTTACACGGTAATTACTGGTGTTCATTAATATTCACAGTCCCTCTCGAATAAATTAAATAAAATAATAACTAAAATGTGTACACAAAAATTGCCAAAGCTTCAAATTGTCAGAAAATCATTGTCATGTTTACCTATAGCAGCATGGAACAGGCATCTACTTCTAACTTCTTCTGACTGTAATTGATACTTTGCAGTTGCTGTAATAAAAATTCCCTGGAAGTGTGAGGCTAACTGTAGGCACTGCTGTGTCTGAAGCTCTGTTACTCAAGTTAAACTTTAATCTGAGTTTTATTTTCACACAGTTTCACCAGAAATAACTGAATAAGATGGAACTACAACAAGAGATGACCTGTGCTGTTAAACAAGTTTCTCACACATAAAATTAGTCACAAGATAGCTTGCCAACAGTTTTTCAGTTAGTCATTGTCACCTTTTTGTTGAAAAACACCTAAACAGGACCATGAACACTCATATTGATCACAGCCTCTTGAAATTTTTTTGTTTAAATCCATTTAGTTTTTTTTTGAGGTTTTTTTTTTGAGTTTTCAGACAGTCTTAAAACTTCTTGTCAATGTTTGCTAATGTGTGCATTTGTGTCTCCATGGTAACGTCTGACCATTCCTTCCTAAACATTGGCCTACATGCAGAAATACTTTGATTAGAAGTTTTAAATATTTGCACTTTATGTAATGTTTTTTTATGGATAGTTTTGTCCATATGGTGTTTGATTCTGCGTACAATATAGACCAGTGAAGTTTTAGGACCACTCCTTAATGAATGAGGAATTATATCAACAAACTATTCACAATGTTTAGTCTTCCATTTTATTTGTTCCCCTCATGGACTCAATGCACTTATCCTTATGTATCCACCACATTTATAAACTGCGTAATTTCCTCGACATATCAACCTATCCATCCATTATCCTAAAGTGATTCCAGAGTGCTGTCGTCCAATAACTGACCCGCGCTGACCTTTGACCTCTTGTGAGTGGTGCTTTTCCCTGTTAAAATCAATATTGTCTGCTTTAATCTGATAAAAGATTTTGCCTGTGGTCTTTAGACACTCAGACAAGTTCATTTTTCTGTGTTTCTCCTATACGGTTGACTCTTGATTGCAATTATTCACTGTGCAGGTGGCGAAAAGAAAGTGGATAAGGAGCAAAGCGATTTATTAGCAATAGCTTTTTCCAAGGTATAAATCTTTAACTCTTCTAAGCATTCATTAAATTGTCAGGAGAGGTTTTTTGTTTTCAACTTTGTTTTATCTATCTAACAATAGGGAGACAGCTGCAATAGATAATAGAGTGCTAATGAAGAACAGCAGTAGTGGAGCATGTGTGGCGAGACCTAGATTCCTGAGTCAGATTTGTAGTGTGCATAGTTTCTGCATTGAATATGTATCATTGAGATGTAACAGGCACATATATGGATTATATTAATGGATTTATGTTTTTAGTTATCTGATATAATGGGCACACTGTGATCGTCCACTGGTTTCTCAGGCTCCTAAAAGTCAAAGAAAGCTTCAGTTTTGTAGTTTCAAGATTATTTGGCTGTTTGATTATTGTGATTATACAGGTAATAAAAAAAAAAAAAAACAATTATAAATTGAGACCTATTTAAAAGCAAATAGTTGTATTCAAATCAATCTACACTCCAAAAAAATAATCCTAAATGTTGTTGAAGTTTTCAGCTTGTCCAAGAAAGGGTGGAATTAAAAGGCTGGAGACCAGCTGGATGTCTTAAGCAAGAGAAGTTTATTTGCCATCAATAATATGGGCCCCGAGAGGACTTGAAACGTCAACATAGTATGATTTCAAAAGAGAACATAGTATGAACTTTGAGTGTTCAAGCCTTTTTGTTATGCTTCTGAAGGAGGAGGTTTCTAAAGCAAGTGGTGAGACTCTGAAGGCCAGTAAACCGGTTAGACAGCAATATGCTACACTTGATAATGATAATGTGCCAGTGGTATGTCAAGGGAAGATCATGGTGTAAATACAGCTTTTGTGTGTCAATGTATGTGGAAGATAAATTACTTAAATTCTTACACTAAATGAAAAAGGTTCTAATCTGTCTGTTTATGTCATATTAATTTAACATTCACTTAATATATTAACTAGAGCTATGGTAATCTTTCCTCTCAGAATAATCATAATGTTAAAATGAAAATTTTCAAATCAAATCCTATTTGAAGTTATTTTTATTTGCATGACTCATGTTTGTATTGAATAACAACTCTACTGCAGTCATTGTACGCTTGAGCAATACACTTGGTAAAGGGTCACATTTTTTTATATAGCGCTTTTCCACCTTCAAGGCACTCAAAGTACTTTACTTTACAGCAAGGAACTACTCACCCACACATTGATACACCAGTGTGTGCAGCTACAGGCAAGGAGGGTTAAGTATCTTGCCCAAGGACACAATGACAGTATTCATCTGTGGGACCTGGGAACGCATTAGCCGACCTGTGAGTCAGTGGATCTGACCACTTTACCAATGATGTTTATTTTGAGAGAGATCCAAATCGCCAACTTTCAGATCACTACCCAGGCTGGTGCCATCTAGTGCCACCCCCCAGTTGAATTTCTTTCCAACAACTATGTCAGGAATCGGAATACACTAGATGCAAGGACCCCGGAAGTTGTAGACCACGCGCCGGCCAATCAGCGAAGAGATGTGAAGCGCCTGTCTGGGTCCCTTTTTGTGTTACAGCAAAACAGTAAACAAAGAGGTCGAGATGGATGTAGATGAAGCTGTACATTTTGTGTTGGCAACAATTCCCGAGATCGAGGATTTAAAGCCGGAACAAAGAGAATGTTTGGTGAATTTGATCAAGGGGAAAGAAGTTATTGCCCTTCTTCCTACAGGATTTGGGAAAAGCTTAATATACCAGTTAGCCCCGTTAGCGGCGCATCACATATGTTACAACCAAATAGCAGTGATTGGTTAAATAAAAAAAGTACTCCCTTACCGTCGAGAGAACAAATTCTAATGCTGCGAGGTCAGACGGTTTCCACGAAGTGAAACCGGCTGATGAATCAGGCTATTGGATCACTGGACAAACACTCAACTGAGCTACTGTCGCCCCACTTCACACCACCTCACCCCTTTGAATCCCTGATTGTTAAAACATCAGACACCACCAGAACACATAATAAAAGATACAAAATGATCTATTAATCATCGTCTGCCATGTGTAGCCCTAATGTTTCAAATAACTGGTAGTTACACATGTATAACACAGTTAAACACGCACACAGTGAGGACGGTACAGCTCTGACAACATAAACATCCTTGGAACCAGGCCTCACCTCTGCGTTCAGCTCCAAACATACACACTCACATGTTTGACAGTGTTGATACAACCCTTAACCAGAATCAGCCTTACTTCAATGAGCTCTCCCAGATGTCACCGTCAACACCCACATAATACAGTCAAGCATACACGTACCAGCCCCATAGACAATAAAAGGAGATGATTTTCTGGCTATGCTCCAGGTTTTCCTCTCTTCACTCGTCTTTAAAATACAGGGAGGACATTTTACTGGCTTCTACTGAGCACTGACCGATAGAAGATGCTGCCAAGACCACCTCGCTCTCATCTACACCATAACTCACTAATATGTACGAACAATACGGGTCAAGGCAAAGTTTCATTATTCTCAGATTCGGTTATTACAAGCTTTTGATGCAATGTGTGCTTATTATGTGTGGTGATGACATTTTTATTTCCCAGTGACAGTCTCCATGCTCACTGGGCTGTCTGAACCTAAATTACCCCTTGGTCTTTTATAGATTGTGTTCAAAGGGGACAAATTGTGAAGGCTGCATTGATTTGTTACTACCAAGCCTTCAACAAAGTCATTCACGTCGGACAGCTTAATTAATATTAGGCTTGGAATACTGACAATAGATTATACCCTTTCGTGAATGGATAACAAGGACTTTTGGAGGGAGTAATTCTTCTTTAATGTACTGTGTGATCACTGGAGGAGGTGTCGGGGCAAGGACAGGAGGCGTCAGTTTGGCTGGGAAGTGAAAATACTGTATTACTTTCTCTCACCTCAGATTAACAGTTTAGTGCTTCGTTCTTTGATTCTGCAGAAATTCGTGATGTTTTCCAGACCTTTTTTCTTTCTTTTATCCTCATAAGAAAACATATTTGCTTTGATAAGGATGGACCGTGTATATCCCTGATCGACTAATCCACCTCTCAGTTACGTCCATCTGAAGAATTGTTACTTTCTGATGTCGTTTACATTATATATACACATCTACGTCATTAGCCAACAGTTTTTGAGTTAGTCACTGTCCCCCATTTGTGGAAAATCACCAAAACAGAACCATGAACGCTCATATTGATCACAGTCTCCTGAAAATGTGTTGGTTAAATCTATTTTGTGTTTTTTCTAAAGTTTATAGACAATATTTAAACTTTTTTTTTTGACAGTGTTTGCTAAAATGTGCATTGTGTCACCATGGTAACTCCTAAACATTCCACTAATCAGAGATACATGTAGAACACCCCCAGCGTGATGTCACTGCAAATCATCAATTGTAGAAGTATGTATTCTGGATCCCAAGCAATATGAAACCACAAGAAACAACTATCTTTTTGAGTTTAGAGAACATTCTGTCCATGGGTTTCAGAATGATGAAAATATTGACTCTTTTGAATGGTCAACTGTCCTTAAACTAGCTTAAACTCATTGATATATAGTGTTTTGTCTAGAATTGTTAATTGCTAAGGAAACTGTGCTAATTGGCCACATTTATCACCATAGAAATCCTATGAGTCATCACTCTGAAAACCCATGAATAAGCATTATTGGTGAAAATAAAGTTGGATTTTCTTTGAAGGCAGATTGTTAAGCGTATTCACAGTAGCACTCTATGATCAAGTACAATGAATAAAAACATTAATAGACCTTCAGACTTAGACAGGGCCTGCTCCATGCCTATCGGACACGCTGCTTTCATAATCCACTCTGACACAAAAATCCAAAAGATTTTCTCACTCTCTGAAAACTATGAACATTTCAACATTTACTCAGCAGGTAGTACCTCTCTGCATAAACAGCAAAGGCAGGCATGGTTTCAACACGTATTACATCATACAGCTTTGTACTGTGAGTAGGAGCTGTAATTGATTTGTAATGGTTATGTGAGCAAACCCAATACAAAAGCTGGCGGTCCCTGAATGAGAGGAATCAGGTTATTGGCACCATATGGGCACTCAGGCCAGATGGTACAGTTACATAAAAAAAAATTCTGTTCATTAAGATCCAGTGTCTGATTTGTTGTGATTTGTCCATCAATGAGGTGCTTTGAATACATTATTTTGTCCACTGAATAGGTAGGACCTTGGCTTCATCACGGGGCTGAAATTAGTCAGGGTTAATTAACGTGTATTATGATACGTAAACCTTGGTGTCCCTCGCGCCTCAGGCCACCTCCCTTCATTTGACAAGATGGTTTCCACATGGAATTATCTTTTTCTTATTCCAGTCTCACTTATTGGGGAAAAGTGTGTCATTAATTTTGCCTCATCTGATTTTGAATTACGGATAGCCCCTGAAGCCCCAGTTTACGTGCAATCGAACCATGTCCACGCATGGCACGGTTGGTACTTTGGTCCGGTTAGAGGAGGTGGATCAAAGCATGGCATGGTTGCTCATGTACGCGCACACACGACTACTACGAGCCCTGTCAGGAGCGCTAATGTTATTCATACGAGGAAAACGGTGAATAAACTTTGGTGTATATAACACAGTTACCTTACACTTACCTTCACTAAGGACTGTGCACAGTGATAAAAGTTTTGCAGCATTGTTTCCAGCTCTCCTCACTGCTCCTCGTTGTTATTAATTTATATCCATAAACTCACAGTGGACCACGCATCTCAGTATGACACATATGTGCCTCACTATTTAATAGATATTTTATGCTGCTGGTCTTATTTTCTCCCCTAAAGCCATAGCAATGTTGCCTACACAATCATACTTGAGCACGGCACGGTTGTAAAGTCCTAGTGTGAGTTCGCCCTAAGATTGAATGCACAATCCTTTTTTAACAAATGTTGAATTTACTGTATATCCTGTAACTTACACCTGTTTTATTTGGGCTGTCTTAAATTCTTTCTCCAAGTTTAAGTATTGTGATTAAACCCTATAAAATACAACAAATCAGAGAAACCATTTGAGCATTCTAGATTGAATGATTACAGCTCTTCAGATTACAGGGGCACAGTCTGAGCTATAAACACCTTGTATAATGCGCTGGACCCTTTGCAGTATTTTCACTCCCAAACTTTCCATTGAAGGAAATCGCTCTGTGTGGTTTACAGCTGATAGTAAAAACATTGTACTAATGGCTGCTTAGTCCATGGAGGTCCAAATTACGAATTTAAGTGTCAGTTAAAACCATTACTCCAAACTTTGACGGATCACCAGGATGTACTCTTAGGGGACTAACATCTTTTGTAATTGTCTTTCCCATCACGATCCTCTCACTACAGTTTTCCTAGTATGTTAATGTCTGCCTTGGGAATAATAAACGTGATTGGTTTATTTGAAAGTTTGTCTTGCTGTGTACATATCTGCAGGCAATGCATGATGGGAGGTGTGTCACAGTCACTCTGACATATGGGAAGCATCAAGTCATTTTAACTTGTCACTTCCTTCCGACCCAAAATGGAGGAGCAGTGACCAGGCCCACTCCGGCATGCTCCTATAGCCATTAGAAAGGTCAAAGGTCAAGATCAGTTGGAATTATTGGAGGTCTAATTTAACTTTAAAACCCAAAATTGACTCTTGTGAGATTTAAGTTAAGTTTATGTCAGAATGGAGTTGTGTTTTGTTTGATTCACACATGTTTCCATGTAATCCTTCATTATTAGACTCCATACATGCTCTGTTCCACCTTCTGATGTCATGAAGTGGTAGTTTTCAAATTAAAAGCTATCTTTTAGTTTTAGTAATTTGCAATGCCAGGGCTAAAATTATCCAAATATTTTAGTGAAGGTTTATGAAGGTTTACTCTTACCAGTCTTATCAGCTTTTTGGCCCGGCCCTCCACATTATTTTCTGTTTCAGATGTGGCCCCATGGAAAAATAATTGCCCACCCCTGTTTTAGACTTAAGCAGTGAGCATTCTTTTGTTATTAATTATCAGAATAATAGCACATATTATTCTTATTATTACAATAAATAATAGGTTGACAGCTATGGTAATTAATTAACACACTATTGTACTGAATTGGGCCTCAAACTGCCCAGGGGTCCCGTCGTCATGGATCCCCTCTTTACTGGATTTTCTCAGAGCTCGGGTGCTAGACCATGGCTGTGATGACCATGTTACCTCCCTGAACAAAGCACAGTGCTATGGCAGGTTTGGTTTGCCCAATGAACATCTCCAGGACCTGCTCTCTGGCATAGTGTGTCTCATCTTCCACCTCAAAGATGGTGTAGAGCTTTCTCAGAGGAAACTTGAGCTTGGGCCACACAGATGCAGCAGGTACAGTCACTTCCTCATCCTAAAACAAAAGTGACTGGTGTTGGTTTGCTCTGTTTTATAAAGATGTCTATGGCCTTCTCATGAGAATAGTCTGGGAGGATATGCTTCTCTATAATGGGTTGCACAGCTGCAACAGCTGTTAGGTTGGGTCTTTGCTATGAAGAGGTCTAGCATCTTATTCTCTGTTGGTACTTTCTTCTTGAGAGCAGGAAAGTCAAACTCAGAGTCAAAGGATGTTTTTTTTTTCTCCTGGACTTTGGTTTCAGGTTTGGCCACATGTGTTGTAAGTCCAGAACATCCTTCAGGAGCGGCAGCTCTCCTTGACTTTGGTCTCTACTTCCTGGTATTTGCCTCAGGACCAGAGGTCCTATCTTTAGCCTTTTTAGTCTTCATAGAATTAGAGTGAAGTGGTTCTGCATCTATGAGGCATTTCATTCATTCTGCACTGGCTAGAAATGCACTGATTTTATGAGGCTTGAGTTATGAATTCCCTCGTTATTTAAGTTTGGCACTGAGCTCTGTCATGTGAAGGCTTTCAGGTCGAGACAAATTTGAATAATGAAGACTGAGAAACTTGTATAGGAATCAGAATGCTCAGTTTAGTGATTTGTGGTCATTTGTCATTTGCGACATATCAAACATGTGAGTGAAACAAAACAAAGCTCCAGGTATGTTTTTGATAAGGAAACAACATTTTAACAAAGATCAGACACAGTGTGTTATGGGCCCTTTGAAACTGTGAATATGCATGATGTATATTGGGATTTTCAAACTGTGCGCACTTTTCTAATAGCTAATGAAAAGGCATGATGTTGAGACCTTTACATTTTTGTGCTGTTGGTGATTTATTCATTCACTTCTCAGGAACGTTCAGTGACAAGTGTCTTGCCCATGGATACAACAACAGCAATACAGGTTTGAACCACCAATCTTTTAGTTAGGGGTGTGGATTTTTTTGTTTGTTTTTATACAGCTGTTGCATAGTTTACAGTTTAATCTTTATCAAAGATGCTCTGTGTAACTTTTTTGGAACTGGGTCTGCCACCTGTCTCCATGGTGATGTTATTGCTTTGCCTGGGATGTTCTGCAGTGTGGCATTAAAAAAAGCTTCAATCTCAATCTCAGAATCCCCAATATTCACAAAGCGAACATGGCCAGGTTGAAAGTATGTGAAACTGTATAAGATATAAGTATGAGAGCATGCTTTTAATGGGAAGAAGTGATCAACATTAATAGCTTGTTTACACAGTTTGTAAAATGCTGATCTTTTGATTCATATAATTGCCCCGCGACTCAATCAATCAGAAAATCAGTCGGCAGCACTTTTAGTAAACACTGTTTTCTCCCTCGTGCCCCAAAGTAAAGGTCAACAGCTCAGCATTTCTTCATTATGAACAAACACGCTAATTAGTTAAATAAGCTGCTTTAATCATTATTACAGGAACAGTAACAATGTACAAGAGTGGGTGGGAACTTCAACTTTCTCCTCTGATCCAGGAAATGTCAGGTTATAATGGCGATGGCTCCCGGAAGACTCCCCGCAATCCAGGTATCCATTTCAATTAACTACAGGAACATTTAGCTCTGTGCTTGTCTCCGCTCCATTGGTTCGGATGAGACGTGCCCTCTGAATGCATTATAACACTACATTACATTATGTGCTGCTTGTTGCTGATGTTCATTTGACAGTATTGGTAAATAAATAATTAAGTAATCATGATGTAATTTCAGAGTGGATTCAGACGTGTTTAAATATAGATTGCAAGATCGGGCCAGTGTTTATTCTGTGCGTTTCAAAACTTTTTTTTTTTTTTTAGTAGTACTTCACAATTTGTATATTTTAGGGCTTTGTTATGTTTTTTGGTGAAATATTGAAATGCGGTACTTTTTAAGTATTATCTATGTAATTTTCATTTGTTATTAATCTGTTGTCTTTAAATATGACATAATAAATATTACCCTCAACCTGTTCAAGTACCCCAAGAGGTATCAGTATCCCCATTTGAGAAACAGAGTTACAGTTAATAGTTCTTCAGGCTGGTTTAGAGTCCAGCGTCAGGCCCCGCTCAGCTGAGAGCTGACGTGCTGACGCAGACCTGAACCATATGAGCTTCTGCGCAGCTCAGGGCCAAGTTGCGCTGTGGGAATCCAAACAATTTAATTTGCATGAATTATTCTTATTTATTTACTGTGACAATAAACACATCACATTAGGTTCACATGCAGATATTTCTGTGCCAAACATTAGCTGCTCTGAGCTGTTCTTAATCAGTTGTGTGTAATGTTTGTGTATCAACTAATCACAGCTCTTGTGTTTGGTGGAAATTCGAGGTGTAGCAACTTTTTGGCCAAGGTGCATGTACGTACACAGCACAGCAAAAACCTCAAACTCTATAGTTGGCTGTCATGTGCACTGGGGAGCTGTGCAGCACATCCGTGTAGATTTGATGCTGGACCATAAACCTGCCTTTACATTTTGAAATCTGAAGTGTATGTATAGAGAACCAAAACTGAGAACATGCAAACTTAGCAAAAATTAAAGAAAACACACCCAGCCTGACAACTGAACCTGGGGCTGTGTGGCCACTATAGCACAGTTCCAACTCCTATATATTTCCCAAGCCATTTTAATAATGTCAAAATGTACTAGTTCCTTTTTTTGTTTGTTTCTTTACACTACTATAATTAATAAAGACATTATTGCATGTACAAAAACATACTTTTGTACTTCATACTGCTGTCGGTCTCTTCTCTTGAGACATGAGTGGGATGGTTTTGGTCTCTGGAGTCGCCCACCTCCCCGAAAAGTTTGTACAGCTCCGATTGCAGCGTGCTTGTCTCACTCACTGTCACTACATTTGACTTTTCCTTTCAGCTGTTTCCATTTGGAGATGCAGCCGCCCTGGTGGTCTTTCACTCCACTAATTACAATCCCGCCCCCCCATCATCAGTAGATTTACAGGGTCATCGCTGTTGCCATGGCACGCAACATTTCATCTAACAATAAAACAAAATCTAACCTTATGGTCCGAACCCTGCATTACACGTCAGCGCGTTGTCAGATAGGCCCGCTGTAGTCATTCCGTTTCTTTACAAGGATTTCGTCTCTGAAACGCTACACTGATCCGCGCTCCATTGGGGTTGAAAGAACACCTTATAAAGTCAAGCAGAAGATTAAGGAGCGCCTACCTTCATTACATAGCCCAGTACACTCCAGTCATTAGACCTATCCCGCACTACTGTAACTGCATCTTGGCTTGCTCTGTTCACACTCACCTCCTGATAGCTTTCCCAGGACCAGTCTAAACTTGTGTAATAAGAGGGTTTTCAGATCTTTAAAATGAAACAGGCATACAGTACCTCCAGCTGGGTGAACTCGTGTACAGTAAATGCAGAAAGCTTGGTTCATGTAAGAGTTACTGAGTATAATATTTTACAGGGGAAATTCTCAAACAGCGGCCCATGAGAGCAGAGCCTTGGTGTCCGTCCAGTACTCCCACATTTTCCACTGCATGACTGATTTTTGGACAATGCAAAGTTATCTGTTGTCCAAAATATATAACGGTTCTTTCACCACTTGTTTTAATACTGGGGGTTTTGCGTTCCGTCCCGTCATGATTTGATGCTATCATATCAAACTTTCAAAACTGAATGTTGTAAAATTTAAATTCCAAAGCAACCTTAATGGGCCGTGGAAACAAATGGATCAACAGAACAAGCAAGTGTAGTTTCAAACATCAACTCTCAATGACTCTGTTATAAGGGAGATCATTTTCATCAACAGTTTACAGTATCTTTATAATTATTTTTGTTACGCTATGCTATACATTTCATAATACCATATTTTTCGGACTAAGTCACACTTTTTTCATGGTTTGGGTGGTCCTGTGGCTTATATTCCAGTGCGACTGGAATATTAAAATTTTCATACTGACATCCGTGAGAGGTCGTTCTAGGCTTGTGTGCCAATATCTGCTACTCCTATTACTTCTGTACCTCTGTCCTACTGCGCATGTCTCCTGCAGAAAGAGCTGCTGTCCTGCTGCAAGTAGTGAAATATGCAGCTGAAAATGACAATCGAGCAACAGAAAGAAAGTTTGGAATGAGCGAGAAACTTGTGAGGGACTTGTGGGAAGCGGGGATGGAGAACACAGCTTGACGGTAAACCGTAGCCCACGGAGTTGCTCAGAAGTGACATCGAGGATGAAGAATTCAGTGGATTTTGTGATTTGGAGTGAGATGGAGAGTTTGGAACTTGTTCTGTTCTGTTGTCTATGTTATAGTTATCTGAATAACTGTTCATATGTTATGTTAACAGCCTGTTGTTCTCTGTTCTACTGTTATTACTATAACTTGTCTTTCAAGATGAAATGTCAGTTCCTGGTCTTTGATTTTATCATATAAATTTCCCCCAAAAAGTGCAACTTATAGTCCGGTGTGACTTATATATGTTTTTTTCTTCTTCATTATGCATTTTTTGGCTGGTGCAACTTATACTCCGGAGCAATTTACAGTCTGAAAAATACTGTAGTAGTGAGAGATTGTATTTTATAGTTAATGTCAATGCTTACTTTGGAATCTTTGTTTTTTAAAGATATGATTGGATTCAGAAAACATCATAACATTTTATAACAAAGTAATATTTAATACAGATGAGAGGCTGGAAAAAAAATGTGTTCATGTGTATTATTTAATAAGATCTAGACTGAGTATAGTGACAGAAATGATCAGGTTCAACACTGATGAATTTACTTTTGGATTTTTTATAGGAAAATAAAATGTCACCAATATAAAACTGTCTCTTGCCTCGTCTGGGAGTATGACTTCATCACATTTGAGATTAGGTTAAAAGTGTTTTTTCGCCATTTTCAGACTTGGGATAAATCTTCATTGTTGATCCAAACCTCAAGGACTCTTTTATAGACCTCTTTGCAGTTGCCTTTCCAGTCCTTCAAGATCATAGTCATTTATAAGAGTTGTTTGACAGCGGGGTTAAAAGTTGCCTTAGTCGTCTGTACCTCAGGGCGAAGGGTGGGTGGTTCAGAGGACAAAGGGTCGATGCCACAGCGACCCCTGTCAACACCTCGTCCTCCTCACAAACGTCTCACTCCATCACGCTCGGCTTGGACATCACAAAACCAAACCAAACACGCCCCAGACTGCAGACCACAGACACCGCTAACTCCCATTGATAACTTGCACATGTTCCCCTTATAAACCAGGATGTTGTAATGTTACACTCTCTCTCTGTCATTGCATGGGAATGATTGACCTCCCATCAAATGACCCCATAAATGTGACTTTTCCTCTGTAGATCACAAGCACATACTTAAGGACCCCGCTGGCTCAACTTATTGAAATGGCGTACATCAAGAAACGTAATCAAAAGGGACTGAAACCAATAAGGTCGCACCACAAGAAGGTCCCTAGGTCTGTCCTTTCATGTGACCCATTAAGTGAGAATATATTAAACCTCCAATGAAAACAAAAGGATATTGGCTGCCATATTGTTCACATCTTTAAAGCTTCGCACCTTTTTCCTCATGTCCAACACCTATCCACTTTTACACCACAGTCCCATCTGCACAGTAAAACTTTAATTTAAAAACACTTTAAGTATATCAAAGCAGGTGGATACAAACTGTTTTCAATTTAGTTTTATTACAACAAAACCTGTAATTGTGTTTAATTTAGAATGATTTAATGTAACCAGATGCTACTCTGCCCAAAGAGGTGTTCCTAAGGTAATAACTCTCACTGATACATTTTCTTCAATTACTCTTTCTTTTGAACCAATATGTCGGCAATGAAACTGAGTTATTATAAAAGTTGATTTGGGAAAAGTTTTTTTTTTGTGAACTCCACACACACAAGGTACATGAGAGTTACAGTCTTTGCAGTTTGAGGTTGCCCACTTAAATTCCAGGAGGATTATTTTAAACAGGCTGAGCAGCAGTGATGGAAGAAATACTCAATTTTGTTGCTTAAGAGTACAGATACAGAGAAAAAAAATACCAAAGTAAAGTAAAAGTATTGCATGAAAAAAGGTCTAAAGGTCTAAATACTTTTACTTTTCAGCCCAGTTAAAAATATAATGGAATACAAAGTACAGAAACCTGCTCTCAAATGTAGTGAAATAAAAGTATAATCCATCCACTTTAAAATGTACTCAGTTTACTACAGATACCTAACCCTACCTAAACAAAAGTGCAGTACTTTAATACTTTACTACTTTTACTTTGTTACGTTGTACCACTGGTGGGCAAAGAAGGTTCCTGTCTCACATTTGGTGATGACTCACTCAATCAGAGTTCTTTTCATAAAGTTGATTAAAAATTTAACTATTAGTCTTAATTTTTCTTTTTTTTTTTTTTTTTGACTTTCAGATTTTCTTCAAATTAGTAATGAAAATGAAAATTTTGTAAGATTGCCTCTGAATTGAAGGTGCATACATCATACTTTTTTTTTTTCTGTTGCCTTCTGCTTGTAACCATGGAGATGTTGTTTATTTGAATATTGAATGTTCCAGTGTATGAGGATGCTATACTGTCACCTCACCACAGATCTGACCTGTAACTCAGTTTAATGGTGTCATCTGCTTGTGTTCATAGAGATACATTATGCCATACTGTGAAACATCCCATGCAAAACAATGACATCTCCACTGAGCAGATGGCAAACCTTCAAAAAATACAAAATGCTCTCTCTTCCCTCCATCATCCAGATAGATAACTTGCCTATGAAGCAGCGAAAACATCAGCCACTTCAACCAATCCATCTTTTTCCCTCCATTCAGTTTTCATGACCTCAGGGGGGAATTATTTTCTACAAATCCATCATAATCTCCCTTCATTCCTCACCTGGTAAATTTTTTCCAACACTGGCTTTATAACTGCGTTTCAGAGTTATATCAGAGAAAAATGGAAAACCTTAAATTGTGTTTTGTGACGGTCAAGTCTCATAGGGTTTAGCATATCATTTGTACTGGCCTGGATGTGCTGTTACAATTGCATTATTCTGATCTGGGAGTGAGGCCATGGTATCTGTCTGGACTCTGGTTTGGGGAATGAGGTGGGGCGAGGAAGTTCACACGGGAATCAGAAAGAGGGGTTATAAAACAAGACTGAATTGAGGTCTGTCCAAATGTCCTGTTTTTAAAGACACCCACTTGTACGCAGTTTTGATTTAGTCCAAATGAAAAGACATTGTATCCCATCATGGGATTAAATAAAATAACACAAACGGACATAACTAAGATGAACAGTTTTTTCACGGCTTTGAAAAACATGTCCAAAAACTCTGAACTTTGGGGCTTTCAGAGATAAGGCAGAAAGTGATTTGTGCTCAGAGAGATGAGGAGTGTTTTATTTGTTTGTATTGATACTTTACAGTGGGGGTGTTCTACATCTTATCTCTTTGATGGAATGTGTCAGCAGTTACCATGCTGACACTTTGCACACATTTGCAAACACTGTTGAAAAAGTTTTGAGATTGTCTGAAAACTCAAGATAAAATACAGAATAGATTTAAACATCACATTTTCAGGAGCCTGTGATCAATACAAGTGTCCTGTTTAAGGTTACGTTTACACTGAAACTAATCACCGTATCACAGTATAGGAAACAATTTGCATCCAGACTCAGACATTTCTGTGTCTTCCCTGTCCACACAGCTTTTCGCATATGTGTTTACGTTTTACAGAAACAAAATTTTAAACCGCATGGCTAATTTGCATAAACTGAGCACTCAAAACAGCTTACTATTATGTGCTGATGTGGTTCAGCTTCTGTCGGACTAAAGGACATGACTCAGTGGAATATGAGTGTTCTTTCTGTGACAGGGGTGTTCTGCTGATGGTGAGTCTGTTCTTTGCATGTATTGCATTGGAGATGGTTCATGTTAAACTTTTCAGAGATTATAGGTCTGCAGGTCATATGCATAGACTGTATATATGAATGCACATATATTCTAGCCTCGTAGCGTTTTGGTGGTGAATTACTTCGCGGCGCATAGACCTACATCAGTGTATCAGCGTTTTCAGGCATCCACACAGTGCCAGATCAGATTCGTACTCAGATGAATTCGTGGGAGCTGGCGGCACCAGATTGTTCCGTCTCTGGAGCTGTTTTCCATCGGGTTAGTGTGGACGGACACTGCATCCACAATGAACATGATTCAGATACGTATTAGTGTGGATGGGGCCCAAGTGTTAGATTTTCAACAAAATGGTGAGAGTGACTAACTGAAAAAATAATGCTGACTAGTTTGTGACTTTAATAGTACAAATCTGCTCACCTGTTGTAGTTTCAGCTAAGTCAGTTCTTTATGGTCAGACAAACAAAGCAGACTGAGGCGACATTTATATGATGACTTTCTGAACAGAAGACACATAAGTGGTGTTAAGTCTTCACTTTTTTATTCCGCATTTAGACAAGCGTTTTCAAGAGGAAATCTGCATACATATGATGATACCAAAGATTTGTGTCTTGCGCAGTGTAGATGGAAACGATATGGCAGAACGGATTCAACAGATTCGAATTTCCACAGTGGAAAAACTCTGGAAGGTGGATTGAGATGTTTGCATTTTAAGCCCCAAAAACTCCATCCCCGTATAAATGAAAGGTACTTTCAGTATCATTATCAGTATATTTTCAGTAACAATTCCATTTAAAGTTTTATAAATTATATCTGTATCTGTAACTTGACCTGGGGAAAACACTAAGTTTAATTCCATACTGTGGAACATTTTAAGAAAAGCAATAACATCTTACTGACAAACAGGTGGCAAACGCTCTAAAAGAACAGTTACACAGGAGCACCTTTCTGTTCCTCAGAAAAGGCCTATTCCACAACAGAATAGTATCTCATAATCTTTTTATTTGTTTATTTGTTTGTTTTGTTGGTACATTTTTTTTTTTATTTAAAGAGTTGCTTTAGGACCATTTTAATCTTGTATTAGTCCTCAGTTATTTTTTGGTATAAATCTATCTTAGATAATACACACATTAAAAATGTTCTTATGTTTTACAAGACTTACAATAATCTGGTTCACTTCTTATTTCGCCTTACAATCCAACAGTGCTTATTTATTTTACAGTTTAATCACTGTTTTGTGGTTGGTTAGACTCACCTTTCTCAATATTTCTCCCTGTTTAATTGTATTGTTTTCATCCCATACATTCTGAGGTTTTACACTATTCAGGACCATGAGGAAATTAAATTGGAAAAGGCTGTACCCTCGAGGGATTAAGATATGGATGTGACATGAACCAGGTTTAGCCTCTCCTCCTGCTTTACACACTTGTAACCACCGGCTGCATGTGGGCCCTGTCTGCCACTTTTATAAGGCAATTATATAAACTTAGCATTTAAAAGGGAAAACAGTAAGGACTTCACTTTGTCTCTGCGCTGGGGCGGCTGTCTGGAATTGTGTGTGGTTCTCGTAAAGTGGCCCAACGCTAAAATATGTTTCTGCAAACGGGTGGCCATGACATCATTATCCGTACACTGTTGCACAAGTTACAGTGGTGGCAACATGGAATCCACTCGCACATTAAAATACGACGCTTAGAGCTATAATAGAACCCACATGGTGATACCCATACTCATGTCTGTGCATGAAAGAAAATGATTAGGTCCTCAAGCTTTAACAAGACAATCACAATTGAACCTGAGATGGGAGATCTCTGCCATGTACTGAGGCCACAGCATTATTGCAAACTGTTTTAATCTGTGTGTGTGTGTGTGTTTTTGGATGAACCCAAGAGAAGAGCTGCTTTGATAATCAGTTTGAGAACAAATGCAAAAAAAAAAAAAAAAAAAAAAAAAAAAGATAATACTAATATAAAAGTACAAATACAACTAGGGATGGGCATGAGTAGGTGACTAATTGATAACTGATCATTAAGAATTTCATCGATCACATTTTTTAATTGCGTCTGACAGCACGTAACACTGGAGTTGCGGCCTCATAGTCCTGCATTTTGGCTCTGGCACACCTCCTTGGAGATCACTGTACCACTCAATGAGTGCATTTACATGCACATCAGTATCCCGGTTATGATCGGATTTTTTGAGTATGGTGCAAGTATACACAGTATCCCGGTTACTGCAACATAAAGTTGAATGTGCATGCATCCAAAAGACTTTTCAGTCTTTTCACAACAGTAGTCAAAATAAATAAAGTGACCAACATAAATAGAGTGAGTGAAATGACATGTATGATCTCTGAAAACATGAACCATCCCCAACGCGATATACACACAGAACAGACTCACCATCAGCACCAACAGCATCGCTCTGTCACAGAGAGAACACACATATTCAGTCGTGCCCTTTAGTCTAACAGCAAGGAGGGGGCTGTTTTTGTCAGCGCTTATAGTTTATGCAAACGAGCCGTGTGGTTTTAAGTTTTGTTTCTGTAAAACATAAACAAATGTGTCAAAGCTGCATTAAACACAGTATAATCTCAAACATGCTGATGTGGCTCTATAGTGGTCATGGCTTATATGTTCTAAAGTGTATTTATGCAGATTAGTAATAATCATGATGATCATTTTAATATAAAAACCTTAATGATTAATCGAAAATCAATTGTTAATTCTCCCGACGATCGTAATGCTTTGTGAAAAAAAAAGTTTGTTTTGCCATTTTGTGTAAGGAATTAGAATCTTGAAAGTTCATTTAGACTTAGACAAACTTTATTGATCCACAAGGGAAATTTCTTTTATAAGGAATTAAAGCCTGTGAACTAAGGTTGGGAGATAAGGCAAAAAGTACTACTCACTGTTGTTGTTTTCCTCCTGTTAATCAATCACATTTTAATTTGGTGTTATTTTTTGTTATTAAAACAAATAAACTGAAAACATAAACAACACAGCATTTTTATCTTTCCTATTTAACACAGTAAGAGTGAAATATCTTCCTATAATCTGATCTCTGCTCTGAAGTACATGCATGAAAGACAATTGCAAATGACTGAATATAGCTCTCATGTTCCTTTAATTGCACAGCTCTCTCTTCTGCATTGACCAAACCTGTTTAGTGTCCACAGGTGGAAGTCATGAGTTCTCTTTACTTCCTATGGACAGTATTAGCGCTGTAACTGATCCGCCAGAGCTCATATTGACCTCGCGTTGCTCCTCTCTCCCTTCTCTCTCTCTGTGCTTCCTCTCTGCTGGATGCACTGCTCCCATCGATCCCATTCTTTAAGTGTTACCATAAATTCCCCCCCATTAGTTTAAGTTGGTCGGCATCAGGCCCTCCCCATGCTTCATCTGGACAGTCCCGACCAGGGAGTAGAATCTTGCAATCCTCCATCTACTCCAAACCCCAATCTTAAGCTCTTATGTTACCCCTATGAGGTTAAGTGTAGGGCCTTCCTGGATTCCAAAGTGCCCCAATAAAAAAAAGATATTGGATTCAACTTTATAGGTGCATTGTGGAACTTTTCTGGTGGAGGGTCCGTCAAACGCTTTTCTTCATGGAGGTGTTATTGCTTTGTCTAGATTTTTTCACAGTATGGTATTAAACCTTTTTATCTTCATGGAGACCAAACTAGACCAAGTTACAGGTCAGATCTGTGGAGAGGCAGCGCAACTCTCAGCCTGAATGCGTGATTTTGTAGATATTTTTGAGCTATAAAACCACCTATAATTTGATCCATGTAAGGTAGAGCTTTTTAATGTCATACTGGGGAACTTTCCAGGCAGTTAGAAGTTTATTTTTTAAATTTTTACATTTGCATTTTGAAAGGCTTTTTGTTGGTTGACTTTAGCGTTAAGAAAGTAAATGGTGGGAACAAATATCCCAGACAGTTGAAACATGGTCTTGGGAAACATGGGATGATAAAAATGCTGCACTGTTTGTTTCATGTTTTTTGGATTCCAAAGTGCCTCTATAAAAAAAAATAAAAAAAAAATGTTGGATTTAGCCTTAATTCAGTTTTGAGTGTTTTTGTCTGTATCATTTTGTCAGTTGGAAGTTAATTTTTTTTATCGCTGTTGTACTCCATATATCTTTCACTTTTGGACAATCATATTTTAAGAAGTAAAAAGCACTGATGTAGCCTCTTTGAAAGCCAGCATGTTTGAGGGGTCTTTGTAATGGACTACAGATGAGCCCAATTACCGTCACAGAACGCAGGGTGACATTTCCAAATGGGCTTTGTAAGTTGTTTTGTTACTATTTTATTGGATTGCAGGCTGCCTGACATCAGACTTAGACTTTAGTCACTGGATCAATTCGCTAAAGGGATTCAGATTACGGTTCACTTTGTAAAAGAGCACTTCATAATTTTTCTAGCAGAGGGAACGCCACCTGCTTGTTTCAGTGGAGTTGTTACTGCTTTGCCTTCAATGTTCCACCATATGGCATTAAACATATCTGTCTCCGTGGAGACATACAAAGAGGTCTCGTTTGTAAAACTATAGGTGTAATTCTTATCAAAAGTGTGTGTGCCCAAAATTTATCTAAAATAACAGGCTTATTTTTGGATAATAAAAACATGAAATGAAATGCTAGATCACAGGTCTCCAACCTTTTTCCTCCAGTGTGCTACCTTAACATAACCAAAATGCCAGTGAGCTACTGATGTAAGCAATCGTAATAAGTTTAGTATATATAAGAGCCACAGCAATCTTTATATGGAGTACAGTTAGATTAGCCAGGCCGGCACCACCTAGTGCCTCCACACAATTTCATTTCTCTCCAGCGACTAGATCAGAAATCAGAATACACTAGACTATTTGCAAGAATCCTGGAAATTGTAGATTGCTCACCAGCCAATCAGCAAAGAGCTGTGAAGCTATGATGTCAAACTCAAGTGTCTGTTTGAATCCCTTTTGTGGTACAGCACAACAGTAAACAAAGCGGTCGAGATGGATGTAGATGAAGCCGTACATTCTGTGTTGGCAACGATTCCTGAGATCGAGGATTTAAAGCAGGAACAAAGAGAATGTTTGATGAATTTTATCAAGGGGAAAGACGTTATTGCCCTTCTTCCTACAGGATTTAGCGCATTATATATGTCACAACCAAATAGCAGCGATTGGCTAAATTTAAAAAAAGTACCCACCTACCGTTGAGGGAATCCTAATGCTGTGAGGTCAGACAGTTTCCACAAAGTGAAACCGGCTGATGAATGAGTCTACTGTTAGATTGCTATAAAACATAAACCATTATAAATTCATCAAAATGATACATGTACAATGGAAATAGGCATTTGATGAATCCAATTTTAGTTATTCAGCTTAATGCGTGTAATTCAGAAATCCCTTGGAGAGCTACTTGGAAGGGGATGGAGAGTTACTGATAGCTCCTAAGTTACAGGTTGGAGACCCCTATGTTAGATAGACTGATAGATGTATGATGCCATACTGTAGAATATTCCAGACTAATAGTAGAACACAATTGTACTTACATTCCAAACCTGAATATGACTTTCAAAAGAACATTTCGACAGTGAACAGCATGCATTTCCACTTAAGCAACACTGAAGTAATCATTTTAAACTTCCACCTCCACATGACATTGCCAGATGAAACTTAGCATCTGTACCTTTTCCATTGAACACACTGTGCACGGAGCCGCACTTATCCCTTTAGCATACCATTACATGTATCTGTGCAGGGTGAATTATTATAAATACACTTTGCCCTTCGGTGAAAGCTGCCAATTCAGCAGGAACTCCACCAAACACAACACCGCTGTAATAGCAACACTCTGAGATATGGTTTCTTGGTCATATCATGTGTCTTCTGATTGCTCTCTCTCAACTTATCCACTGTCATTTGATCACAGCGCGGGGGTTCAAATCCCAGGTGACCACTTTTCCAAATCCCCCCTCCAACATATAATATTTGAGTGCAGAGCTAAGTGTGAAGATCTGGAGGTGAAAATCAAGTACAGGTGAACGTGTGGATTACTGCGATAGTTCTGGTCCTTTGCCAATGTCCATAAGGGTATAAGCCTGTGCCTTACTTTTATTGCGTCTTGTTCAGGAATGCCTTTTATTCTGTACAGTATATTGTAAAAGCAGCTATTGGTGAAAAAATGACACTGAATGATTTTGTCCACTGGGTATCAGCTTCTTGTTATATGCACCATGTTGTGGACATCTTAAAGTGTGTATCTGGTTTTGATGATTCTCTTATACATACTTCATGTGGTGGGATAATACCTGTTGTAAATATAAATTATAGTTTAAAGGTGCATTGTGTGACACTTCTGGTGGAGGGTCCATCAAATGTTTTTCTCCATGGGGATGTTATTGCTTTGTCTGGAATGTTTCACAGTATGGCATGAAACGTTTGTGTCTTTATGGAGATCAAACCAGATCAAGTCACAGGTCAGATCTGTGGAGAGGCAACCCCGTTCACAGTCAGAATGCATGTTTGTTTTTTGTTTTTTTGTTGTTGTTTTTTTCAGCTATAAAACCACCTGTAATTAAAAAAAAAAAAGAAAAGAAAAAGAAAAGTAAAGTGGAGCTGTTTAATGTCATACTGTGGAACTTTTCAGGCAGAACAAGGACATATCCATAGAAACAAGCAGGTGACAGACCCCCAATCAAAAAGTTACACAGGGCACCATTAACACTAAGACAGAAGTAATTTGTGGAGGAAAAAAAGTAGAAAAATATGCTGAAAATTATAGAGTTCTATAACACATTGAGGACATCACAGTCACAGAATAGTTAGACATGTTAGACAAAGGAATCCAAATTTTCTGATATTTTATACTTTATTTCAACAAAATAAAGGTGAAAAATAAAGGTTTCTTATCATTTCATATGTTGAATCACAATCTTTGTGTACAATCGAGGAGTTTTGGCCCAGTGTGCTACATTAGTTGCTAGGTAACACTTATGAAATTCCTTAGTGTGATATCACGATTACCAACCAGGAGGTATATTTTACTAGGACAAGAATTATATTTTTATTTCAACTGATCATAGGCTCTTTAATTCTTTTATCACTCTGGCAATTGTCCAAACTTTCCATTGCTCTGAATACATTTTGAAAGCCATTTTGTTGGTTGAGAGCTAAGAAAGTAAATGACAGGAACAAACAATCACTACTATATTCTGAGATATTCTTAGACGAGAACCATGTGGAAACCAGCCAAACCTTTGAGGCATGGTTTTCACTTCAAAATCAGGTACAGGCCTTATAAAATGGATGTCTGCATTGTGTGACCATGCAGAGAAAGTTTGGAGAATCTGATGATAAAAGTTGGGCTTTTCCAGCTGGGATTTCAATATAGTGGAGGGGGTTCACATTGGGGATATCGCTGTGGTTTGCTGGAGGTGTAAAGAGAGTTTTATATGGCAAAGACTCAATAAGGAGAAACAAGAGGAGCTCAAACCCCTTACAGACATTTTCCCACAGACTTCTGAAATAAAGTAAATATAAGAGGGAGATTGGGTATTGCAAAGAACTGCCTACTGCTGTCATAATCACTGTAGAAATGGGTAAACAGACAACTCAAAAGTAATACACACATTCACTATATCACTTACAGTACTATAGTAGTCTCAAAATGCATTATTAAGGAATATAAGCAGTAATTTTGTTAATGGGTGATCATTTTTCTTGATGCAATGCAATTTTCACATATCTGTATTATATTTTAAAGCTGTTTTTTTTTTTTTTTTTTTTGTACAGGGTTCCAAGAAACATGAGATGGAGTTAAAGAGTAAGGAGAGACATTCAACAAATCGAATGTGATTGTTATGGTGGTTATTAGGTCACCAAGGAGCCTAACTACAACCACAGCTAAAACTTACTTTTTAAAAATTTTAAATCGACTTTTCAGAGCTTTTAACCATGTTATAGTTTCTCCTCACCATTTACTCACTCAAAGTTGTATTTGCAGTGATCTGGGCATGTTTGAACAATTTCTTCATTTATTTTCAACACCCCATTTTACTGTTCAATTCCTGTTTTCATCACCACTGACATACGCCCACTGCTCTCTACTTATTGCACTCTCCAGTTATTTACTTAATCAGCGATACATGTAGGATCCAGTAGTGTTGCGTAGTCATTTTGGTACAAATTCGCTGCTTGATAGCGTGATCTGTAGCGATTCTTTTCTGGTGATGTCAGCTGCCACTGGTCACTATAATTTCCTAATGCAGAAGTGAGTGGACTTTCTTTTATTAAGCTGTTTTAGATGAATATTGCGATTTAAAAAGTGCAAATTATGACATAATGACTCCCGGGTGTCATAGATTATAGCTGTACAGCACACACAAGCATAATTGGTCTACTTTAATAAATAATTACTTCAAAGTCAGTGGTCACAGACACAGTGGTTGTCGTATTGATTAATCCTTAACAGCCATGTATTCAGTGCTATTAGTTTCCATGGGTCTTTTGGAAGTACGCTCTGCTCCTGTTTTTCTCTTTAAACTCCGTTCATATACCCCCCATGCATGATACGAAAGGAAGTGCTAAATTGGCTCCACAACATTAAAGCGGTAATTTAATCAGGCCTTCTCAAAACATTGTAATTTGTGCAGGAAGTTTTGATTAAAATCCGTTTGCATCAGTGTAAAGAAAAAAAAAAGGAATTTAAAAAAAGTACCAAGCGCTATGACAACCAGTGACCTGATTAATACCCATGGGAGCATTACTACATAGAGGTGGGAGAGAGGAATGTTTGAGGCCAAAGCCAGGATAGAGAACTGGACAATACATTCCTATAAATCAGTCACTTAATACTAACATGTACATTGTATTGATTCCTGATTTCTGAATGAGCAGTTGTAACATAAACAGCCCGTGGCAAAAAGCAGGAAGTCCACTCAGGTTGTTGTACTGCACTATATTCATTTATCATGGAACTCAAATGGACCAGAAATTGATGTCACTGTGACCCAATGCTGGAATATGAGACACATACTTTATTTTAATGAGCGTGCAAACTTAGATTTACGGTAAACTAGGAATTTATGCTTCAGACTGCACAGACAAACAGTTCTTTAATTTATGAGTCTGGTTCGAGGTCAGTGTTGTCTTGATTATTTACAAGACCATTCTCAAAGTGTGGGATGCGTACATGGGCAGTACTCAAGCATTTCCTGGTGGTATATGCAGGGTCTTTTTGGAGGATTGATATGTATAATTTAGAGACTCCACCCCCACGTCTTTGAAATGGTTTAGCTATGTTAATCTGTGTTTTTCATTCGTTTTTCAATATAAAACCAAAAATAAGAAAACGAAAAAACAACTGGTTTCTTCATTATTTTGTCTCCAAAACTAAAATGAAAAAACGGATAATGATTCGTTTTTTTTTTTCGATTTTGTGTTTAAATGAATAATGAAAAAAAACAGATAACGGTTGTTTCCCCTTTACGTGACTTCCGTGACTGCGATGCCGGATTGAACCAGGACTTTTCCAGGTCCGGGACCAGACCGGGACCAGACCGAGACTGAGATCAGAACTGAAACCGGGACCAGAGCGGGACTGAGACCGGGACCAGACCGGGACTGAGATCAGAACTGAAACCGGGACCAGAGCGGGACTGAGACCGAGACCAGACCAGGACCAGGCTGGGACCAGACCAGGACTGAGACCGGGACCAGACCGAGACTAGGCCGGGACCAGACCGAGACTGAGATCAGAACTGAAACCGGGACCAGAGAGGGACTAAGACCGAGACCAGACCAGGACCAGGCTGGGACCAGACCGGGACTGAGACTGGAACTGAGACCGAGACCAGGCCGGGACCAGACCGGGACCAGGCCGGGACCAGACCGGGACCAGGCCGGGACCAGACCGGGACCAGACCGGGACCAGACCAGAGGCTCAGTGCCCACGCCAGGGCCGGACCTCCAACCTGAGGCTCGGAGTCAAAGCTCGGAGTCCGCTCTGGTCCCGCTCTGGTCCCGGACCTGGATCAGTCCTGGTTCAGTCCGTATGCAAAAGTCCGGCATCACAGTCACAGAAGTCACTTAAACGGAAAACGGTCGTTATCTGGTTTTTTTTCATTATTCATTTAAACACAAAATCGAAAACTGAAAAAACGAATCATTATCCGTTTTTTCATTTTAGTTTTGGAGACAAAATAATGAAGAAACCAGTTGTTTTATTGTTTTCTTATTTTTGGTTTTATATTGAAAAACGAATGAACGAAAGATACACAGATTTATGTGACACAGTTTGCAGCTTCTGTCCTCAACATTCCCTAGGGGTGTGATGCTAACTGTAGGCATGCTCTGTCTGAGACTTTGTTAGACTTTAATCTGAGCTTTATTTTAAAAGAGTCTGACCAGAAAGAACTGATTTAGCATCATCCAGCAGTTTTTCAGTTAACCTCTTTCACCTTTTTATTGAAAATCAAACACCTAAACAGGACCATGAATGTATTGAAAAAGTGTGTGTGTGTGTGTGTTTTTTTTTTTTTGTTTTTTTTTTATCCATCTTGTTTTTTTTTTCTTCAGTTTTCAGAGAATCTCAAAACTTATTTGGCAGTGTTTGCTAATGTGTGCATTGTGTCTCTCTATGGTTATTGGTAAACATTTCACCAACTCTCATACATGCAGAGCACACCCAGCGTGATGTCACTGCGAAGTATCAATGCATAAAGAGATATTTGTAGTCTGGGACAGGTTTGTGGAAAATTACATTGGCCAGACTGTTAGCATTGTTTCTAATCTTTCAGTATTTACAGTTTCATGTCATGTCATTTTTGGGATGTGTACAGTCATTCTATTTGGGAGTTTGTTCATGGGTTTACTCACGCTACACATGTACTCACTTATTTCCATCCTGATGCGTGTTTAAAGGGTCTATAGTTTGACATGATTTATGTTTTGTTTAATTCACACATATTTAACACACAAAACCCACACATTTAGGTCGATTTTTCACTTAAAATGTCCGTTGATATCATGTGGTAATATACTGGAACTGCTCCACTGTGTATTTAAACTTTGTACACGTTCACTGGAATCATTTGGATAAATTAAAGTCTGGAATTGCCAATCTCTACAGAACTAAAGGTAAAAGGGAGCTGTTAACTTGAAGACTTCCACTACATGACATCACAAGGTGGAACAGAAAATTTCACGCTTTGGAGATGTAAACAACCTAATAATAAAGGATTACTCAAACATGTGAAACAAAATGCAACTCCAAGTATGTTTTTGATGCGGTAACAATGCGGTAACATTCTAACATGACTTAAAGAGCACAAGAGTCAATTTTGTGTACTATATTTTTCAGACTATAAGTTGCACCAGCTAAAAATGCATAATGAAGAAGAAAAAAAACATATATAAGTCGCACTTTTGGGGGAATTTTTTTTTTTTTAGAAAATCAGGGACCAGGAACCGACATTTTATCTTGAAAGGCAAGTTATAGTAATAACAATAGAATAAAGAACAACAGGCTGAATAGGCATTAATATGTTAACAGTTCTTCAGATAACTAGAGCATAAACAACATAACATAAGTTTACCAAACTCTCGATCTCACTCCAAATCACTAAATCCATTGAATCCATTGAATTCTTCATCCTCAGTGTCACTTGCGAGCAACTCTGCATAACTTCGGTTGTCACCGAAGTCCATGCTTTGTCATCCAGTGATATGCGTAGAAAACTGATACACAAGCCTAGAGCGCCCTCTCGCAGCTGTCAGTCTGAAAATATTAATATATAAGTCACACCGGAGTATAAGTTGCTGGACCACCCAAACCAGTGCGACTTATAGTCCAAAAAATACGGTAATATAGGACCTTTAAGCTCAAGATTTAAAGTAGCGCCACCCTGGTTTTGCACTCTAGTTATTGCTCTTGACTGTCCAATCAGTAATGAAGGACAGTAAAGTCATTAGCATTATGTGAAGTCCTTATCACTGTTGAACCGTAGGGTCAAATACATTGCACGTGTCCTTGAAACATTTCCATTTATACGACTTTGCAGATATTTTTCTACTACAGATTTAGTGCTTATAATTTGGCTTGATTCCAGCTCCCCACATGTCTCAAGTGAAAAACCCACCCCTCAATATTTCAGCCGACTTAACCTATAGCTTCCTTAACATCCATCACAGTGCCGGACACGTCTCCTCCCATGGACAACATACACCTCTGCGCTAACAGCAATAACAGAAGTACTTTTGTTGCTTTCCACTCCCATCTCATGTGCAATGTTCCATAGGTTTAATACTGTCTGACCCTGTGTCCTTATCACCTCCAACACTGTTAACCCTGCACTGCATCTAACTCATTTGCTTCACTATGCTACTCTGAGCTTTTTCATTATAGCTGATTTACAATAGCCACTTATCCACAGGGGTCGATGAAGAACGCTGTACCCTATTCACAGCAACGCAAGTCTGTGTAAAAGTCTTAACTTCATCTTTTATTAAAGGTCCTATATTACACAAAACTAACTCCTGTGAGCTTTAAGTCATGTTAGAATGACATACCTGGAGTTGTGTAGTGTTTCATTCACACGTGTTTAATCAACTCTTTGTTATTAGTCTGTCCAAATCTCCAAAGCTCAAAATGCTCCTATCCACCTTGTGATGTAGTGGTAGTGATAGTTTTCAACTTAACAGCTGCATTTTACCTTTTGTTCAGTAGAGATTGGCTGAAATCGTGACAATTATTCTAGTGAAGATGTATGGAGTTTAAAAACACAGTGGAGCACTTCCTGTATAACCGCATGACATCACAAAGTGGAACATGGTGTTTTCAATTTGAGAGAATAACACAGCCTAAATATGCAAGATTTGTTAAAGGTGTCGAAAGCAGAAATTCAATTTGTCAACTGGACAAAGGTTTATTTAGTCGAATACCTTTCACAGCTCAACCTCTTCTTCCTCAGGTCAGATTGCTGGTGGACACTGCCTTATCTCTGCCTGTCAAAACGTATTCGACCAAATAAACTTTTATTCAGTTGAATAATTTTGTCAAGTTGACAAATTGAAGTTTTCCTTCTGCCATGGATTCTTCCTGGGCGACTGAGGGATTGTAAACACATGATATTAAATGTGTGTGAATGAAACAAAACACAACACCAGGCCTGTTTATGATGAGGAAACAGCATTACAACATAGATCAGAAAATGGTGCAATATTATATTAAAAATGCACTATGGGATATTTTATGGGGTTGGGCGAGGGGGGAATCACTTGTTTGTGGAGATCCCATTGCATTGCCTGTAATTTTCCACAGTATGGCAATAAAAACCTAACTATTTTGCATTTACTGTGGTGTTTTACTGCTAAAGAAAAACCTTCAGAACCATGCACTATTGGTGTGAGCCTTTCCACAGATTTGACCAGCAACTTGACCTGGTTGTGTCTCCTTTTGTTTGAATGAAAATAGAAATAGAAAGTTAAATATACTAAGGAATATTTCTGTATGGAGACAAGCAGACGGACCCTCCAGCAGAGTAATTTTTTTTTGTGTACCTTAACAATGAGTTTCTGAACTGACTTTGTAATCTATTCCAGTATTCACAAAATGGTTTAACTTTGGACACAGATCAGTTATCTGCAGCCCTGACGGAAACACGATTTTCAATCACATTAATAATTTGCCAAATTCATTTCTTTTTTTTTTTTACTACTTTGTCAATGTGAAAAATAAATTGTCAGTCTGTCTGAGTTCACAAAACAGAACAGGTGCACGAGGATAACACAGTGTCCTCAAAGCTCAGAGAGACTAAACAACACTTTTATAACTCTCATAAACCAAATGCCAAGTGCAGATACAATGTATTTGCTTGATCTCGATAATAACGGCTCATCAAAGTGTTCTGTTTTAATCCAGGCGTGCTTACCTTGTTAAGATCTTATAGGGAGTCCTTTATATGCTGGCCAGCTGTCTCCTGTCCCTGTCTATGGCCGCGTATGTGCCCCCTTTGAGAGTTCACGAGCTGACCCCATTTGCCAACAGCTCCATTAGCCTGAGCTCAGTGTGATTTCATTACCGAGGGCTTAATTGTATTCATTGCATCTGAAACGAGCCCTGACAGTGGCTGAAGATGAGGAGCAAGAGAGCCTATGGGGGGAGGATGCAGGGCAGTCCGGGCCATGTCAAAGCTTTTATTTTGTTATGTTTCAAAAGCTTTCTGTTTGGCTCCAGGCTTGAGATTGTGTTGAGGATAGGGCTGTCACCTCTGGCCTGTGCATTGAAAAACAAACAGAGGAATATAAAGACGTGCTCTACAAACCTATTGAAATTCAGTGTGTTCTCCCAATGCACACAGTCTATAGATGAAGAGTCGGCAGAAGGATAAAAATTGTTTGAAATTATGATAATGATATAATAAAATAATAATGTGAATTTAGTCTAAATATGCAGGGTTTGGGTGAATGAAACACAACTCCAGGTATGTTTTTGAAGCAGAAACATTACAAAGAGCAGAAAATAGTGGGGCTTTTAGAGAACAATATAGAGAGGGTAATACTATTATCTAATGTGTAGCGGTGGCCCCATCAACCTCAAAAATGCACAATAGGCAGAATCCTTTATGCAGCTATACTACTGATCATGAACTTACTCACGGGGGATGAAAATCGAGCACTGTTGCCATAGCAATTAGCAATGCAACACCTGATCCGAAAGTTGCTCATGCGATTCCAGCTTCCACAGATGGATGTTGTCTTTGTGACCTTGGGCAAGACACTTAGCCCATCTCGCTCCAAGTGTGTACATTTTTGTATGAATGTGTGTTCCTTGATGTAAAGTGCTTTGAAGGTGGAATGTGACCATTTACCATTTTAATATAATAGTTGTGAAATTCTTAAAAAGGAACAAGCTTGGTTAAATCATGAGGTTATTTTATTGGTAGAATATGCAGCTGATGTGATGATGATGATGGGGGTCAGCCCTATGCTCCCACAGCCCTATGTTCAAGTATTTCTAAGATTTTTCTCAAAATGAAACTCTAATTCAAGTCATTTTTGTTTTTAAATCACATTTAAAGGGATGATTCAGAGTCATTTCAACCCAGGATCCTTTGCACTATGACCTCTGCATTACATCTGTAGTGTTCTGCTGTTTGGATTATAGGTCAAGTGTAACTGACTACCAAATTGGGAGAAATAGGGATACAATCTGATGCAGACTGATGATAAAGGAAATGTGGGATCATAGGGCCTAATTTTGGAAGGGAAAAAAAAAGACCTTAGAAATTAGGGAACATAGGGTTGAGAGAACATAGGGTGGAGGGAACATAGGATTGAAGGGTCATAGGGTTGAGGGAACATAGGGCTGAGGGAACATCAGCATGCTCTCAGCTGATGTCATCAACATTTCTTAGGGGTGATGTTAACTGTAGACTCTGCTCTGTCTGAAGGTCTGTTATTCAAGTTAGCTTTAATATGATCTTTCTTTTAACTCAATCTGACCAGAAACCAGGGAGCTGATGAAAAACAAATCCCTCTCCAATAACATTAAAGTCACAAGCTAGTTAGCATTACAGTTTTCAGTTAGTCATTCTCACTTTTTGGTGGAAAATCAAACATCTAAACAGGACTATGAACACATTAATCACATTGTTTTTTTTGAGTTTTCCAACAATTGGCAGTGTTTTCTAATGTGTACATTATTTCACCATAGTAATTACTGAACATTCCACTGTAGAGATACATGTACAACACCCCCAGCATGACGTCACTGCCAAGCATCACTGTGTACTATGTAGCTTGTTGAACCATTACCATGCACTGTGCACCCATCACAGTTTACACCAGAGCTCTGTAGTGTTTCTCATAATGTTGTGTTTAAAATGTACGGCAGCATTCGTGTCCAGGGAAAAGATAAAACACACTCTGGCCTCGTCTGTCTGCGCTCTGGAGCTGGAGCTGAAGCCTACTACATGACATAAGGCCTGTACAAAGCGTGATTATGTTTTTATTCCACCTGACAGCTGGTTCCTATTCATATCTATGGGGCAGTAATCAATGCAGACAGCTGTAGAAATAGCCCTGGTGTGGCCTGGGACTTCATGGACAAATTAACCCAATGGGAAAGGGGCACTGGTATTTCAGCGTTGGACACCTTGGTTTTTCCTTTTGACTGTAGAGCCAAAACACCTGCATACCGGGACAGTTAGCATAGTGGTAGTTCCCATGTCCATCTACAGTCCACTGTTGTTTTAACTGTCACCACAGAGAAGGCAGAGGCCCCAGTGCAGCTCTTAGCTTCACCCCAGGCTGGTTAGCTCTGTCTCTCCTCTCTGTACAAGAGCTGCATGGTCAGGACTTTAGCACTTTAAAATGAAGGTGCAAACTCAGCTCTTTACGGGATAACTTTTGACTTGGGAAAAAGGGGAAAAATCAGTGTGACTTTCAGAAAGTTTTACCATATTGATACTCAGACATAAAAGTTACCATTACTACGTAATAATAAGGACGCCCTAACCGCCTAAATAAAGGGAACTCCCTAAATTCTCATGCAGGACTTAGTGTTACATGTCAGTTAAAGCTAGATAACTGGTGTGCTGTATTTTCCATGGAAAGTGAGTGAAATAAAAAATGTGTTGATGTAATTACACCAAATATTAAGGTTTAGAGATTGACATTATTTTTGTGATTCATTGTGAATACATTTAACTGATACCTTTATTTATATTTGTCCTTTGTCTAAAAATTACAGCTCAGTTCTGCCAAGATCCTGTTAGGAAACCTAACCAAAACCCTAAACTTACCTGTTCCTAAACCTAACCGCCATGCTAACACTAACCTTAATCTGATGTGAAAAAGTTTATAGAAATTAGATAGATTTTTTTTTTTTTTTTTTTTTTGCCTAACCACTAACATAGAGTGTCTGTTGTTTAGCATAACTGTGTTCGGGGGAAAATGGTGCCACTCTGATGCATCAAAATAAAAATAAATAAATAAAAACTTGGCAGCTCGAGTGAATAAGAAACTTTTTTTTTAAAATATATTTTCACAGACTGGAGGCGTACGGGAGGAGGTGGGATGAGGCACGGCATGGTGTAGTCCTGGTTAAATCCTGTTTTAGTCCTGGATTTAGACCTGGTTTAGATCTGATTTAGTCCTGGTCTAGACCTGGTTTAGGGCGCTTTCACACCTCTAGTTCGCACCAGGCAATAAAACCGATATTATGTAGCATATAGACTTCAGTGTAGTCCGCTTTCACACTGGCAAATTAACCAAAATTGGTCTGATTGACGTTTCATCAATGTTTATCTACCTGTAGAAATAAGTGCCCATTTTGGGGACAGCCCAATGTTCCCCAGCGCTGCTGTTTCCCCAGGAAACATCAATACCTCCACTTGCAAAAGGTACTCAACTTCCCCCATTAACACCGTGGGCCATCCTCATCTCAAGTTATCATCATCGACTTATAAAAACAGCAGCATGTAGCCTGTAACTTTGTTCACAACTCACCTCACATCAGCCCAGAGCAGAAGCACTGACTTCTGGTAACAGTGATAAAGACATAGAGCACTCACTGTAGCACGTAGCCCCTCAGGAAGGGGGTCTGGTCCTTGGTCATGTGCCATCCTCTGAGCGGGTTGGTCAGATAGGACTGGAGGGTGCGTCCTCCATGTGCTGGCTCCAGACAGGGATGAGCAAGACCAGTGCTGGGTGGGTTTGAGTGGGTCCGTGCCGTCCTCTGGATTTTCACCTGTGCATGGAAAGCGAGAATGTGCAATGGAGCATTGGTCTGGGCAGGCTGATTCTGAGGTGGTGCAAAGCATCCAGACAGAAGTGCAAATCCCATTTGGTTGGTTATATCTTGTTCTGAGCGGTTCGTCCTCTGTGCACTTGGTTCTTCCTGGGGAAAGCGCTTCTCAGGCCGAGGCACCAAACATCACTCCCTGCTTCAGCTCATCTGAGTCCAGGGAACATAGATACTCACCTCCATCTTGACTCACTATGGAGCGACAGGTTCGCACATTGGTACTTGCTACGATCTTCGTATATTACATTCCCTCCATTGTGCATTATTGGCAAAATAATTCGAAAATGAGTCACGGCTGCATCTGGAGAACAATCTGTTATTGCACTGGAGTCGTCAAAAGGCATATAGCGCATCATTTCAAATAGTTTGTTTGGACCTACTGTCCTGATTTAGTCCTGGTTTTAGTTCTGGTTTAGAGACTTTGGCCTGTAGGAGGGGAGGTTTGCGCTTTCGCGGCCTGGTATCAGACGACCTGCAGCCCGGGCGTTGGAGACCTCCAAAACAGGAAAACACAAAGGCTAGATTGCATTCACCTAAATTTGTCCTGGTTTGGTCTTCGGTGGTCCTTTTCTAGTCCTGTTGTATTTCTGGTTTATTTCTGGTTTATTCCTGGTTTATTGCTGATTAGATTAGAACTGGTTTCGTCCTGGTTTAGTCCTGGCCTGGCCCATGTTTAGTTCAAGGTTTATTGCAGACATGGTGGGTATTTATCTTATTGTAGGGATGAAAATCTGTCTCCAGCAAATAAATGCAAATCAATATAATGCCGTGTGTGTGTGTGTGTGTGTGTGTGTGCGTGCGTGCGTGTGTGTGTGTGTGTGTGTGTGTGTGTGCGCAAGTGTCACTTCAATCTGGAAAGATCATTGGAACCATGCCGGTGGAAGGACCCTCATCTCCTCTGAGTGGGTGGAGACTGCTGCCCCCTCTTCCTGTAAGAAAAGTGAAGTTTGTTTTTATCATTGTTTCGGGAAGTACAGTTCATCTTTTTTTTTTTTTTTTTTTTTTTTGAAATCCTCTATAGTGTTTTAATCAATCAAACTTTATTTAAGAAGCACTTTTCATACAAAAATGTAACTCAAAATGCTTTACAGTGATTAAAAACACGAGGTCCAGAGGCAGTCAGTAAAAGCGTGTGGTTTGGAGCAGAGTTCAGACTTTGGCGGAAGAAACATTTTGGACTGACAAAGGAGAAATTCATTTTGTCAACTGGACAAACATTTGTTTAGGTCGAAAACATTTCGCAGCTCATCCAAGCTGCTTCTTCACTTGGGTGAGCTATGAAACATTTCGTGGTTGTACAAGCTGCCATTACTAGTGTGCGTGTCGAACTGTGCCTATTGCATTGATCTGTGCGATCCAGATCAGTTCTTCCTATGGACATTCAAACTTCGAGTGCTACAACTTTGTAAATTTATCGTCTACCTCACTGAATTTATACTAGTATAGTAAATATTGGGATTTCACTGAATGGCAGTTCATTCATTTATTGTCTTTTTTTTGTCTTTTGTCCGTCCTCTAACACATGGTACCATCAAAGCAGTTTCAGTGTCTGCCTCCTCTCTCCCAGAGCTGCACCTAGTCTTCTGCTTACTCGCCCATAGTTATTGCAGTCCATTACACTGCGTCCTTACCTTGCAATTACATAATTATTACCTGGTATAACGGATAATACAGTAGCCTACATCATTTAATGCAGTGTATTTGATACAATATCTACAATGCAAGAGCCCTCATACATCTGACTGCATCAAGTTATTCATCTGGTACAAGGCTCTCTGTGAAAATTGATTTAGATACATTTGGAACAAGGGGTTTATACTTGAGAATTTGTCTATGAATAATCTGATTGTTAGTAATAAAGAAGAATTATAAATGACTCCCCATTTGACATCCTTATAGACTAAATTAGTTATTCCACCACCCACATTTGGAATGCTTCCCAAAAGGTTCAAATATAGCTACAAAAAATAAAATAAAACAAAAAAACATGTGTTGAACAGTTTCTGCTTCACTGTTACAAAATTTAAATATTAAAGTACTTCTTTACAAAATCATTACTGGGACAAATAACAAATTTTAAAATGAGTTTCTTTGGCTTTAGGAGAGATTGGAAGTGACAGCTAATTTGTTTACATTTTTGTTTATGATATCAATTGGAAAGTCTTTAAAATGCATTCTTTCTTTTAATTGCTTCTTTGCACCCTTGCATTCTTGCCTCTTTGCATTCTTGTGTCCTTTCATTCTGCAGCCTTGTCTCCTTGTTTCCTTTCTTGCATCCTTTCATCCGTGCGTCCTTGTGTGCTTGTATCCTTTCTGCCTTCCTTCCTTGCATCTGATGTGTAATCATTTATATCTGTTGTATTGGTGAATAATAAGATGGTGAGTTAGCTGAGTGAGTAATAACTGGTGAGTTATGAAATACAAATAAACTTTATTCAGATAGATGCAACAAATGCAAAACTACATACATATCAAAGTATGTAACAGATAATACTCCCTACAACTGTACAACAACTCACCCTTATGTAACAGATAATACTCCCTACAACTGTACAATAACTCACCCTTATGTAATAGATAATACTCCCTACAACTGTATACCAACTTACCCTTATGTAACAGATAATACTCCCTACAGCTGTACAATAACTCACCCTTATGTAACAGATAATAATCCCTACAACTGTACAACCGTTACGGCCATGGAATCCGCGTATCATTCGTTCATTCGTTTTTCAAAATCAAACCAAAAAGAAGAAAAAGAAAAAAACAACTGTTTGCTTCATTATTTGTCTCCAAAACCAAAATGAAAAAACGGATAATGATTTGTTTTTTCAGTTTTCGATTTTGTGTTTAAATGAAAAATGGAAAAAACGGATAACTATCGTTTCCTGTTTACGTGACTTCTGTGACTGCGATGCTGGACGTTTGCACTGCATACGGACTGAACCAGACCGGAACAAGACTGGGACTGAGACCGGGACCAGACTCGGACCAGACCGGAGGCTCAGAGCCCAGTGTAGGGCCGGAGCTCGAAGCTGAGGCTCAGACCCTGCGGAGGCTTGGAGTCAATAGAAAAGAGCTCCAATCTTTTCATAGAAACAAAACCACAGATTAATAACTTTCCAATGTAAAATAATAATCTCAAAGTATTGCCACTATATAGTACACTAATACTTTGAGCTTATTATTTTCACTTCAAACTTGTTTCCACAGCTGTCTGGCGTTTTGGCTCAGCGTCTCTGTCAGCTCCCTTTAAGCAGAAGTCTTGAGCCCTAATCCGAACAATCATAGATAAGATCGTATCTAGACTTCCTGTCAACATGTGCAGGCTTTTTCTTTTTTCAGTTAGGTCCTGACAGTAAATAGTGCAGCGGGCTCACGTGGGATTACAGTCTGTTCTTTATCGCTCGTAAAACACCAAACCCACTCAAAGCTCCGCGGTTAGACCAGGGCTGTCACTGCCACTAATGCTAATCTCACAGCACAAATGTTTTGAACACCATTGTAACTTTACGATTTGGAAACTATTTCATTCAAATTGCATCCAGGCAGGTTCAGGATGTTTAGTACCTTTGATGACATTTTATTGTGCGGCCTGTTTTTACATTTCCTTGTAAGTGTTTGAAATGTCCAAAACAAAGCTGTGTTGCACCTTGAGTTAGCGTGCTTTACTATTTGCCACTTCCATTTTATTTGCCAAATTTATTTTGTTTTCTACACTGCTACTACTTCTTTAGGGGCACATATTACTCTATTTTCTGATCTATGTTACAAGTGTTGTTTCCTCATCAAAACATACATGGAGTTGTGTTTTGTTTCATTCACACATGTTTATCACTCAAGCCCTGCATATTTAGAGGTCTTCTCTCAAACAGAAAACACTCTGTTCCACCTTGTGATGTCATGTAGTAATACAGGAAGTGCTCCAGTGTGTTTTTAAACTTCATATAGCTTCACTACAATCATTTGGATAATTTCAGTCCTGCAATTTCAAATCTCTACTAAACAAACCTAAAAACCACTGCTTTATAACATCACAAGGTAGACAAACTAGGATAACTGAAACATGTGAATGAAACAAAACACAACTCCAGATTTGTTTTTGTTGAGGTAACAACATTATACCATGGCTTAAAACACACAAAAATCGGTTCTGTGCCATATCGGACTTTAATGTAGCTAGTCCATTACAGACGCCTTGTTCCAGCTAACAGGTGATAGTAATGACAGAAACAAGCAAAGTTTTAAAATGTTTATTGAATATTGATTGGAAATTGTTGTTCTGTAAAGTGACCTGTTAAAGAAAAAGAAATAAGTAAAATAACTGCATTTAATTTAAGTAATTGTGGGAAATTATGGTCTTGTGTTGTCTGGCTCAGGTGTTCCGGCCCCTGGGAGCCGGAGCAACTTAAGAAGGTGCAACCATTTTGTTAGAAGGAGGGGAGCACAAATATTTTAACTTGTCTACTTAGTATTTTTAAATGAATAATAAAGCATTGCTAATTTAATAAAGAGAGATATTTTTGTACTTGATGTAATTGAATATTTGTAGCACTGTTTTTGATATCTAACTTTTTAAATACAGAATGAAGATTGTTTGAACTTACCTGCACTTTAAGATGAGCTCATCCAATTAGAGGAGGTGACCTATAAAAGGAGCCATTCTCACCTTTGTCCAGGAGAAGGTGCTGTGTGTGAGCGCAGGCTTTGCCATGCCAGTTTTTTAACTTTTATACTTTTGTAAATATTTTTTTTAGATTTTTGCTTGGTTGTGGAAATAAATGCACTTGGGATCTGCACTACAAATCGGCTCGGCTCTACTCTGTTCTTCTTATACCGCTAAGGTTGCTATCCAGGCTATTACAAGGACCTATCAACTCAATTGTAAAAGTCAATTGGGTCAATGTGTTGAAATACTCGTTAGTATGATATGCAGCTATTCATCAAAACTGCCAATTGTTGTGCTGATGTTTACTGGGAAGTCTTCTCCCATGAATGAAAAAGTTTCGACAGCCCAGTTTTAGATGAATATTGTAATTTAAAATATGCAAATGATAACATAATGATCCACGGATGTCATAGCTTATAACTACATAGCAGACACAAGCACAATATGTCTCTTTAAGTTTTACTGTAACTTACTGGAAGCCAAGTGTACTTACCACTGTGCCACTCTGCCCCCAACATGCCATTATGAATCTGTGAAGTGCACTCATAATTATAATGTGCTGGAAAAAGACCTATGATCAACGTGGGCACCACCTCCCTCACAACGTCAAACAGCTTGTTGCCAGATTCCTCCCACTTATCACCATTTTAAGCCTGGTAAATGATAGAAAAACATATAAACTAGATTTTACACGCAATAAGAAACAACCTTTGCAGAAGACATATGCTTTTTCATAACCTATATTGATAATTCTTTTACATTTTTGTCATTATAACAGTATGATCACAGTATTGATCTGACCCATAGTCTAATGTATTTCAGTAAGTCCATGTAAAAGCAGAGGAAGTGGGTGGAGGGATTGATGAACACAGACATTTTCTCTGCACGCAAGCCTTGAATATGACCAAACCATCATAAATCACTTTAAAGGCGCACTGTGTAACTTTTTGATTGGGGTTTCATCACATGCTTGTTTCTATGGATATGTCATTGCTCTGCTTGGAATGTTCCACAGTATGACATTAAAGAGGTCTACCTCACATTTATTAAAGATTGTATAGAGGATTTTTTTAAGGGAAGAGAACTACAGCGACAGTCCTTGTGCATGCGTGACACCACCTCCCTCCTCCACGGCCCCCTCAGTAGAAACACCTCCTCCCACCTCCTTACTCTAGAAATCATGCTTGTTTACAGCCAGTGCGCGTTCAGAATTACTGTTGAAGTGACCTGTCTAGAAGTAATTTAGCGACCGATGCTTCAGTTTTTAGACCCTTTGTCTGCTTCAGTCGTGCCACCGCTGGAAGGAATCTCCAAGAATCACCTCAGTTTGACTTCGCTCCTTTTCCACTTCTCTTCTTCTTTCAGCGACCTCAAAAACTGACTTTCTTTGTCGACGAACTGGTTGTGGATTCTCGTCCGCCATCGCAACAAACTTTGTGCGAAATGCGAGGAAGCTACAGGTTGAAAAAGCCTCTAAGAACCGCTGCATAAACCACATAATCCCCACACGCTGGCGAGTCAGTTACACTAGAGAGTTTGATTGACAACCTAACAGCCAATAGAGAATGAGGTAGCCTTGTTATCTATTGGCTTATGTTTATCTGGCCTCACTCTGTCCACAGGTGAAAGATTTTCATTCTTTTTTTTTTTTTTTTTTTTTGGTTATCATAATTCCAAGGCTGCTGCATCTCTGTAATGGTATTTTAAACTTTCACTGACAAATTTAACCTAAAAAAAAAAATCCTCCATACAACCTTTAAATTACAGATTGTTTTATAGCTCAAAAATACTTACAAAAACAAGTGGGGTTGCCTCTCCACAGATCTGACCTGTAATTTGGTCTGGTTTGGTCTTCATGAAGATAGAACAGTTTAATGCCATACTGTGAAACATTCCAGGCAAAGCAATACCATCTCGACGGAGAAAAGCATCTGACAGACCCTCCACTAGACATTGCACCTTTAAATACAATTTTGTTTTAGTTAATGATGAGAGAACACTGTTGTAAAAGCTCATAAAGGTTGATTTTTACATAGTATGACCCCTTCATTCTGTTGTATGCCATGTCTTGCTGTAGTTGTTGCTGCCCTGAAAATGTTTGGGCCCACTTGCTGATATGGGTTAATGTGCTCAGTGCTGTTATTAAAAGGAGAGGAGATGAGCCTGCCCGACCCCGCAGCACCATGCAGGGAGAGACATCTGTCGTCTGTAGAATGTATCAGCCGGAGGGACAGATTGGAGACTTGAACTGGAGAATATAGGCCATGACAAGGTGACGGAGGGTCTATAAAAAGGAAGAAAACTGGAAAATAATATTCTAAGTACAACATGTATGCATAGTCTGTGTAAATCCTCAGTCATCCAGGCATGTTCCATAACAACGAAATTAAGAGTAGCTTACGTTTTGCTGCTTCTTCAGTACATTAAACTTTTGTTGTTGTTTTTTTTGCTTTGATAAACATGCATTCTTAATGTGAGCTGGGTCATCTCCACAGATTTACCTGTAACTTGTCCTGGTGTCAGTCTTTACAGTGCAAAAAACAAAATCTAGCCAAGTTAAGATGACTTGAATTGAGAAGGTTGTATTGTGATTTCAGTAAGTTTCACTTGACACGTAAAATTATCTGCCAGTGGAACAAGACTTTTTGTACTTAAAATATGAAAATACATGTCTTGCTACACTTAAAATAAGAAAAACTACAACTTTTTGCACTTAAAAAAAGAAACAAAATCTAATGTTGCTTGTATTAAGAAAAACACACTTATTCTATTGGCAGATAAATTTACTTGTCAAGTTGAATCTACTCAAATAAAGTAAAATGTTCTTAATTTATTTTATTTTAATTTGACTAGATATTGTTTTGTTATTGTTTTTTTTGTTTTGTTTTTTTTTGTTTTTTTTGTATGTTTGGGGGTTTTTTTTCAGTTTAAATGCTATACTGATGGTTGTCTTTAAATGCCATATTGTGGAGTCTTTAAGAAGCATTTTCATAAAATTTTCGTTGTTTTAGATCCAAAGTTTATGATCTCTTCTGGTCTCTTGTTTTGCAGATCTAACCTCCGCACCCATTTTCAGTGAACAATTATCAGATAACAAATCATAACAAAAAATACACTTAAATTGCCTTTAGTAATAACACAATGAATTGTTATTTATGTATTATCGTTCCACCGTTTAATGTGTATCTGCTGGTCTGAACACAACAGCTTAAGATGCAAACACGATAAAATAACAAGCTTGCCAATGACATATCTTTCAAGGGTGATTGTAATCTTGTAATCTTATAAACTTTCTAGGACAACCCACTGAGCATCTTTGTTTTGGATCCTCCTGCAGGGTCTGATGCGTTCGCTCTTATCTGAGCATACACAAATATGTCTCGTCTTCATGTGCAGGGGCTGGGAGTAAAATGTAGCCGGCAGCGATTTGTACAGAGCTGTTCCACTTGAATGCGTCAGGGCAGCAGACTGTAGTGTGTTTCTCCACTGAGCAACTTAGTGCATTAGCTGTGCTTTATGAGCCCTTTAGCACTCGCTCTGAATACAAATGAATATAAATATGCTGTAACCTAGGTAACTTTTTGTATGGTAATATGTTTTCAGGATAAAATCATAACATTTGTGAATATTAAATAATTGTGGCCCATGAGTTTGCATGTGTGCTACCTTGGCTCTAACACTCTCCCTATTGGCTGGAAAAGTTTTTTAAAAAGTAAAATATCTATAGAATTTGTTGTTCATTTTTAAAGGGTCCATGTTACGCTGTTTTGTTTTATCTGTGTTATAATGTTGTTTCCTCTTCACAAACATACCCTGTGTTTTTTGTTTTATTCACACGTTTAACACACAAACCTTGCATATATAAGCTGAGTTTTTCTCACACACTGAAAACACTCTATTCCACATTGTAATGTCATGTATGGTAATACAGGAAGTGCTCTACTGTGTTTATAACGCCATACACCTTCATTAGAATCATTTGGATAATTTCAGCCCAGAATCCATGGCGAGGAGAAAATTCAGTTTGTCAACTGGACAAAAGTTAGTTTGGTTGAAGACGTTTCACAGCTCAGAACTGAAGAAGCAGCTTGGATGAGCTGCGAAACGTCTTCAACCAAACTAACTTTTGTCCAGTCGACAAACAGAATTTTCTCCTTGCTAAAGGTAAAAAGGTAGATATTAACTTAAAACCTTTCACTACATGACAGCACAAGATGGAGCAGAGCATCTCGAGGTTTGGAGACATAGCTTGGAGTAATAATATGTTACTCAAACATGTGTGAGTGAAACAAAACACAGTTATGTTTTTGAGGACGTAACAACATTTTAACATGGCTTAAAAGAGTCAAGTTTCATAGCACCTTTCAACGCCGAACAATATGTATTATGTAGGGGTCTGCCACCTATTTGTTTCAATGGAAATGTTTTCGTTTTGCTTGGAATTTTCCACAGAATGGCATTAGACTAATTCTGTCAGCTGGGTCGCCACTCCACAGATGACACCTGTAAATTGGCCTCTTTATATACAGATAGACATTTTAATGTTTAATATAGTGTGGGACATTCCAGTCGAAGGAATTCCATATCCATAGAGACAAAATGACCACGTGCCCTTCACCAGGAAGTTTTATAACTAGCATTCATTTATTTATTTACAGCTTTATTACACTGTGGTCTGTTTAGTCACCACTTTTCCCATTAACACATGTTTCAGCATAATGAAGAGGCAATGACAGCGGCGTGTAGAGATCTTTTTCCTATAAAGCCCCAAGTTTCATTACATAGGAGTCCTTTATTTTGTTGATCTTTCATGAAAAAAATGTTAATTATTTGTTTTGTATTCAACAACTATGCAGGCCAACTGAACATTGTCCCTTTTCACCTTCATTTGATTCCTCTACACATTTTAATTATAATGGCTGCTCGTTCCTACTCTTTATTACAGACTCTCTTGATTAAACCAATCAGTAATGAAGACCTGACCTCAATTAGCCAAAAAGTGGTCAAACTTTAGAATGCACATGCCTCTCCCATAATGCACTGCTGTTAGCTGGGTAGAAAACGCCAATACCACCAATGTAATAAAGCTAACAAGTGCTCGTTTAGTTACTCTGCTCTGAGCACTTAGAGCAGTAATGTAGTTTAATGGCTTTCACTGTACACAACTTAACTGTAGTGCATGCACTGAACTGGGCCTTTGGGTATTTTGGCATATTTACTGTTACTAAGTGGAGTGCCCACTTAGTCCCATAAAATCTCTTACCCTTTCACTCAATACAGACAGCTGATTTCAGATGGGCGTTTATATGTTCTAACTCAATCATTCCCAACCTGGGGAACGGGACCCAAATTTGCGTCCCCAAATATTCTCGGGGCCCCAGGGGTTCATAGAAAAGACGTACTAGACTAGTCTGAATTTTGATAAAGGGGTAACATGTTAATTGCTTCTATAAGATCATGTATAACTTTTACTGTTCTATAACACATTTATTAACCAAAAATAAATAAATAAATGTAAATAGTTTTCCTTAGAAGACAATAGCTTCTCAAGTAGGAGGACATTAGGGGTGAAAATGTATCCTCGGGTAACATAGTTGGGAACCACAGTCCTAACTAAGTAAATGAAAATGATATGGGGTGGGAAAGGGCACCTGCTTGTCTCCATGGAGATGTGGTTGCTTGTCTGGAATGTTCCACAGTTCACCATTTATCTTGTCTGTCTTGCATGTATTCAATTACAACAAGTTTTTATTAACTAAAACCTCGACATACATACATACATTTGTTCATTCATGTGTGTGTGTGTGTTGTGTGTGTGTGTGTGAACAGTTCAGGAAGATCAGTACATATCCATAGAAACAGGCAGGTGACGGACCCCCAACCAAACCAAACCAAACATAGCGCACCTCTAAACTTTTGTAAATTTGACCAAACATTAACAGAACAATAGTTTCAACCACAGGATCCTTAAACTGGGATGAACAGCTCTTTTCAGTGCCCTTATTAAATTTGCTGTGTCCCTGGATGCTTATATATTTGTCCGAATTGGGCTTCTCTGTGTCAGTTTCTTTGGATGATAACCAGAGAAGCAGTGAGGGAGGAACACTGGAGCCTAATATAATACAAGTTAATGGGAGACCTGCCATAAAACCGTGAGTGAATCCACGTGGGCTGATGAACAACAAGCACAGCTGCAAACACACTCCTCCTTCTCGCTGGGGCTGCCTGTCAGTTAGCAATGTCTTTCTTGATTCATCCTACCTCCATTCTTAAGGCAGAAGAAAACAGTGGATCTATTCATATCTATAACCAGATGACAATTAGAATAAAATATAATGTATTCCGTTGTTATAACATCTTCGAGTACTTCCTGTCTTATGGAAGAGACAGGGGAGGGAGAAATTGGCTGGATGTTGATGGGTTTTGAATGACAGCATAATCATTGTGGTGGGTGCACGGATTTAGATATGACTTCATTATTTTATATATAGCCTAGTACTATACACTTATATGTTTACTCTACCTGCTTCTCAGTCCCTTTTTTATTTATTTTAGGGGTTTGCCAAAACAGATCTTAACAATCTAGAACACAAACTTGCACTAACCCAGAGCTACACTTCAAATCCTAAAAATTCTAAAACTTAACTCTAATTTGAACTATTTTGGTAAACTATGGTCCCAAGATTTGTAGATTTGGACAGCAATTGGACAAAACCAATATAATTTTATACCAAGCTTGTCTGGAATACAACAGGACATGCCAAGTGCCAACACATCAAAATGAGATAAAGGAGGTTATTTTAAGTGTGCATTCATGCAGACTTGTCCGGGTTTAATGAGTCCAGTTTAGCCCTGATATAGTTTTTTTTCTTCTTCTTCTTATTTCTTTCTTTCTTTTGAAAAGAGCACTGCACATTAATCAACATCAAACAATGTAAATGTGCCAGAGCTGATTTTAGCTGACTTCAGTAGTCTCTTCGGTAGTCTCTTGGCATTTGAATTTAGTCCAGGTTTTCTTTAAGGTTTGTCCCAATTCTGTGTGTGTGTGTGTGTGTGTGTGTGTGTGTGTGTGTGTGTGTGTGTGTGTGTGTGTGTGTGTGTGTGTGTGTGTGTGTGTGTGTGTGTGTGTGTGTGTGTGTGCCCTTGCAAAAGTGAACACACTTTTAGTAATGAGGTATTTATACAATAAGCAAAACCATGTTGTTACTGTTAAAGTTCCGCTGTTCACTTTTTGTCCTGGAAACATGTCAAGCTAATTATGTCAAGCCAAACTTTGAATTTTGGTAGCTCTTTTCTCATCTGGTTGAAGGGTTCTTTATTGTCCCCATAGAGAAATTTCTCCTCTGCATTTGAGCGATTCTTTAGTGCAGCAGGAGCAGTGGGCAGTGAGTGGCATGCCCAGGGACTTTAGTGCAAAGAAATACCTTCATGGAATGTGACAACACAGCTCTCTTAAAGATTTGTGGTTATAAAATATAAAAAAAGGGCCTGTTTGAGTTTGTAATATTTTATCTGCCATCGGTTTCTCTGGATTCTAAACTATTGGTATTGGCATTGATAAATCAAGGAAAATCACATATCGGTCAATTTCTATTTCTGATCATCTACACCAGAAATTTAAGTGTTCTTGCAAAAGTGAGGAGTAGCCAAAAATGCATTCAAGAAACTAGAAACTTATGTCACTTCCAAATACGAAAAAATATCCTGAAAGTTGATTAAAAAAAAACACTAAGCAAAACTATTTAATTTGTAGCTATTGTTAAAGTTCCGCTGTTTACTTTTTGTCCTGGAAACACATCAAACTAATTATGTCAAGCCAATCTTTGAATTTTGTTAACTCTTTTGACATCTGGTGAAAGGGTTCGTTATTGTCCCCTTAGAGTAATGTCTCCTCTGCATTTGAACCATCCTTCAATGCCGTAGTGCATGGCTCGCCCAGGGACCCATCTCCATGATCTTGTTGCTAGGCTTGGTCAGGACTGCCTCAGCTGGAGGATTGCAACTCTGGTGCATATTTTGAGTTGATGGCGGAAACCGGAGTGCACAGAGGAAACCGAGCTAGACATGGGGAGAACATTCAAACTGTGCACATTTTTGAGTCGATTCTTGACACGGCTGTACTCTGTCTGAACTTCGGGATATATAGACTGGCACGTGCTGCTTTCACTTAGATTACTTCAATGCCTAAAACTTTATTAGTCACTTGTGATTTACAATTAAACAGCACAGCTCTGAACAAATCATGTCATGTGATGTAACAGCATTTGGAATCCATTCTCTTTTCCTCCAAAAAAGCACAATTTATGTTTTAGTTCCAGATGTTCGTTGCGTCCAATTATAGATCAACCTGTTCTTGGACAGCTTTTTTTCAGCTGTGAAAATCAGTGTAGCGTGTTCACTTTCTTTATTAGCTCCCAAAACAAGACCTAAATGTTTTTCTAATCAGCCCTGGAGAGTTCGGGGTTAATGTGAGGAGGTGGTCAGCCCAGAGTTGAGTTTCATGCTCTAGTTGTTCACAGTGGGAGGCCTGAAGAGGAAATATAAGGCTAGAGGAGGGATCTAGTGACATTGTAGGAAAACAGAGTGTAAAAATGAATGGGAATGCTAACCAAAGCCGACACCTGTGTTGATAAGCCCTCACAAGGAACGTTTGGGAGGAACAAGATGGATGAAGATGGAAAATACTGTCTCTCTACTTCATCTGCTGAAAGTGTGTTGTAGTGCTTTTTATTGGGGAGTTATTATATGTTTACACAGAGGTTAACAAGAGTCAAGAGTTAGGATTATTTTCAGAAGTAATATCAGAATTTATATTTAGTCAACAAATACAAATACACTTAAATATGTAAATGTTCCTCTCTGCCAGATGAAAAAAGCTCTTCACATTTAAGTACATTTTTATAGTGTAATTTGTTTTTTTGTTTTTTAATCTAAAATTGCCATGATTATTTTTTGTTCAGCTCTTAGAATAATATTTTGACCTGAGTAATCACAATTATCTATGAACCACATCAACTTTACTCACGCAGCAAGAATCTCAGACTTCCGGTCATTGAGCAATACATACTGGGAAGGATTTTCCGAAAAAGTGAGCATCAAACCTCTATGTTTGTTTTCCCAGTGGGATGCGTCTATTGACAAAGCCGATCTTTTAAAAATTTTTTGAACCATATCACTTTTGTTTCTGGTTCTGATATTGTCATGGTTTAGTTTTGGGATTTGGACATCGTTAATTGTGTGGTTGTTGGATCCTAACAGCGGAAAACGGCTCGAGAAATTTGTTTGCGAACTCCATAAATGCAAAAGTGAATCAGATGTGTGTGACTGCAAAGCTCTGTTCAAACTGTTTCCCTTCCCTACGGAATTGAAAAATAGTGAAAGATGAAGGTGATGGGCAGGATTGATCCACGGGAAGGATGATTTAGGCAGTCTTTGACTGTCTTAATCATCCTGAGTTTGCAGCGAACATTTTGTATTGTGGAACTCCAGCAAAGCAAAACCCCGATCCCTCACTCAGCCTTGGTTACAAATTTAAAAAGTCAACGCTAAAGTGAAAGGCACCAGCTGTTCCAAGAAACACCTTCCACTGCAAAGAGATCAAGACTTACTGTTGCTGTAAAACTACAAGAACAAGAAGGTGCGAGCTCAGTCTGTTTGTCTTCTGTACGTCTCGCTTAACAAACGGGATCCCACTTTGTTGGAGCTCCACATACAAAATGTTCACTGCAAACTTGGGATGATTTAAGCAGTCAAAGGTTTCCTTATTCGTCCTTCCTGTGGATCAATACTACACATCGCCTTCACCTTTCACTATTTTTCTGTTGTGAAGAGAAACAGTTTGAACAGAGGTTTGCAGTCACACAGATCTGATTCCCTTTTGCATCTGTGGAGTGAGCAAACTAAATTCTCCAGCCGTTTTCCGCTGTTAGGATCCAACAACCACACAATTAACGATGTCTGAATCCCAAAACTAAAATAAGGCAATATCAGAACCAGAAACAAAAGTGATATGGTTCAAAAGACTTGAAAAGATCAGCTTTGTCAATAAACGCATCCCACTGGGAAAACAAACATGGCGGTTTGATACTCACTTTCTCAGAAAATCCTTCCCAATATGCATTGCTCAATGACCGGAAGTTCGAGATTCGTGATGCGTGTATTAAATGAAACAGCCAAATAAAGCAGCTCTAATTAGAGACAGACTGATATAACTGACACATTTGCACATTTTACATTCTTTATTCATGTTTTTATTAAGAACAATAAAATTAAAGCTAAACAATAAAAACATAAACATGAAAGCAAGACACAAATATCTAAATCAGAAAACCACAAAGGTCCCAACCTCCCAATCCACCCCTTTGCCAAAAACAAAATCAAACAAATCCATTAAAAGAAAGGAATGAAAAATGCACTTTTTAGCATATCGGCTACAAGACTTAAATTTCCAACACTGGTCGATATCTTGTTTTGGCTGACCTGCTGCCTAAAAAGTACCCACACAAGTGTATTTGAAAAATGTCTGCGTAACCCCTCAGTCATCTAGGTAGGAGCCATATCAAAGATTTTTTTTTTTTTTTCGCTTTTGCTTTTTACATGAAACCTTTAGTGCAAAGAGATATCTTCATGGAATGTGAAAACACAGCTCTTAAACTATTTGTGGGTGAGTTTATAGTAGTTTATTGGCCATAGGTTCCTCTGGATTCTTAACTATTATTATAAATCAATGAAAAATCACATATCGGTCGATTTCTAGTTCTGATCATCTACACCAGAAAATTAAGTGTTCTTGCAAAAGTGAAGAGTAGCCAAAAATGCATTCAAGAAACTAGAAACTTATGTCACTTCCAAATACGAAAAAGTATCCTGAAAGTTGATTAAAAAATAACAAGTGTGGTTTATGTTTTATTAGTACAAATAGAATGAAGACTTCAGAGCGTCCGTTCAATGTTTAACCAAATGTTTTTAATAAAAGATTTCTGTTTTGTATCACCACCATCTCTGTTGAATGTAAAACTTGAGATTAACCAAATATCCTCTTTTCCTATTGGAGAATTTGTCAAAAGCCTTTTATTCCCCTCCTTTGTATTGGCCACTGTCAGGTACCTGTGCTGTGATATTGATTGATGAACTCATTTGGGACCTAGTTTCAGAGGAGTTTGGATTTTTCCTCTAAGACGACACTGCACTTTCTCAACTCTCGACCTTGAACTGCTCTTTGCCTTTTCCTTCAAAGCTTCGTGGTGTCATCTGATACGTCAAACGCAGCTTTCTGTCACTCGGCATGTGGCAGACTCCAGCTAACAGGTAGTAAATCCTCACAACTTATTTAATCAGAGCTGGAGTAGTTGGATAGTCCTAGTCTCTTCTTCTCCACCCACTTCCTCACCGTGTTGATGAAACTGCACAACTTTGATTGATGACTTTAGATCGCTGGATCTCTCTGGTTCATTTACAGTAACTCTTCATTTCCTTCAAGGACACATGGTGACCAGGAGACAGGTTTTCCTCAACATTGTATTATTTTTCTCAAGAAACGCTCAATGTGCATTAGGTTAACTGTATTACCAGAGCTTCTTCTGAGCACTTCAGCTTAATTATATTGTCCAAGGACTTTTACTGATAATAATAATAATGCATTAGTCTTATATACAGCTTTTCGATTTGCAATTTCGTTCACTCCACACTTGGTGGTGGTAAGCTAAACTATTGCCACAGCTGTCATAGGGCAGACTGACAAAAGCAAGGCTGCCAGTCTGTGCCATCGGCCCCTCCGACCACCACCATCACTCACGCTCACATCACCTTCATACTTGGCAATGTGGCAAAGTGTCTTACTTGAGGATACAGCAACAGTTTTTGCCATATCAATAAACATACTGAGGCACAGAGGGGAACGGCGAAATCTTTGGTTGATTAGATTTTATATACATACATATATATATATATATATATATATATATATATATATAATTTCTTAATTTTTGAAGGATGAGGATGAACTGGTTTTCAGTGGATTTTGGCTGTTCACTCATTCATCACGTTGGTCTCTTTCTCTTCATTCCCTCATCTCTCACTCCTTGTCAAACTGCAAATGTGTTGGCCTGGATTTTATCGTTTGGATTTTATCGTTTCTTCTACGCTACATGTGAAGAGGTCCGTTACAGCTTTACTTTTGTGCACAGGGAACTTAAGCTCCACACATACTACTACCTGTGGAGCGACTGGGAAAGGAAGGAGGAGTTGTGTCTTTCCTCTTGTTCCTCAGATCAGAATGACCGGAATAGTTCCGTGGCCCAAATCTCTTGTCCGTGTGCACTGTGGCTCCTCTCTTAGTTAGATCATAAAAAATGTCACACTTTGAGCCCATTTTCCCTGATGTCATTGTTCCATTGCTCTGACCGTCCCAGAGTCACCGTGAGTGCACATAAGGTGCAGCTTAAACTTCAGGCCTGAATTAGCTTTGGTCAGACTCAGGCTTATTTCTGTTATGGAACGAGTTGAGGTTTAAACTGGAGATTACTGGAGATTAAACTGGAGTTACTTTCAGCTCAGGATTTCAGCTCAGGATTTCAGGATGACCGACCAATTTTATAAATGAATATACCTCCCTATATATTAACATGCACGACAATTTAATAACAGAGTAGCTATCTTTATACACGACACGAGGCCCAATTTAATATAAAACTTGTATGACATTTATCTAGTAGGGGGTGCCTGCTCCAGCTCTCCATCAGTTTGGGGGCCCTGGTCTGATAAACACTGACGACCTCTGCATTAGTCTTGCAATTATTCAGTTAGTGGTGTCTGTGAACGGACTTGCCTCTCCACAGATCTGACCTACACTTGTCCTAATGGCATCCCCTGCTTGTCTCTACAGTAATGATATACTGTGGAACATTTCAGCCAAAGCAATAACATCTCAGTGGAATCAAAAAGGTGATGGACCGTTGACACATAAAGTTACTTTGACTCAAACATACATATAGTCTTGTTCAGTATAAACTGCAGCATAGTTCCGCACTGGCTCCGCAGTGATCAGACAGTTCTGCTCTAATGTTTGGCACTGTTCTTTTTAATGGATGGTGTGCTTTATTTTAATAACCACGCAATAACTCATTAAAGATGATTCAGCGATCAGAAAGTGGTCCGAGGAGAATCTGCAGCTGTAATGTTGCACAGACACCAAATGCTCTGTGAGATTCCTGCTATTTTCTGGTCTGTTTTTTGTAACAATAAAAGCTGCTGTGGTCAGTGTGGTTGTTCAGAAGACGTAATTGCCCATTATACGTGTAGGATCTGCTGGATGGGCTTTGGGTGGTCAGACAAAGTGCACATCTGCCTTATGTTTTCCTCCGCTCCATGGATGCTCTTAATGACAGGTAAAAGCTTTCATACATGGTCTAAATACTCACCTAAAGTAATTCAAAATCAATTTACTGGATAGCCACTTCCTCCTCAAGTACTTTTCTTGATGATCAGTGTAATCCAATGCAATGCTGTGGGTTATACAGTTTCCTAATAGAGAAGATGTTTAAGGGGGTGAAGTCTGGGCTGATGGTGATTGATAGAAAACCTTGAAGAAATGACATTTTTGCTGCTGTTTCTTAGTTGAGTAGAATGGCCCTGAATTCTCCTTCAGACTCCACACTTGAAGAGCTCACTTTTAACAGTATTAAAATTGCCAAAAATATGAAATTCCTTTGTCTCCTCCTGAGCTCTTGGTCTGGATTTAAATTGTGGATTGGAACAGATGCACATCAGGTGTTTAGGTTGGAATAAACTGAGTGGTTGGCTGCTCTTGTGGCTACCTGGCTCGCACACTGAGCAGTTTTAACACCATATCATGGGATTTAAAACAACTAAGAAGCGCAGCAGGTGCAGTTCAATGGACAGTGTGGACTGTTGGATTGTGGGAAACTTTTGGCCCTTTGTCTCCTCAAACTTCCCACACACAGAATCTGACCAGACCTTCTGCTGAATAGCACTGAGACCTTTGACTGAGACAGAAAAGGAGACTGAAATAAAGTATCTGTATATCTAAAGCATAAGCATAATAAATCATCTTGTAACATGTGAAACTGTAAGTGCTCATTTCTCTTTAGGTGGGTAAAGTTGCCATAAATGTTACTCAAGCAAGAGTACACATTACCTCAAAAAATATTACTCAAGTAGAAGTACAGCCAAGATATATTACTCTAGTAAGAATTAAGTATTTGGAAGATACTATTACTCAAGTAGGAGTCTGTAACGGAGTGTAACACCTAAACGTCAAATAATGCACAAAATCTATTTTCAGCAACCACAAAAATTAGAATTCAAATCATATCTGAAGGAGAAATGCAAGAAACACAAAATGCTCAAATCATTTATTATTATATTATTCAATAAGAAACTTTTGTCACTTGTAGACTTACTCACAAAGAAGTGACCAAAAACTATAATTCAGATAAGAGTATAGAAACTGTAAAATCTGTTCCTCAAGAAGGAGAAAATATGTGTCTGAAAGCTGCAATAAGAAGTATAATTTTACTCAAGTAAATGTAACTGGGTACATTTTGAGTAATAAAAAAAACAAAAATTTTCAACGATTTTTAAAATAATTCTTCATAACACATATTTCAAGGTATAAGGTAAAAATGTTCCAACAACTCTGTGGGTGTTACCTATCCAGTGAATAGCATGTAGCTGCCTGCCGTCAGTTCTCAACCTAACAAGTTGGGTTCACATCCAGGCACTGGGAGAGTTTTTGATTATCACCCCTAAAAGTGAAGAAAATAGGATTTCTGTTGAGACTTTGATGCCACTGTGCACCAATTTACAACTGAAACAACACCAAAAGAGTCATTTTATTTGACAAAACACATGGTTCATGTGGCCGCCTTTTTAATACAATTTCACTTGTTGTCTGTACATAATGGCGCCCGCCCTAACAGAGATGTTGGCTAATGCTTCATCATAAACTGATTTCCAGGTTCACTCTGCGGTGCTGGAGGGTGCTGTGGAGCCAAACGATCTGTCTCCCGATCCGTCTCCCGCCCTGTCACTCCCTCACTCCTTCTGGGACATCCCGAAGGAAAACTCTCCATGGCAACCCCCAAAAACCATTAAGATTTTGCATTTCCCTAAACGCTATCTGCTGCTCGCCCACTGTCCTATCAGGCTCCTCTGCATATTTACAGCATATAAAGAAGCACCCGTAGGACCCCACCTAGGCGGTTTGATCTGGCGGTGGGTGCTCAGTATTCATGGGGCATAGCAGGGAGGAGATGGACACTGCAGCTGCGCCACGAAGACACAAAAAGACCCAAGTAAAGAGAAAGAAAATGGAGAATCAAAGGAGTGTTTTGTTTCTCATTTTATAGCTGCTTGAGGATGTAGTGGGTGGTTGAAGAAAAGTAGCCTATTCAGTAAAAAAATTGCTGTTTTATGAGTATAATATTTTAAGATGCAATAACTAGTAAACTGGTTGAGGGTCCGTCACATGCTTGTTTCTGTGGATCTGTCATTGCTCTGCCTGGATTGTTCCACAGTATGACATTAAACAGATCTACCTTACATTTATTCAATTGCAGGTGGTTTTATAGCTCAAAAATACCTAGAAAAACAGACATTCTGACTGAGCAGTGTTGCCTTTTCACAGATCTGACCCGTAATCTGGTGTGGCTTGGCCTCCATGAAGAAAGAAATGTATAGAGAAAAGTTTTAAGTAAGTTACACAACCTTTTAAAGTGTATATGCCAGGTTAGAGTACTTTTTTCTAAAACATAGTCAATATCATTATATATAAGTGTTTACTGGAAATGTTGCCTAATTTATTTTTTTTTTTTCATTTTATTTGGTATATCAGGGACAGCAGATGTGATAAAGGTAATTCGATTCTGTTACCTAGCAAGAAATTCGTGTTCCTTGCTTGAATAAGATAAGATAATACGAAGAGTTGTTATTCTGTTATTCTGTTCTGTTTATTCTGAACTCCCCATTAGTTCTTGCTTATTTGTACTTTTCCACTCAACCTTTTTCCACCAACTTCCACTTAACTGATGTAAAACTATGATAAATATTTACCATGGGTACTATTCCACCAAACCAAGTACTAATTCGAAAAACATGGAAACCTCTCAAATGCACTTTAAAGCCCCATGTGCAGCTTTTTAGCCAAAAGAAATTGCTCTGAAAAACATTTAAAAACACATGTCGTTAGAGTTAGTGGGTGTGCATCTCCACAAACCTGACTCATATCTGTCTTGGAGAAAGGCCTGCTTCCAACGGAAATGTTGTTCTTTTGACCATAATATTCAATCACATAAAATATATCGCCAAGGAAAATGTTTTGAAATGCGGTTTTAACTTTCTTTTTCCATGAAATCATGCAGATAAAATGCCACCTCCTGAAAGTTACACGGCGTTGCTTTATCAAAATGAACACTACTTACCCGATGATTAGACATGATATATTTAGACTGTATCTAAGTGGTATTCTAAAATAAATGTTACTTTTAGTTGGTACCCATATACATATAAACATATTCTGTGAGCCCTAAATTGCAGTTTTGAGATCACTTTACCTTGGTCTGGCTTTGTGTCAAATTCAGGTTTCTCTGTTGCACTTAAAGAGGTCTAATCATAATGCATCACCATGGAGATTTCGCCTCCATAAAGATGTTTACTTTAAACCGTCTGTGCATCAGTTTTATTTGTTGTCACATTTGTGATTTTGAGCTTTGTGGAGTCCATGATTAAAGGCCTTTCTTGACTCGTAATCAGGCAAAGGTATTCCAGACAAAACATGATTTACTGTGTTGTTGTCAACCCAATTAGACTGTTTAATTTTACAACTATATACATGCACATTATGGTCTGACTATAAGAATCTTCCATTTCTTAAAACATGAAGAACCAAGGAACCTAAATGGACTATACAAACACAAATTTTAGCCTGAATTTTAGACACGATAAAGTTAAACAAATATCCATACATCTTCTGATTTAGATTTTTTTTTTGAAGTTTAGGACACCTTTATATGCAAACATTTTTTATACTGTATGTGCAATTGGCCTTACGCAGTGTAGTTTCAGGGTAGATTTTCCATTATTTTCTGATGTGCATGCCTGTGGATTATGATAAATACGAGATGTATAGTAACAGAACCCATAGCAGCGCTGGGACGACAGCTCTGCTCCACAGAGGAAGAAGTTGGCTGGCCTGGAATTGAACCGACAACCTTATTACTGAGGGAATTAAGCTTAAGGGATTGCTGCAGCTTAAGCCAAGTAGTTATGACATTAAAAACTGAAACAGTTGTTCGACTCACTGTTACATATGGACTTTATTAATACATTTGTAGGTGTGAAATGTATAAATTTCACTTTGATACCTCAAGGGTCATATTTCTGTACAGAGACGCTGGATATTATAAGTGGACATACTTCACAACTCCCTGATCCACACATGCTCAGTGATAAATGATAAACGCGTTGATGATGAACCTATAACTGGGTGTGTTTGAATACTGATACTTCCCATCAACTGTGGAGCGGTTTCCTTTTTCGTCCTTCCTGTGTATCAATACTGCTCATCGCCTTCGCCTTTCACTATTTTTCAATTCCGTTGGGAAGGGAAACAGTTTGAACGGAGGTTTGCAGTCACACACATCTGATTCCCTTCTGCAGTTATGGAGTTGACAAACTTTCGAAGCCCATTTCTCGAGCCATTTTCCGCTGTTGGGACATCCAACAACCACACAATTACGATGTCTGAATCCCATAACTAAAATATGCCAATATCAGAACCAGAAACAAAAGCAATATGGTTCAAAAAACTTGAAAATATTGGCTTTGACAATAGATGCATCCCACTGGGAAATCAAACATTGCAGTTTGATGCTTACTTTTTCGGAGGAACCTTCCCAGTATGCATTGTGCAATGACCAGAAGTCCGAAATTCAGGATGCATGTCACCAAAAAGAGATTACTTAGCTGGAATTACAACAAATGAGCTTTCTCTTCACATAAAATTGCAAGCTAGATAGCATTAGTCAACAGTTTTTCAGTGAGTTCACCTTTTTGTTGAAAATCAAACACCTAAACTGGACCATGAACACTCGTATTGATAACAGACTCCTGAAAAATAGCTAGTTTTTCAGGCTATCTTAAAACATTTTGTCAGTGTTTGCTAATGTGTGCATTGTGTCACCATGGTAACTGATGTAGAACACCCCCAGCGCGATGTCACTGTAAAGAATGAATAGGAGCACTGGTTATCCACTGTAGAGTCAGGTGTTACAGTGCAGCCCGTTCGCACAGATGGACAGCAGCAGTCGGCCTCTGTTTTTCCAAATTTAAATCTCATTCCTCTGTTTTATACACTCACCGGGATGGTTCTGGTTTTGTGGGAGGTACGGCGAAGGGAGAGGCCGGAGGAAACTGATCTGTTTAGGGCTTAACTACTGGCAGATAGTTTCCTCATGTGCCCTACAACTCCTTCAAAGCTTGTGTCTAGGGATGAGTCGAAAGAATGAGTTTCCATTTTTCATTTGCAATCTTTCACAAATGTAATAGATGAAGTATGATAAGATAAAGAGAGGAAATTCTTTGGCAAATCAAGTCAGTGCCTTAACGGTGCACTATGTAACATTTCCACCTGCTTGTCTCCACGGGGATGTTCTCTAAAATCTTCCGATATGTAACTAAACTTATCTATCTTATATTCATTCTGCTTGTCTATGTTTAGTTTTCAATTGAATTTAACACATTCTTTCTGCGGGTGGAATTCTAAACTATAAATTGGGCTGGTAGTGTCAAAAAGTCTCTATGGTAATAAATAATGCCAAGCTGTGGAATATTTCAGCAGAGCCAGCACAAGAAAAGTTACATAGCCTAGTTAACTTAGTTCGTTAGTTTCTCTGTTGCATTCCTTCCTTATGAAAGTAGCCAAATTATAAATAACTAACCCAATTTTGAAACGCTGGACACTGATTCTTTAAAACGTAACTTTTTCCATCCAGTTTGTTACCACCAAAGTCATTTGTTTTAAAGGTGATGAACACAGGGGCATGCAAGGTTTGTTTTCCCTGTACACATCTACAGTATATTTACTTGTCAGTTGTTGGAGCCAACTGAAAGATCTTCAGACTCGCATAGTTCACCAAAAACAGGGTCCCACATTGTGCCCAGATGAGATCGGAGAGTGAGAGAACCTGGCAGCCATATTGTTTCTTCAGATGTGTGGCAGGGCTGGGCTGACTCCTGGCCTGTTTTGCTGTGTGGGCAGATGACTAAACCCAATTCAACATATTTCCAACTCCTCTTTTTGGCCTTCATAAAACTTATATAGTCTAGGTTTAGCTCCAGCTGGGAAGCGTTCACACGTACTCATTTGGTCCTGATTTACTCCAGTTTGAGTCCTAATGTAGTCTGACTTGTCGTGTACTAGTCCTGGTTTAGTTTAGTTCAGGTTTAGTTCCAGATTTGGTCCCAGTCTGGAACCAATTTTGATGTGGTGAGGTACAGGTTTTTCTTTTACTATTCCCCCTTAAGAGTACAATAAGAAAAGTTGAAAAGTACAATATTTGATAAGTACTTTCACTGTATTAAATAGGCAACATGTTGGGCAGCAGTAACTCAGTTGGTAAGAGCGTTTGTCCACAGATCCGAAGTTTGATGGTTAGAATCCTGCGCTTCACATAAACATCATTGTTTGAGCAGTCAGGTCCATAGGTTGGCGGTGCGATTCCAGCTCTCACAGATGAATCCTGGCATAGTCCGCTACTCGTAATGTCTAGAATATCTGGCTCAACTTGTTTTCATCTTTCATTTTTTTACATAATATTTTTCTCTCTTTTTACCCACTTTTTTGTTCTGTCACTCAAAATACTATCCTTTCAAATATCTCTTTGAACAATCATACAATAAGCTGTTGTCTATGTTACCATCACAATGATATCACCATGGCTCTGTTTTGTATTCCATCCGAAACATTAAAATGAATTGATTTCTTGGACCATTTGTTCAGCCATTTTGGGAAGTATGCCAACCCCAAATGTAAACAGTAACTCACTTGAAGGCAGTTGCTTTTAAAAAGTCTTTGCAGTTGTTTATTTGCATCCTGTGTATTGTTTCGTTCCACCATAACGGCCGGTCGATCGCAGACTTGTAAGCACTACATCAGTCAATACGCTGCGCTATTAATGCCTTTAATGTAATAAGCCCGTAGCTATCATAAACAAAGCCCTGGCAGTGGACTCTTAGGGCTGTGTAAAGTATTATGTCTGAAGGTGGCTAACTCTTAAATGTGGAGTACTGTTTTATCGCCCAAAGCGCATTTTAATGGTTTTCTGTTTTTACAATGGTCATGTGTTTCCTCTTTAAAAAGCCTTTTGTCTGTCATTCAACTTGATTAATCTTGACAGAGTAAAAATGTAGAGTATGATTAGTGTCTCTGCGTAAGTGCTCTCCTCTGACCAAATTAAAATTCTGGAGTCTATCTGTCGACACAATCTCACTGTGTTGAGTTTATCATATAGAGGAATCTTTCAAGGAGGAATAATAAGAAGAGCATGTAGCCAGCTTCTGCTGCTTTTAACCTGTCCTAAAACTATGGAGACCTTGACCTATCTGCCACTGGACTCATCTCCAGCCTGTCTGTCCCATAGACTGTATAAAGAAGTGGACTAAAGGAATGGGACGTCACTGATAGAGTTCAGCTCCAGTCAAATGAAGTTCACGAGGCTAGCAGTTATAGGAGGGAATTAAAGGAGTGAAACAAAATAGATAAATAAAAACACCAGGATCATGTAGAGCAGAGTCCTGCATGGGTCCATTTTTGAAGACCCGCACCCATGCAGTACAGCACCACACCCGGCCGTTAACCCGTGATTCTATCAGAGTTAAATCCGCACCCGCCTTGACCCGTTAACATTTTACCTGTTACCTGCCCATGCCTGTGATAAATCACACACAGATTACAAACTTTCTAACTGAAGCATCCATCAGAATATGAATTGAAAATTTACAACTTCAAGAATTACATTCACTAAATGAAATGGTTACGCTTTCTTCGGTACGAATACAAATTCACAGACGTGACTCGACTGTCACTTCACAGGTATTATTTACTGAGCAGAAGAAACATTGATCAAGATACCGGACTTTTGCATTGCATACTCCACGGACTGAACTAGGACTAACCCAGGACTAACCTAGGACTGATTCAAGGACTGAACCAGGAGAACTAAACCAGGACTGAACTAGGACTAAAACAGGACTAAATCAAGACTAAACCAGGAGTAAACCAGAACTGAACCAGGAACTCACTGTCAGGACGGGCTCGGTGGTGCACCTGTGTAGACTGTGACCTCAGGCAAAAGGACTGGTGCACAGCTTCACACCCCACAGTTACCCAACTCGGTGCAGGACTCTGATGTAGAGTGGGTTTATACAAACACTTTAAGAACAACATTTCTAGGCTCACTACAGCAGTTACAGAGAGAACGGAGACCATTTTTCAGTGTAAAGTCAATTGGAGCCAAAGTCAATGGAGCCGGAAGCACGCCCATGCTCACTTCCTATCTGGAACACGGCAGCTAGCAGGTTAGCTATGTCCAATTATATACACTGTCCTGTACAGTCTATGTTCTATCTTCTATCTTCACTGTGATTCTCCTTGAGGTTTCTGTCATTTGACGCAGTTGTGCTCCCTTGAAACTTGGACGCACACTCAGCTATTTTGGTCTGGACCCCATCCTGGGTTAAATCAACAATTTTGTTAAGGCCTGCAGGGCAACTACTGCAGTGATTTTGGGCTCTTCAAAAATAAATTGAACTGGAAAAGTTATGATCGTCTGAGATCTTTTTTGTTGTATCTGTCTGTCTAAATAGATATTTTTTTAAAAAGTATGCATGCTTGTTCTCAAATGTTTTTCATTAAAAGTAAGGGTTTTATTTTTAGTGAATCACAATTACTTCTGCACAAAATAAGAAAAAAATAGTAGGCCTTTATTTAATTTTGCACTGCGTAACATTTCCAGGCACCCGCTTGCCTTTGAATCTTCTAGAGCGTGTTATTAAACAGATCTATCTACTAGTTATTTCATTACAGTTATTTTGCTCAAAAACACCTTGAAAAACATGTATTGTGTGAGCAGGATTGCCGCTTCAAAGATCTGGTTCCTAACTAGGCCTGCGTGTCTCCTTGGAGTTTGATGACGTACTGTGGAACTTGGTGCCTTTTCGCTGGGTTTATACTAACAACAAGGCGGGTCTGGCATCAACTACGACAACTGTGGAAGTATTTGACCATGGCAGCACAATAACACACATCTAATGACCTGAAACATGCTCCAGACCATTGCGGTGTTCAGGAAAAATGACTTTGTGTGGATTCTTTCTCCCATACTCACTCTCCGCTGAGGTCAGTGTGGCAGGATGCATTGATTTTAAAGTGTGTATGACTCTCATTTTGGCTTAATATGGTGGGATAATACTTGTTGTGAATATAAATTATAGTTTTATCCCCATCAAGAAGCAATTTGTGAAGAAAAGTTGAAAACTATGTTGAAAATTACAGGAAGTACTGAGGTCTATTTATGTTGATAACGTCACACTAAGAAGAATTTTGTCCTAAAGTTCAGCACAATTTACACAAGAATCATTTTTTTTCCAATATTTAAGCATTGTTTCAGCAAAATAAATCAGTTCTTTTTGTAATCAAATATTCATTTCTGTGTACATTAGAGGAGTATTGGCCCAGTGAACAACATAGGCTAGGTAGCAGTTATGGAATTCCCTAGTGTGAGAAAGTAAAATTTTAAACCTGAAAAATGTTCAAATTAGGAAAAAATCTTTACCTTTTTTTTTTAGTAAAATCTTTAAATATTATGATATTAACTGTGCTTTAATGAAATGAGTAGCCCAACCTGTCATAGGCATTTTAATTTGGTCCGGGTTTCTCTGTCCAATACTAACATTGTAAGAATTCTGTATTGAAATCACAAGGTATATAAAAAAGTCAACATCGAATTTTACATTTTGTGGTTGTGAAGACGAGACTGTCCAGACCTTTTCATTGTACTTTCAAAATGGAGCTCACAGACAGTGCTGAAAAGTTGTTTTGAGTTAGGGGACTTTTCTATATGTCTGTGAGATATGTATCAATCCCCATTCATCTTGTAATGGCAGCGAGAACATGAACTCCGGTAGGCCTGTGGTCCAGATAAGGCTGTAGGGAGCCACATTACAAACCCAATGGACCCTCACATATGGTCCTGTTTCTGCAGTGGTTTGGCTGCTCCTCTCACACATACTTTCTGGTTCAGCTTTTATTGTCATGTCACCAGGGCCATTTTCGTAAATACTTTTTGAGTATATTTGTTAAAATGGGGGTTAAGGTTCAAACGGGATTGCCCAATATGTAGCGAAGTCAAGAGCTGCAATTTCAGCTCAGATTCAAATGGTCTAACAATTTGGGTAGTTCAAATTGGTGGCTTTTATAGACAAAGTGAAGCAGCAAATGAAGAATTTTCAAATGGCGATGTGTTTTATTCAGCATTTGGGGAAGCACTTTTAAATCTGACTGAAGCTGCAGAGTTGGGTCCCATGCTCTATTGTGTTCGCTGAAGTCCCATGTTTTTGCTGCGTTGAGGGATGCATGGGTCAAATGTCATGCAAGACCACAAAGAAAGGGTCAATAAACTTTACTTTAAACTTGCTATAACTGAAAATTATTACTTTTTTGGATGGCATTTTTAGCACAGTGGAAAATATTGAAAGGTGAATAATTCTTGGATTCTTGCAGATTGAAAAGGGACATACGCTATCGGTCAAACATTTTAGAACACCTTAATTTCTCCAGTTATTTATTGTAAGTCAAGTTGTGCAAGTCCAATGAAGAGCTTAAAATGGTACAAGGTAGGTACTAAACAGTCAAAGGTTAAAAAAAATAGATAAAAGATAACAAAACACAAGTCCAAGCTCTGCCAAAACTACCTCAAGTAAAAAGAACAAGCTTGAAAACATGGAGTGTCCAGCACAGTCTCCAGACTTAATCCCTATCGAGTTGGTTTGGGATGAACTGGAAGGAAGAGTGAAAGCCAAGAAACCTACAAGTGCCACACATTTATGAGAACTTCTGTAACAGACTTAGGAAGAACTTTCTGAACAATATTTGATTTCTATTGTAAAAAGCACGAGCCGTGAGTGTGTTCAGGTGTTATATCTGCCAAAGGTGGACACTTTCATGAATCAAAAGTTTAGATTACATTTTGGTCAACTGGAAAAAGTGTGGTGTTCTGAAACTTTTGACCGGTAGTGTATGTAAGATCTATGTTCATGATTTTTAACCAATTGTCTTTCAGTTGTTTCTGTGTGCGTTCAAGGCTTGAGTTTTCACCTACCCCCTATCTCCACCCACATCCCTGTATTTATTTGTCAGACCGTGGCTCCTCGAAAAAGAGATGCATCTTAAGGGGCAATGTTTCGAAAAATATATTAAATGTATATATTAAAAAAGTCACATATTTATTAACAAAAAAACTGTTATTTATTTAAGTGTTTTAAGGTTTACAATTAACAAAATGTAAATTGGTATCTGTGTATATTATAGAATACCCCAAAAACATACAAAGAGTTTTCTCGAATCTACAGAGACAACCAAGACACAGTGCAATGACATCTGTTTTTATTTGTATTATAGATGCTCATTTCATCTGCAGAGGTTTTTTTTTTTTTTTTAACATTTTATAGCGTACTTTAAGTATCTTGAAATCCTCTCTAAGAAATTCACATTTACACAATAAATTGTACATTAGTAGATAAGTTCAGGTGACATTCAGCTTTCAGGACATGTCCTGAATCTCCCATGTTAGCACAATATTACCTATTGTGACCTTTGACCTCTCAGATGGAGGCAAACCTCACTGTACATGCAAACTCCTGCTAGTACTGGTGACTATCGCTAATAGCATATATGAGTTTAGAGTAGGAGTGGCATGTTTACAGCATGTTGTTAAATGCTACATGGCCCTATTAGTTTGTACAATAATTTATCTTACAGTTTGTGTCTGTTAGCCACCTGGTTTTTCTGTTGACATTTGAAGCTTCAGTAGAAAGTTTGTTTAAAGGTTCTATATTATGCAAATTTAACACTACATTATTTGTTTTTCTACATCTGAAACGATGCAAATGATTCCAGTGAAGGTGTATGGTGTTTAAAAACACAATGGTGCACTTCCTGTATATGACATCACAAGGTGGAACACTGTGTTTTCTGTTTGAGAAGAGCTCAGTCTAAATGTACAGGGTTTGTGTGTTAAACATATGTGAATCAAACAAAACTCAACTCTGGGTATGTTTGTGATGAGGAAACAACCATATAACATAGATCAGAAAATAACTTAATATAGACCCTTTAACCTTTACAAAGCCATACTTCATGTTGTATGCTGAAATAAAGATAACTCAAGATTGTAGGTTTTTGATACTGAAAACAAATAAACAGATTTCAAAAATGGATAAGGAAGGCGAGGCAAATCAATATTGCAATGTTACGGTACATGTACAGTAGATTAAAATCCTGCCTACTGAAGCTTCAAAGTCCTTTTAAAAAAAACTAAAAACCTTCATTTTCTCTACAAAAAAATCAACAAAATACAATGAAAAGAAAAACAAAACAACTCAAGGCAATAAACTTAAAGTCACCTGACGCTGTACACAGGCACTTGAAATGTGGCGCACTCTTTGAGCACATTCACTTTACATCTAATAAGTGCTACAAAATCAAATCTGTTAGAAAAAATACTGTCAAACTGTAATACTATTTGTGTGTAAGGGCAAAACTAAAATGTGTTTTTGAAAGTTTTGTTGCATATATGTTGTACATTCCTTCTATGTGTTCAAGCAGAGGTCTGAGGAAGGGTTAGGGCTGGGGCAGGGGGTAGGTTGGATGTTAAAAGTGGAAATCATTGGTTTAAAGTGAATATGACAGGTTTTTATGTTTCTTCTAATGAATTCTTTGTCCGGTGGTATGGTCAGGGGAGTTGATGGGGGAAGGGGGATAAAGGGCTATGTTGTTCCAAGGCCACAGGGTCTTAGGAGTCCAGAATTGGAATCTCTACCTGTTAATTACTATTAGAGGGGGGGAGCTTATGTGAAACCTTTTGCCCCGGACCCCCCAAATTCCTGCAGACGGGCTTGGATATAGTACAGATGGTAAATATAATAGTCATAGCTTGAAGTCAAGTGGCCAGTTGTGAAGAAAATTGAAGTTGAAAGCTACAGAAGGTGTCACTGAATTTGTAAAAGGAATCCCTTTATCTATGTCATCGATACATGAAATCCCAGTCAGAAGACAGGAACCTCAAGCATGGAATGGAACATTTTTTCCTGATAGTTTAAGCATTCACTGAATAAAATATAGGTGTCGTCATGTATTTTTATGGGTAGTCGAACCTGTCATATGCACTTTAACTCTCTGCTCATTACTGTAGCCACTGTCTGCCTGAAAGGTCCAATATTACACAAAACGGATTCTTGTGAGTTTTAAGCCATGTTAAAAATTTTTTACCTGCACAAAAATACACCTGGAGTTGTGTTTTGTTTCATTCACACATCTTTATTATTAGTCTGTATTAGTCTGTCTGCATCTCCAAAGCTCAAAATGCTCTGTTCTACCTTGTGATGTCATGTAGAGGTAGTTTTCAAGTTAATACATTTTGCCTTTAGTTCAGTAGAGATATGCTATTCCAGAACTGAAATCATCCAAATGATTCTAGTGGAAGTGTATCAAGTTTAACTACATAGTGGAGCACTTCCTGCATTACCACATGACATCACAAAGTGGAACAGTGTTTTCCTTTTGAGAAAAACAACACAGCCATAATATGCAGGACATGTGTGAATGAAACAAAACAAAACTCCAGTTATGTTTTTGATGAGGAAACATTATAAAATAAAATAAAAAGTGTAATATGGGCCCTTTAACATACCTACATTTTTTTTTCTTTTTTGGTTCAGTTTTCTGCACTGAAACTGAAATCACAAATAATAACAATAATAAATTTTGTCAAGTTACCTGTGCATCTATCAGACGCTACTGACTCTACAAGCATGCCATCAAGTGCAAAAAGTTTCTACACCATCTCATCGTTCACCATTAAACATGTATTTCTCTAAAACCAACAAATTGTGTCATTACATAAAATAGTATAAAATATTACGCAACACAAATGTATGACAAAGTTGTACCCATGGTGGCAGAGTAATTTCCTCTGATGTCTCTTAACATTGAGGTTGTGTGGGTTGGAGCTTTTAATGGGATCCATATCCTTGTTTACAGAGGATATTTTAGGGACTTTTTACCATTCATAAAACAGAATATGTTTGTTTTGTTATTTACTATGGCAACGGTCCAAATGTGTCATCACTCTGAAGACAATGCTGTCTTGTTGTGCAGTCCACAATAAGTTTGTAAAAAAAAAAAAAGTCAATACTGAAAAAAATCATTGGACAAAGTTGGATCTTTCAGAATGATCAGAACTAAGACCATGTAGTCATATTAAAGAAACTACTGTTTTGAGTTGAACATGGTGTTCTCTTCTGAAGTGTTTTTAAAGGTGCATTGTGTAACTTTTCTGGTGGAGATGTTCTTGCTTTGTATGGAATATTTCACAGTATGGCATTAAACCTTTCTGTCTTCATGGAGACCAAACCAGATCAAGTTACAGGTCAGTATTTTTGAGCTATAAAACCACCTGTAATTGAATAAATGCAAGATAAAACTGATAAATGTCATACTGTGGAACATTCTAGGCAAAGCAATGACATCCACAGAAACAAGCAGATGATAGACCCCCAACCAAAAAGTTACACATTGCACCTTTAATGTCATGGTGATCTCTAAATAGTACTAAACCTTTTCCATAGTATCAAAATAAAGTTTGAAATGTGAGTATCGCAACAACATTTAAAAGCATACAAGTAGCAGAATTGCTCCTACGTGTTAAATTCCATAATTGTTAATAAAGCATGAATAAACTCCTTTTTAAGCTGTACCACACGAACCAACGATAGATTATTTACTGTATATTTACTATGGGTATCCTGAGAAAGCACGCCCTAAACGCACTAAAGCAGTCCAGTCCAGACCTTTAACAACATAATAAGCCCACGGTTCACACAGCGGGGAGAGGTCACACGAAATTGGCCCTATGAACGCTAAAAGGTGCCACCCACACTATCCACGGCATCCTAAGTGCTTTATGTTTCCGTGACGGTATCGTAAATGTCAGCTGGGCATGTTCACATGGATATGGGGGGTTTTAATGTCACGCGGTCTCCGTCCCCATGACGACGTCCGGAAGTCATAGGAAGCCATTGAAAAGCTAAAGGAGCTAAAACAGTGCTAAACGAAGATAAAACCTGAGGTAATTGAGATCTGTTGGTGTAAAATAGACTTTCTAATGGGCTTTGTGTTGATGTGAGGGTTAGGAGTAGTGCATTAGTGACTCACATGTGTTTATCAATATACCACTAAACCTAGGTCCAAGTATGTTGAAGTACACTCAAGTCCTAGATGTATTATAGGTCTGGTTTGGAGTTTTTCATAATGTTTTTTCTGTGTTTTGCTAATGGCACATTTACTAAGGCAGCATCCATTTGTCTGGTTTGAGCCAAAGTTTAGTTTTGATAAAAATATTGTCTGGTTCAAATCCAATTTTAGTTCTGGGTTAGTTCCAGTTTGGTTCCTACAAAAGCAGAGAGAGGACAATTGCAAACAAAGATGCAGAGATCCACTTTGAGCACTTCATTTGTATGGAAGGTTGACTGACGATAATAATTTCTGCTTAAAAATGTTACAGTCTACCTTTATAGCCTTTCTGTGGTTTCACTATGTTTATGTGTAAGATAAACTAGACTTTATTTGCCTGGCCAGCCAAGACCACACACTTTTACAATACTTTACAAAGCCTAATTTGTCTAGAACTGTCACCACAATTTTTGATGGCCAGAACTGAATCAGCCTATCAGAGAAACGTATGGTCAAAACACAAGGTCTGAGAAACAAGGTGAATTTTTGCAGAATCAACAAGCAGAAGCACTAAATATGGGATAAAAGAAGTTATAAGTTTTGTTTTTAATGGTAAGACAATATTTGGTCTCTTGAGAGAAACACAAATAAGTCAGTGTCACGCTTTATGCTTCCAGACTTTCTTACATTCAACAGAAACGAGGATCTGGTTTAGAGATGCACCAATCTAATTCTACTATCGATTTCATTACTGTAGCTTCAAATATCTGCTGTTATCAACTGATACCTGTACAGAGACTGAAAATAGCAATTATTTTAAAATAAAAAAAATTCAAAACACAAAAACATAATGAGATAAAAATTGATCCGAATGTGTAATGTGTCTGTGTTTACATCTCAAATAACTACAGAACTGCTTTGTATAAAACATTGAGACTTTGGGACCAATTACGTCCAGTAAATAGTCCTATTACATAAATTTAGGATATAGACTGAACCGATATTTAGAAGTTAAAATTCAATCAAGCAAAATTTTCAGTATTAGTGCTGATGTCCAGTTCCAGTATCAGATTGGTGCATTCCTAATCTGGTTTGTCAGGCAAAACTTTTGTTCTGTTTTTTTTTTTTTTTTTATTGTATTCCTGTACCTATGTTTGTTTTTGTTGACAGAATTCCTGTATCCATGCTTTTGGAGAAGACATCGGACACGGCTTCCCCTGTCAGATGTCATTTTTATGGTTCCAGACCCTCTTGCATTCAACAGAAAAGAGGATCTGGCTCATCAGGTAAAACTTTTTTAACTGTGACTACTATGTTAACTAAATATTGTATGCATGCGTAATATTATAGCTGTTTTTGTTTTTGTTGACAGAATTCCTGTATCTACTCTTTCGGAGATGACATCAGACATGGCTTTCCCCGTCAGCGCATTCGGTGAGTCAAAAACGGGTCCCCTTTCTTATCTCGACGCTGCTGAATCAGACTTGTAACCCAAACCAGTGAAGCAATAGCATAAAATAACAGAAATACTACCAAAGTGCTCCTCTGGGAGATGGATGTTATACTGTAGACACTGAGAGAGAGGGAAAGAGAGAAAGAGAGACCTGGGGCGAGAGAAAAGACAGGGAGAAAGAGAGATAAAGAGAGATGGAGAGAGAGGGGGGACGGGGAGAAACGGAGAGAGAGAAAAATAGAGAGAGAAAGCCTGCAATGTAATCAAGCCTTTCCCCTCAAACACTATGACTCAACAATGGCACCAATGCTTTTAATGCCTAGAAGATTGTCTGTGGTAAATAACTAAAAGGAGGAGAAAGTGGAGGGGTGACTCACGACTCGCCTGCTGGGTCCCGCACAGGGCTGTGGGGGTTCGATGGAGCGGAGCCTAGCCAGAGTAGATTGTCACAGGAGGAAAGAGAAAAAGGCCATCCTGTTGCTTTGATGAAATGGAGAGATGAGGAGATAATGGACTTAGTTTCTAGCTGTTTACCTTTTTAGGCATAAACGGTCCATGTGTGTTTAAAGACCAAATGGATGTATTGAGAATGGTACAGGAAGCCGGGGTTGCGTTTAGTTAGGTGCGTGACGATGTGAGATGGCTTCCTGGTACGGTTGTCAGAGAAATTGATACGCAGATATTAACTGATGCTAAAACTAGAATGTATTTGAGCAAGTATTGACACTGAAATCGCACAAATAGAACAGAATAGATAAAAATTAGAACTGTTTTAGACTAGTCTGGATTATACGGAAGCCGGGAGAGCTCTTAACAAATGCAAACGGCGCAACAAATACAAACGCGACAACACAACAAAAAGCCACAACAAACCAAAAAAGCCACAACACACCAAAAAAAGCCACAGTGGAAGTGACCATGGGACTCTATTTTAAGGCAAATGCCGCAACACAAATGCAAACAACACAGCACAACCAAAAGCCACAACGAAAGTGATCGCGGGACTCTATTTTCCGATGGACCAAGCAAAGCGTTAAAGGATCAAGCTGGAAGTGAATGGGAAAAGTTGAAGAAGAACAAGAATGTGAAAAGTAAAGGAACTGAGAAGTGAACGAAGTTGGAAACGTCAGAAAATATAGTCCGGCGGTCACTTTCGTTGTGGCTTTTTGGTTTGTTGTGGCTTTTTGTTGTGTTGGGGCATTTGTATTTGTTGCGACGTTTGCATTAAAATAGAGTTCCACGGTCACTTCCATTGTGGCCTATTTTGGTTTGTTGTGGCTTTTTGTTGTGTTGTGGCATTTGCATTTGTGTTGTCGCGTTTGTATTTGTTGCGGTATTTGCGTTTGTTATGAGCCCTCCCGGCTTCTTTAGGATTCATATCTGAACTATTATACAAGACCACATGAATCGTCTTGAGAAACTACCATTATTTTGTGTGGAAAATCACATTTTACTCTCTAAGAATATATATATTTTTAATCACTGATGTATTGAAATTGGTATTGAGTATTAATCTTTGTCTTTACTATCAAAATTGAGTTTATTTTTTTTTTTTTATTATATGGCAAAACTACTTTCTTGTGATGTTATTATCACAGTGGTCTATCTAAATTTCAGAGGTTTCACCAGCAGAAAAATAATGGGTTTTGCAGCAACATCCATGCAGTCAAATTGTGTCAAATATATTCCATATTCATAAGAAAATAAATATGAGATGCTAAAGGTGGAACCAGGTGGGGCTAACTGTACATTAAGTGCTAGGGAGGATTTCCAAACATTATTAAAAAAAAAAAAAAAAAAGGATTATAGTTTGCCGCTGCATTCATGACATGTGACAGTTCCAACCCTTGATAAACAGAAAATGGTAGGGCATCTGATGTCAAAAGAAATCATTGAACCAGTGCACACATGATGGCAGATACTTTGCCATAAGACCAAACTCGAAAAGTGTTAAACTAAGATTACACAATAATGCACTATGAATAACTTGAATCCTTTGTGTCCTCGTACAGTGATGTTGGTACAGATAGTGGTTGGTATTGCCGTAGAAGTCTAGGCACTGAGTTTTCCATTGTTCTACATGAAGAGGCTCCCTCAATGGTCCGGTATGGGGGATTTCACACAAGTCCACAAGTCTTTGCTCCAAAAACTACTTGAGTCTGTTTTACATTCATTGCGTGGCCCCCTTTTTGTTTTGTTTTTTTGAATCCGCGATTGAGTTCCTCTTGCCGTGTGTTGTCCCGTCCTCTCTTCAAACTTCAGGAGGAGGGGTGTTGGGCTGTGGACCTCCGTCTACTCGCACAACTGCAAAAGGAAAACAGAAATGTGTCACTGGGTGCATTTGGATAGAAAGTAAATTTCAGATAACGAGAGTAGTCAGCTAACAAAGTATGTGTGTGATGTGTGTGTGTGTGTGTGTGTGTGTGTGTGTGTGTGTGTGTGCGTGCGTGTGTTTTTTTTGTGAATTTTTGCAGCTGATGTCATCAACGTTCTCAGGAAGTGTGAAGCTCTTTTAGAAGCTCTGTTCAAGTCAAGCTTTAATCTGAGCTTTATTGTAACACAATCTGACCAGAAAGAGCTGATTTAGTTGGAATACAACAGATGAAGTGATCTGTGTTAGAATCTCTCTGTTTTTGTTGAAAATCAAACACCTAAACTAGACCATGAACACTTACTTATGTTTGGCTGTGTTTACTAATGTGTGCATTGTGTCACCATGGTAACTGCTAAACTTTCCACTAATAGAGATACATGTAAAGCACCCCCAGCCAGCATGATGCCACTGCAAATGTATCAGTTGTTAGACAATGTACATCATATTCAAAAATAACTATGTATTACATATAAGATTATATTCTTATTTGAGATTTACATATAAATCTTAAAGGTGCATTGTGTAACTTTTCTGGTGGACGTCACATCAAATGCTTTTTCCTTGGAGATGTTATTGCTTTGTCTGGAATATTTCTCAGTACAGTATTAAAGCTTTCCATCTTCATGGAAACAAGTCACAGGTCTGGGTATTTTTGCAATGACACTCTTAAAACCAACAAAAAAGCTATAGTGCACCTTTAAATACGTAATCTAACACTTACTTTTTCATTTTTGTCTTTGCCCAGTTAGTTACATTTTTTGCATAATTTTCCTTGTCAAAAACCTGAACAATCAGAGAGAAATCAGATTGTTCAGATCAGCTATAACTATTTACATGGCATTCCAATAATCTGATAACTCCAGAAATCAGATAATGATCAGATTTCTGTTTGCATAGACACAGTGAATGAGAGACTGATGCAAGCGTTTAAACCCCAGGGGGATTCCAATTGGTTAAGACTCCATTTTAACCTGTATTTAAAGCAGCATGGTGGAGGCAGCACTAAGTAGCTCCACTCAAGTTATATTGTTGTTTGATTAGAGTAATTAGACCTAAATGAGATGCACAGCGCTTTCAGCACAAACGTTTTGTACAGCTATTTTCGTGAGTCCTCTGTGTTGCATGCCCATGAAATGCAGTTGGAGAAATGAAAACGAAATTATTTTGCTACATTCTAAAAGTCGGTGCTTCAAAATGTAGAGCGCTGTGTAATTTTTCTGCTTGTCTCTGTGGAGATGTGCCCAAAATGTTCCACAGTATGGCCTTTAACTTAAGAATCTCCATGGAGACTTACAAGCCAAATTACAGGTTAGATTTGTGGAGAAGCGACCCCACTCAGTAATAATGGATGTTTTTTTAAGACATGTTTGAGCAATAAATAACACTTGCAGCTGAGTAAATGCCAGACAGATTAGTTTAATACCAGACTGTGGATAATTTAAATCAAATCATTAACATTTCCATGAAGACTGAACGGGTTGCGGATCATCTCAAGAAAAGTTACACAGTGAACCTTTAAACAAAACAGAACGGATTTAATTAGATGTTTTTATTATGCTGAAAATGTATGGCTTTGACTGTCATTACGAATTCAGTGTAATACTACTAGCCTTCCATGCAATTACTAATATAGAAATTACCTTTGCTTTGCTCCCGATTGGACGATCACCACTTCAATTACCAATACAGCTTCTCTAATATTACCACTAATACTACCAAAACCCAAAAGTCAAATTTAAAAAAAACTTAATAAATAAAATGTGTTGCCAAAAACACCCTAATTAGCCACTTTAGTTCACACGATATTGGGATGAGCGCAGATTTAAAAATAATTGCTTTTCACAATCCTCCTCTTTCTGTCACTGTGCCGATCCCTTGAGGTCCCTGTTCTGTCAGTGAAAGCCCACAGCTTCGTCATTATAAGCTAATGAGGATGAGGGACAAACGGCTGCTTTTCCCAGCACCCTCTTAACCTGCGGAGGACCGGGCGACGCCATGGCGACGCACGGAGAATGTAGAGGCGGTTCTGAGAGGGTCTGTGAGCTTTCTAGGGCTCTGTCAATGCAATCTTTTACTACAGCTGAGCAGTGTAGAGAGGTTTGTTAAAATATTCATTTGGTTAGTTTTACATCAGCATACAATCAGCAATGGGGAAATGTACTGTTGGATTCTGGCTTGAGATCGTTGTGGTTTATAAGTAGAAGTGCATCTAAGTTACTTTTTTGTGAATGGAATTTTTCAATTTTTAAAATGTTCAAACTAAAAAACAAAAATAGACAAACAAAAAAGCCCAAAACCTCCCACATCTCACCTCTCTTGTCACACTCCAGCTTGTCACAAATACTATGCACATAAAATGAATAATAATAACACATAAACATAACCTTAACATTTCTGATACTGATTTCACACAAGCTTCTTCACGTATGGTTTGGGAACTGTCAAAATAAATCCAAAGAATTCAGCCTGCACCTTTTCTCCCCCTCTCTCCCTCTCTTTTTATCCTGCTTGTGTTTTGTTTTTGGAGTTGGCGCCTCTGCTTTGGTTCACACTTTATGCAGATGTCCCAGGCTCACATCCCCTCATCCCCTCATCCTTCCTGTTTATGCAGACACTCCACAGGCAGCGCTGGTGACACAGAGCAGAGAGACAGTGATCCTAACCATTCCCATATCCTCCAACACACACGCACCTGCTACCATATATGCACCCACGGCGCCTTCACCTGCTTTTCAAACCATTCCTGCACCTCATTTGGACTCGAGTGATAATTTTAGCCACATGGTCCACTACCTAATGCTTTATCGAATGTAACGTCATTGGAGGAATCAATGCAAGCTGGCTGTCTCTGAACCAGGTCTGAAGAGAAATGTGAACTCAGATTGGCAGAGTGGGTTTCTTTCTTTCTAATCAGAGCTTTTGTTTAGTCTTGATTGGACCCGCGGCTATACGTTAAAGTTAAAATTGTTGATTGCGTTTGAACTTGAGATGGTTTTGTTGTAATCACAAAGAGTCCTTGGGAAAATCCTCTATAGTTACAGCATTAGTGCTCTCCGTGGGCACAGGCTGTACACATATATTAACTCTCTGATTCGACCTGCTTGAAAATGGCAATAAGATTGATTGAAATGCCTCTTAGTAAGAAAGGAAATGGTTCTCCATGCTATTACGGGCAATGGTTTGATTATATCTTTTAGTCACTTAATATTGTGTTACGAAGCCACAGTATATCATAAATCAAGGGGGTTATGTTTGGAAGGGCATCTGACATAAAAATGACATATGGAACAGGATGATTTGCTGTTCCAACCTCAGGAGGACAAAAGCCAAAATCATCAGTAATGAATTTAGTATATTTTCATGTTTCCTGTTATGTGTATTAACGCTCATTTTCATTTCTCTCCAGCGACTAGGTCAGGAATCAGAATACACTAGGCGCTTTGTGAGAACCCTGGTTGTAAACTGCGCACCGGCCAATCAGCGAAGAGCTGTGTGGTACAGCACAAAAGTAAACAAAGCGGCCGAGATGGATGTAGATGAAGCCAAACATTCTGTGTTGGCAACGATTCCCAAGATCAATGATTTAAAGCCAGAACAAAGAGAATGTTTAGTGAATTTTATCAAGGGGAAAGACGTTATGGCCCTTCTTCCTACGGGATTTGAAAAAGTTTATACCAGTTAGCCCCTTTAGTGACGCGTTACATACGTCATGACGAAATAGCAGCAATTGGTTAAATAAAAATGTACCTGCCTACCATCCAGCAAACAAATCCTAATGCTGCGAGGTTTCCACAAAGTAAAACTAGCTGATGAATCAGGCTAGCACCACATAACTTTTGGACAAGTCTGTCACTTGCTTGTTGCCTGGGAAATGTCAATGCTTTGGCTTGAATGTTCCATGATATGGCGTTAAACATATTTAGCTTGCATTTGTTCAATTACAGATGTTTTATTGCCCGATAAATACCTGTTTTTACTCTGAGTGTGGTTGCCTCTCCACAGATCTGATCAGTAAACTGGCTTGATTTTGCCATTTGCTGGTCTGAAGAAGAATAAGTTAAATGCAATTCTGTGGTGCATCCAAGGCAAATCATGACAGAACTCCAACGGAAAAGTTACATATTGCACCTTTAACTATGACTGGCCAAAAGTGCTCTCTGACAAGTATTCTTTTCAGTAATCTAATACAGCCTTCACTTTTTTAAATTTTTTATAACAAGGCATATATATTTTGTTCAAGGTCTGTGGAGCAGGACACCAGGAGCCATGACTTCTGTTAGTAACATTACACAGCAGTATAATGTAGACTATATGAGTCATATGGCTGAGCTCTAGTTTCAGTGAAAGCCGATCTCTGCGTCACCGCTAACTGTCATCTGCCCACATGACGAGGGCGGACACTCTGCCATCTTCAAACTTTACCAAGAGCTCATCTGGAGTAGTTACAGTGTCATAAATCAGACATTTTATTCCATCTTTTTATCACTCAAGTCTCTAAATCTCACTCAATGACTTATCCACTGACAGCAAAGATGATCTGTGCTTTTTAATACTGGTTATAGCTGAGAAATTTCACAAGTTATATCATTGTATTTCAATATTTCAACATGCTGCTTTTCTCTGTTATATAATCCAATCAGAGGTGTCAAGTAATGGGTGGAGCAGTGGTTAAGACTCTAACCTTGTAGCTAGAAGGTGCTAGATTAAATTCCTGGACAGACAAGGTTAAAATGAATATGGTTCTGATGATTTTCTAATATTGACGTGATTTGGTCAGATAATACCTGTTATAAATATAAATTGCTCAAGAAGCAATTTGTGAAAAAAAAGTTGAAAAGTTTGTTGAAACTTATAGGAAGTACAGAGCTCCATATTGATGACATCATCGTAGGGAGAATTCTGACCAAGAGTTTGGCACAATTTACACAAAAGAAGCTTTGTGTTCTTATTGTTGCTGTTGCTGTTGTTAGTTTTATGATAAAATTCCTTTAGACTGAGTTCTTTTCTCAAACTGAAAACACTCTGTACCTTGTAAAGGGCATGCTCCACTGTGTTTTTAAACTCCAGAGATCTTCACTAGAATCATTTCGATACTTTCGGTCTGGAATTGCCATTCTCTACTCAACTAAAGTGATAAAGGTACCTGTTAACATGAAAACTATGGTTTGATGACATCACAAGGTGGATCAGAGCATTTTGAGCTTCAGAGGTGTAGACAGACTATTAATAGCAGATCACTCAAACATGCATGAATGAAACAAAACAACTCTGGGTATGTTGGCAACAGGGAAACAACATTATAAAACGACTCACTGCTCACAGAAATTCATTTTGTAGAATGTAGAACCTTTGACTAGAATGGAGAGAACAGATTTTTCTGAATTTGTGAATGTCACCCAGTTTATTCAACCTTGCAAACATTGTCAATATATATTGATCGGAGCTGTTTTATTTTGTACATTTTGTTTGAACTTAACAGTGAGGTCAAATACAGGCCATGGACTCAGGACTGAAGAGAAATGGGTAAAGTCTTCAAATCTGTTTAAAATTTAAACACATTCAAAATGCACATCTCAGAGCGGAGAGAGGAGAGAGGAGAGAGGAGCTGGGAGAGAAGGATTCAAATGGAGATGGGGAGACTGCATTGAGTAGCTTATCTACACAGACTTCGTCTCCATCCACGCTGTCAGTCAAACTATAATACATTTTCACAGTTTTACAGCTGTTTTTAAAGCTTATACGATTTGTTTTAGTTCCCATTACTTCAGCTGCCAAAAAATATTCTCAATGGGAACAGGAAACCCCCTGTGATTATCAGGGATTTATTACATAATTCTTAGGACATTATTGGTTTTAGAGGAGGTTGTAGTCTTTTATTCTATAGAGCATATGCTTCTTTGTTTAATACTTCCGTGCCCACAAGCGTTGCCATTGCCAATTAGCACATAGTAAACGCTAGCGCTGGATCTGACTATGAGAGGCATGGGGCCCGGGCTGGATCCTGTCTCCTAACACCTGCTAATGAGCCGATCACTTTAAGAGGTGCCAAGGTTAATAGAGCAGTCTACAAAACACTCAGCCAATCACAGAGGGGGAATTCATCCTTTTATTGGTCATAGTTTTTGTTCTACCGCTAAATGAAAGAAAAAAATAAAACTGAATGAGACTTTCCCCGGGCTCATTAGAAAGTAATGGAGACTATCAAGGACACTGAGCAGGAGTGTTTATGGCATTGCTGCAAACATGTAATAATTGACAGGCTATTCTTTCAAATGATTAAGGACTCGGAAGGGGAAATGCAATTTTAAACTAGAGAGATGCATTGAGATCGAGTGTCAGCTGGATGGATTCAGTTACAATAGAAGGTTTTATGCACAAGAACGATTTTCTGTACATGAACAAATCAACTTAAAAATAAATATGCAGGTGTATTTAAAGGTGCATTGCACAACTTTTCTGGTGGAGAGTCCATCACCTGCTTGTATCTCTAGAGATGATATTGCTTTGACTGGAATGTTGCATGGTTTGGCAGTAAACACATCTGTCTAGCATTTTTTAATTACGGGTGTTTTTATTGCTTAAAAATACAATAATTCTCTCTGTGAATAGTGTTGCCTCTCCACAGATCTTACCTGTAATGTAGCCTATAGTTATTTCCCTCGAGATAGATTGGTTTAATGTCTACCATGGAAGAAATGTTGCCCAATGCACCTTTAAATAAAGGGGGAAAAATGTGTATTTGCCATGTTCCCTGATTTAAAATAAATAAATAAATAAACAAAAAATTAGCTGCTATATATGCAGATGACAGGTGAAAGCAACTTAACCCAACCACAGCAAGGAATTTTGAGAACTATGACAAAACTTAATAATTTTTGTGTACCTGACTGTCTGTACATTTATGTGGATACCAATTTTCAATGAAAAAAATGACAGCAGCAATACATCTGCAGTACATGAATATGAAAATATATGAAATATATAGCACTACCTAAAGAGATCGCCTCATCGCCTGCGCAGATCTGACCTATAACTTGGTCTGGTGGCCTCACTGCTTGTCTCCATAGATATGCATTTACATTTCCTGTTCTACATTTCTGGCAAAGCAATAACATTTCCATGGAAACAACCAGATCTCAGACCGTTCACTATGTATAAAAGTTAAATAGTACAAGGCCAATATTACACAATTCTCTGATCTCTGTTATTATGTTGTTTCCTGGTCACAAACATAGCTGGGGTTGTGTTTTGTTTCATTCACACATGTTTAACACACAAACTCTGTATATTTAGATTGAGCTCTTCTTGCTAACAGAAAACACAGTGTTCCTTCTTTGATATGCCATGTGGTAACACAGGAAGTGCTCCACTGTGTTTTTAAACTCCATAAACGCCTTCATTAGAATCATTTGGTTACTTTCAGCCCTGGAATTGCCCATCTCTACTAAACAAAAGTTCCTGCATGGTGGAATAGAGCATTTTGAGCTTTGTAAATGTAGACAGACTAGTGAATTAGTGAAATATGTGTGAAAGAAACAAACTCCAGGCATATTTTTGATGAGGTAACAACATTCTAACATGGATAACAGAGTCAATTTTGCTTAATATAGGACCTTTAAGTAAGAATAATACAGGCAGGTGAGACAACAAACAACTTATGTAATAAAACTTTCACATCAGTCGTTGATTTACTCTAATGTAATTCCACTAAAGCACTCTCCCATTTGTCTTTTAATGACCTACCCCACTGAGAAGCAACACACGTCTGAAATGTTAGCTTCATGCAGATGGCTTGTCCAGAGTTCATCTTACAAAACAAGTCTGATTTTGCTACATCGCCAAATATGTGCTACAGACACCCCCAAAATGCTTCGAGCACCCTCTGGTACAAATATAGAGGAGTAGTATCGTAGTGCCGCGACTGATCAAACATATGCAGTTTCCCAGCCTGTGTACACTGTGTCACTGGCATGCACAGTTGTAGTAAGGCACAGTGTCAGCTTTCTGTCATTCGTAATATTTATGTCAAACTTGAACATTCGTCATTAAGATGCATGTAGCCAAAATAACAACTAAACCATAAGGACTAATATTGAGCGTGTTCCTGTCACAGCAGCTTTGCAGATTCCTATAGGTGAAGATATATCATGTAAGTATTTGCATGCGTGGAGCCAGCCCAACTGATCTTCTCTTGGCTATGTCCAGTCATGAGTAAAATATCATCTTTGATCTCAATCCACAAAGTCAAGTACTGGCTCAAAGGGAGAATACTGTTACACAATCCTGATAGAGCGCCGCACATGTTTGACATATCGGGGAACATCTTGGTGCGATAAATGACTGAGGAACAGAGCTGAGTTGTGCTTAAGGCTGTGAACTCTGTGGGTTTTATCAGAATGTTAACGAGACACATGGAGAGGGGTAAGAAAGTTTAAGCTTATAAAGTCTGTACAGACGGACCTGTTTCAAGTAAATCCAAACTGAATAAAAGTATTGGAAAAACAGAAGTCCTGTGTCTAATTGATTTTAGGAACTTGCCTTGTTTTGTTTGCCAAGTTACTTCCTGGAAGGCAAGATTGCATACTTTTACATAACTTTTTAAAAAGAAGTATAGTCTGGAACTGTATACAATGATGGGTGTGATTAATGGTCTCATGGTGTGTTAAAATGAACATGGCGGTGTATGAATAAAACAGAAAAAGGCCTCTGCAGAATCACTAAACTCTGTAAATCTGAGGTAAAGCTATTTTGTTCTGACTGACACACATTTGATTTCTTCTGTATTTGAGAGATACATGCTACAGTTAAGCAGCTGTGATTATCATGTCGACTCTCCAGAGCTTTTAACCATGTTACAGTTGTTTCACCTTTTAATGTACTCACCCAGAGTTGTATTTAGAGTGATTCGTGCATGTTTGACCAATCTTTAATCTCTTATTTTCAAGGTGTCATTTTGGTGATCAACCCCCTTTTTAACCGCCACCAGCATACGCCCACTGCCCTGTACTTACTTCGTTCTCTAATTTTATTTTCTTAATCTGTGATACACGTAGGATTTGGCATTTTTGCTTTGCACTGGAGGTGCCAGCTCTTTGTTGTGATGACGTTTATGGCAACATCAGCTCCCATTGAGCATTTCAGTTTTCTAATGTGGATGTCAGAGAAAATGTTTCTTTTCTTGACTCTTTTTAGATAACTCTTGCGATTTAAAATGTCCAAATTACAACATAATGATCCACGGGTGTGATAATATGCAGACTCAAGCACAAGGTCATCTTTAAAGCTGAAGTATCTAACTTTTTTTCAGTGTGTTTTCCCCAAAGAATGTTCTAAAAGCAGCCCTTTGTGATAAAATGAGGCTGCCTGTGTAACAATAATGAATTTTAATTTCTTGTGAACCTTAAAGTAAGCACTAACAGCAGCACTCTGACTGGCTCTGCTTGGTCTGCTACATACTTCCTTCTTCAGGTACCCCAGCTTTTAACTGAAAACAAGGTTTATATAGACATTTGCAACAGCACCTCCACAAGAAAGTTACACAGTGCACCTTTAAACATACACGAATCCATATAAGTGTCTATGTGGATTGTGTGAGTCTCACCTATCTGCTCGGGTGCGTGTGTTGGCTGGCTCTGCACTTCTGCCTGGGCCTGTTGTTGCTGCTGCTGTTGCTGCTGCTGTTGTTGTTGTTGCTCCTGGAGACTCTGGCTGTCCACAGAGATGCCGCTGTCACTGTGCAGCTTCTCGCCCTCTGGGGTCACCATCTGGTTGTTGGTCGCTGCCCGGTTATTAGCCGCCTGTTTGTTCTGCTTACAACTGTTCCACCTGCAGCAAAGGACAAATGGTCTCATTGAATTTGAATATATGAATATGGAAAGCACTAATATCACTTTACAATCACTTTTTTATAGCCTTAAAGGTGCATTGTGTAACTTTTCTGGTAGAGTCTTTTCTCCATGGAGATGTTATTGCTTTGTCTGAAATGTATCACAGTATGGCATTAAAACTCATCATGGAGACTAAACCAGGCCAGGTTACAGGTCAGATCTGTGGAGACGCAACCCCGCTCACAGTCAGAATTCTTGTTTTTCTAGGTATCTTTGAGCTATAAAACAACCTTTAATTAAATAAAAGCCAAAATAAATGTGCATTACTTGATTAAACTGACTTTAAATATTAGGGAATAAACAGGGCTGTCTTCCTTCCCATCTTCTCACAGCCTTTTCAATACAAAATGTTATCATAATGCTGTAGATTATTCTCAAAATGTCAGAGTCATCAATTTGGGGTGTTACTGAGTGTTTATGCACTAATTTAGCCTGTGTATGTATTTCAAAGTGACAATATACAATATTATACAGTGTATAATAGGGATGTAACGATATCCAAGTCTCACAATACAATATCATTACGGTATGAACCTCACTGTACGATATTTATTGCGATATCGTGGGAAAGCTCACGATATGGTGGGGAGGCTCACGATTAGGGATGTAACCAGATCCAAATCTCTATACGATATTTTCACGATACACATCTCACGGTATGATATTTATTGCGATATTTTGTGTAAACAGCTAAAACTGTTAATATGCTACTTTTTCCTCTTAAAATGCCCTTACAAGTCTTCATCCAAAGAACTAAGACTTAAAAGTGCTTAGAACTGTTATTTCTTCTTAGTCTACACTGAAGTGGAGCAAAGGATCATGGTCTATGTAGTTCCCCCTCTTTTTTTTTTTTTTTTGGCTATTGCTGCACCATAACTCTTAATTTAAGAATAGAAACTTGTAGTTCAATATATAGTGATGGTCCACGATATTATTGTGAAAAATCTGACGATACGATATCACAATATTTCGGTTATTGTTACATTCCTAGTGTATAATGATGAATAAAAAATGGTAAACAGTCTGATTTTTTCTTGCCACTAACACTTCAAATGGAGGACAATACAAGATTATTTTAACATGCATCCAAAGATTATTATAACAAGCTCATAAAAGTTGATTATTGCATGTGATCTTATTTAAATGATATGTCCAGTTGACTGAAAATATTCTAATAGAAAAAAGGCGATATAACACAAAGGTCAGCTATTCATGTAAGGTCAACTATTCATGTTTTGAGTGCAAGCAAAACACAGTAGGTTTGAGGGCCTGCTGTGTTTTCAAATACACCAATCAGGCCTATCCTTAGAGCCCAGCTGGAGAGGTGATTAACACGGATTACTTGGCACCTTTTATTGAGTGGGAAATACTTAGGCAGCAAGTGAATAATAATATGTCCTTGTAAATGGATGTGGTATAAGAAACACAATTACGTTAGCAGGAAGATGCGTAACTAATGCTTCTGCAATGGTGTCACCTGCTTGTCGCCGTAATGATAGATAAGGTTAGATTGATTCCTGTGAGCTTTTGTCTATGTTATAATGTCGGTACCTCATCAAAAACAGACCTGGAGTTGTGTTTTGTTTCATTCACACATGTCTGAGTAATCCTGGATAACTGGGCTGTCTACATCAAAGCTCAAAATGCTCTATTCCACCTTGTGATGTCATGTAGTGGTTGTTTTCAAGTTAACAGCTACGTTTTACCTTTAGGTTACATTTACTGAGCAGAAGAAACACTAATTGAGATGCGGGACTTTTGCACCGCACACGCCACTGACTGAACCTGGACTAACTCAGACAAACTAAGACTGATTCCAGGACAGAACCAGGAGGACCAAACCAGGATTGAACCAGGACTAAAAGAGGACTAAACCAGGACTAAACCAGAACTGAACCAGGACTCACTGTCAGGACCGGCTAGGAGGTGCGCCCGGGTGACCGCAGGCGACAGGACCGGAGCAGGATTGGAGCAGATCAGCTTTCTCTCTCTTAAACCCAAGATTAGTCCTTGGTGTAGTCCCGGTTTACTCCTGATTTAGTCCTGACCAGTCCGTGTGTAATCACTACCCGCCCGTAAAATTTAAGAATTTTAAAACCTGCCCGTTTCAGCGGGTACCTGACCCGATGTAGGACTTCTGCTCTGGAGGGTGGTTTCAGATTTTTGCGTTTTTAAGCTCCAAAAATCATCCAACCATCCAAATGATTCTAGTAAAGGTCTATGGACTTGTGTTAAACATGTGTGAATGAAACAAAACACAATTCCAGATATGTTTATGATGAAGAAACAAGATTATAATATAGATCAGAAAATACTGGACTCTATGATATACCACAATTTACATCGATTCTTACTTAACCCACTACGTCCACTTGATTATTTTGATGCACTTATATTTGAGTAAAATTTTTCTGTATTATTGATTTAAATTGTAGCCAAAACACGACATAACAAACTCTGGTCTAGCGTCATCATAACAGTAATCTGATTCAATCCACTGTACCGACAATAACAATGCTATTCTTAGCCTCTACATGCGCATGATCAATGGGAGAAACTACAATTGTCAACAAGAGCACTTTAAACCATTACGGCCTGATTAAGCTTTGCAATTCTCTCCTGACGCTGAATCACAGTCAATATCTTAAATATTTATGAGGACTTTAGTGGTAGAGTCTAGTCATCATGTCTTCTAACGCTTCTTTATGATATATTGAGTGCTAAGTGTCTTGATTCATGACGATAATTACATGAGGAGCTATACCCAGATGTGTGCGTGACTCCGCTGCAGATTTCGAAGCAGGATTTTTTCCCCCATGTTGGCAGTTTTAACCAATCAATGTTTGTAATGAGCTTGTTTACTCTGTTGACAATGTGTTCTGCCTGCACACATATGCCCACTGAAGAGTTGGGGGGATGTAATGTATTAAGTGTGGTGACCTTTATAGGGACTTCCTCATAGTGGGCTTAAGTCTTTATTTACCACGTGCAGGTTAATAATAGGGATGAAGTGCCAAAGGAAATTAGCAGTAATGAAATACAAGAAAGTGAATGCATCTTCTATACAAATTTATGAATATAAAGTTTGTACAAGAAAGAGAACACAATTGTCTCATGAAAGTGTAACTCATGTACTAATGTTTGTCTCCATGGAGATGTTATTGCTTACTCGAAAATGTTCCACACTATAGCAAAATTCATATCATAGCATTCATTTCAGGTGTCATATTGCTCAAAATTATCTTAGAAATAATGTATTATTACTTTGAGTGAGGTCCCCTTTCCACAGACCTGACTTGTAATTTTACTTTGGCATCACGCAGATAGGTGTTGCCATACTGTGGGACATTTTAGGCATATTATATCTCCATGGATACGAACGGTGGTAGACACTCACCCAGAAAAGTTACTTTGAATAAAAAAATTATAATATTTTAGTTCTATATATGTATAATCACCATACAAATGTGTGTTTTATTTTGGTTATGAAGTTAATTTGCTGCTATAAAACTGCAATATGACTTGTCTTTTTTCAGATTATAGAAAGTGAGAGTTGTGCCTACTTGTATACTGGTGTCACATGTGGTGTTTTCATGAAATTTCCATAACAAAAGCCATAAATGTTGAGACAGACCCATTAATAATATATTATTAATGATATATTAGTGATCACGTTCCACATAGCATTAGGTTGTATTCGTCACATTTCCCTATACACTCAAATATGAATTACTATTTACCTCTTGAAGACCATGTAAGCTATGAATCCCACCACGACAGCTGCCAGGATGGAGCAGTAGATGGGGATGAGGTTCTCGTTGAGCCCCCCTCCGAGGAACCGCGGGGATCCGGAGCTGGAAGTGGTGGTCTCCCCCGGCAACGGGCTTTCAGATCCATCAGGGAAGAAGTTTGTGGTGAACAGTGACGTGGTTGTGTCAGTCAGAGGGATGTATGTGGGAAGCAGAGGATCTGTAGATAGAGAGAGAAGGATTATAGCATTAATATGTAAAAATCTCCTTGAATAGATTTAAGGGACGACTGAAACCCATAAATATGGTATGGATAGGAAAACATGTGACGCATGAACCTGTTAAATCACAACCGATGCTTGGGTTAAATATATGTCACCCCCTACTGGCCACAGTGGGGGGGAAACCATGTTAAAATGGCTAATTAGCAGCACAGTAAAGTAAAGTTCATATCAACTACCAATTATCATCTTCAGCCTTTTTAGTATTGCAAATAGTGCTACATATGATACATAATATCTAGTGTTAAAGTTGCTTGTCTGTTACACAAGATGAGATCATTTTTTATTGTCCTCAGAGGGATTTTTGCCATTTCCTTAATAAGTCTATGTAACTCCTCAGTCGTCCAGGTATGATTCGTATTCAGATTTGTATTTTTCTTTTGCTATGTACTTAATGAAGGCCACACAAAACTATATAATCACACATTCAATTTATCAATTTTATCAAAATCATGTAAAAATCATAAGTCATCTTGTTTTAATAATAAACAAGCAGTCCAACTTAATACAGCGTACTTTAGTTTATGTGACCACCATATAGTCTTCCTATGTCTATATATTGAAGTGTATTGCAGCAGAGTAGACAGTTTCATATCTGCACTGAGAGCCTGTTTGCCGGGCCGTAATCACCAGGTCCCAGAGCAGATGTGGATAGGCTGAACTCACACACATGCACATACGCACACACACACACGCACACAGCAGCTGCCTCACAAAGACAGATGGTTCTGGCTGAGGTGCTGAAAGGAGAGGGAAAATGAGCCTAGTTTGGGATAAGAAGAGGTGTTGGCATGTACAGAATCAATCGAAATGTCCAAATGTAAGTCATCATATGTCATGCATTGTCAGGTCATCTCAAACTTGTGAAGTATATGTATAAATGTGTATAAAATGATGGTATTTTGGTATTTGGCCACTATATCTTAGAGTACAGCCAAATGTGCAAACCTGAACTGTACTTAAAACTGTTTTATATTATTACAATAAATTTAAAGGTGCACTATGTCACACTTTTCTGGTGGATGGTCTGTCTCCATGGAAATGTTATTGCTTTTCCTGAAATATCCCACAGAACTGCATTAAATGTGTAGCTTTCATTTCTGCTGACTTTCATTTTATTACAGATATACAGTATTTATTGCAGAAAACATGCTTTCTGTCAGTGAGCTCGCAGCTACTCAAATCTGACCTGTAACTTGATGGCATCACCTGCCTGTCTCTACGGAAATAGGTATGTTTAATGAAATATTGTGAAATATTCCAGGCAAATCAATACCCCTTTCTCCAGAAGTTATACATCTAATGAATCTGATGATTTCAAGTAGCAACTGGTCCTCCCACTCACCATATTACAATAATTTGCATATTACCAAGTTTTATTTTACTTTTTGCTTATACTTGTTCTAAATGCTTATAGATTGTTGCAATGTAATTTTAAACCAAAATATTAGGGAAAATATTTTACCATTTGAGGACTGTGGTGTGGAAAAGTATCTTAAACCCTGCTTTTGTCTTTGTTGTGTTTCAAAATGACTCATAATTTGTCTTAACATAATATGAATAAAGCATTATGAGCCCATGTGCTCTTTGTGATAGTCTTGAAGTCCCAGTTTTTACCAGCTCATCACTGTGAGAGGCACCTTCTCTGATGAAACCAGCGGGACAGTCAGCCCTGCCCTTGAAAGTGGTTTGGTTTCTAGTCCAGCTACAAAAGTCTTTTTTCCCCAAAATTGTTCTATTTCCATTTTCCCGTTGAGCACAATTTTGGATTTAGGATTTAGTCTAATTTATATCATTTTGAACTATGACGCATTCAGGGCAAAACAATTTCAAGAAACTGCGTCACCGTACACTCTTTTGAACAAATGTAGTCTAATATTCGAACCTGAGTGAGTCACTCTGTACTTTTCTTACTGGATCCTTTACCACATAAAATAGCATTTTGAGTTTGGTCTGTTTGAAGTTGAAGTTTGAGGTTAAAACTGTACAATAAAACCATCTGTAATTTAATAAATTTAAGGGAGATCTGTTTAATGTCATATTGTGGAACATTTTAAAGAGAGCAATAACATATCCATAGAAACAAGGTGGTGACGGACCCCCAACTGAAAAGTTACACATTGCACCTTTAATTTCATTGCTTGTATGTTAGTTTTTTCTTGGTTAACTTTCTATTTTCCTCCTTGTCTCTCACTATCGTGGTCCTGACTACAATAATGGAAGCCAGCAGACAAACTGTTGAAAAGCAAACATTCATTATCATGTTACCAGATTTTGGTATGTATTTATTTGTTTACTTGTTGTATTGGTTGATATATCAAATCCAGAAAGGAGGAAGTCCATTTAAATCTAACTATTTGCTGCAGCTGTCACAAATTAATTTTCACATTTATGCACGCTATGGTTTTAGAACAACTTTTTTCATACAGCAAAGTTGGACTGCCAAGACAGTGTCAGCTATTACAACTCTTACTTTCAGGTTTACAATAGATACAAAAAGTACTTGAAAAACAACTTAACGGTCAATATTACAGTATTTTCTGGTCTATGTTATAATGTTTCCTTATCACAAACAACGCAAACTCTACATATTTAGGCTGAGTTCTTCTCTCAAACAGAAAACACTCAACAAAACACATTCATTAGACTCATTTGGATAATATTAACCTGAAAACTTCTGCTTCATGACATCGCTTGGTGAGACATGGCATTTTGAGCTTTGGAGATGTAAACGACCGTTAATGAAGGATTATTCAAAAATGTGTGAATGAAAGAAAACACAACTCCAGGTATGTTTTTGATGAGGTAACAGTATTCTAACATGGCTTAAAGCTCACAAGATTCCATTTTGTGTAACATCGGACCTTTAAAACCAGGCTGATTCATTGTGATTTAGATGGATTGTTTTACAGTACATAGGCAGAGCAGTGTTGTACGTCTACTTTAGTTATGGGTTGAATTTGCCTGAGAGCAGCGGCTGCAGCTTGTTAGTTGTGTGGAGCTTTCACAGGATTAACCCCGAGTCGACCCAGAGCTTTCCTTCAAGGACACACAAGGCATTGAGGAGAAAACGCAAATATGAGGCCTTCATCTTTTAGTCTGTAAGGTAAAGTTTCAAGTCATTATGGGTCAAAGCAGGTGCAAAGTTAGATGGATATTATAAACAAATACAGTTAAAAATCCTCTCATCTATATAACTGTAATTGCACCTTGATACAAATATGATTTATATATATTTTTTATTCTTTTAGTGGTGTATATTAGTGGTTGGTCTATACTAGCTTCAGTAGGCCTAGTAATGTAGTGATAGTAATAGGAGTAAGAGAAGTAGTAGTAGTAGTACTTGTAGTAGTAACGCATCGTAGTAGTACGTAGCTAGAAGTGGTAGTAAACATAGTAGTTCTGGAAATGGTTGTAGTAATCTCTGTAGTAGTAGTTCTAGAAGTGGTAGTAATGTAGTACTTGTGGTAGTACTCGTAGTAGTAATCATAGTAGTAGGAATCATAGTAGTAGATAGCTAAGTGGTAGTAAACATAGTAGTAGTACTGTAATCGCTGTAGTAGTAGTTCAAGAAGTGCTAGTAGTGTAGTAGTTGTAGTAGTACTCATAGTAGTAATTGTAGTAGTAGATAGGTAGAAGTGGTAGTAAACATAGTAGAAGTTCTGTAAATGGTTGAAGTAATTTAAGTGGTAGTAGTGTAGTAGTTGTAGTAGTCAAAGTAGTAATCATAGCTGTAGTCATAGTAGTAATCATAGTCGTAGTCGTAGTAGATAGCTAGAAATGGTAGTAAGCATAGTAGTAGTTCTGTAAATGGTTGTTGTAATCTCTGTAGTAGTAGTTCTAGAAGTGGCAGTAGTCTAGTAGTCATAGTAGTAGTCAAAGTAGTAATCAGAGTAAAGGTAGATAGCTAGAAGTGGTAGTAAAAGTAGTAGTAGTGCCGTTGCTATAGCTCTGTACATGTAAAAGCCAAAAATCTGCTTTTACTTTCAGTTGGTGACAGTTTCTGTAGCGTTTGTGCTCCATGTGGTCAGCAGAGAAATATATATGATTCAGTGGACCATCACAGTCAGATCCTGTCTACACATATTTAGTTTTTCTCTGACATAGCAAATCGTCCAGTTTCTCCGCATTGATTTTTTGCATAATTTACACACATTTATTCTCTTTAACTTCCCTGCGGGACTGTAAGGATCAGCGTGCGCGTATGAATCCCAAATAAAAATGTAAAAAAAAACGTCACTCATGGCGTTGTGACGTGGGATGACTGGGCATTCTTGTATCCCGTGGGGTAGATCGGTTTTCTGCAATGCTACAAAATATTTTCCATGGAGGGGAAATATCCTGTACATGTGTTGGCCATACTTAGCACCAGGACTCAAGCTGGGCCTATTTAAAGCGGCGCTATTGATTCGAGTGTGTCCAATGGGAGGGAGCTCTCAGACAACTGGAACTGTCCATATAACATGCATTTCTTGACCTTTTCCCAGGCCGTAGTCAGGTTTCCTCTGCTTCTCCATACATCACGGCTAATGCAGGCCTGCCTAACGCTATTAAAACTGCAACCCGACCTGCAAATGGAATAAACCGTGAATGGTAGGTGTGAAAAGTGAGGGAGAGAACAATAACGACTGGCTTTAGATGCTTTCTTAAAGTTTCGCTGTGTAACTTTAACTGTCGGAGGGACTGACACCTGCTTGTCTTCATGGAGATGTTGATGCTTTGCTTGAAATGTTATCCAGTAGGCAATAAATTCTTCTTCTATCACTATGGAGAAAAGCAGTAGATGTTACCAGGTCAAGTTACAGGTCAGATCTGTGAAGAGGAGATCTTGCTCACCGTAAGTATAAGTTTTTTAAGGATGCCCTGCTGTAAGCTGACGGAAGCAATCTGCCAATCTGAACCACCGATCACTCGCAATATGACACCACATTCATACAAAGGCAAGGTGAGTGAAGTGTCTTGCTCAAGGACACAACAACAGCATGTAACTTTTGTGCTGATGGGTAATACTGAACTCCCAGAAATACCATATTTTCCGGGCTATTAGACGCGCTCTTAAGCCTCCGACTCCATCAAAAAACGACTGCGTGCCCCGCAATCCAGAACGCCCTATACACGAATCCACTCAGGTGTCCCAGCACGACTTCAGTAAACTCTGCACCACCCGCAGAGCACGCAAACACGCACGGAGCAGACAGCGACCGCACAGCGAAACACACCTGCAGCTCACACTGAGGAATTGAACAGAGGTGAACCGAAATGTGCCACTCTGAGCAACAACTGAACAACTGAGTCACTGCGAACACACCAACAATCCAGCGGTCCCAGACAGCACCCTCCCTACACGCCACAACTGAACAAAGCCCAGAGTCACCGTGAACGTGCCAAACAAAGTCCCACTGACCCATCCAACTGTTGTGTTTCGTTTAAAGTCCAGTGCGGTTTATTTGTGAAAAAAGTTCGAAAATAGACCATTTAATGACAGTGCGCCTTATAATCCAGAGCTCCTAATAGTGCGGAAAATACGGTACTTAGAGAGACAGTTTAGTTTCTCCCTTAACCTTTCTGTGTTTTTCTTAGTGAATTTGACAATCCAGATATTTATGTTTCCCATCTGGACTTAATCTGTTGTCCATATTTTGTTACACTTGGAAAATAATCATAATGTATTGACAAGTTGGTTGATTTTCTTTTCTTTTTTTTGTTGGATGACTTCATTTACATTACATAACAATAGTTTGAATGCAAAACACGCAAACTGCTCGTCGCTGAAAGACAAAAAAGTATTCATGTTTTCTGCTTTAGGAGCTGTGGGAATTCATATACTCCATTTAAACTATGCATTTTATTTGTGGTTTGAATCATACTTGGCGTCGTGCATGTTACGGTCAGCACTGCGGAAGATTGAGAACCGTTAAAAATGCTGAGGTAAAGAACTCTCTCTCTTTGAACTTTATCAGAGCCACATTTTGGATTGGGGCAAAAATCTCAAATGCACCTTTTCAAAAATGTGCTTAAAGAATGAAATATGAACACTCCAAAGGCCAATGGGACAGAATTAATAGAGACGTTTTCTATGAGAGATCGAGGGGGCGCATCTAAATAAGCATATTAATAACAAATATCTTTGTAATAGGAATTTTGAACTTTTCTCATATTTTTGTTGTGTCCTCAGGCAAGAAACTTCATCCAAATTGCCTGTGTAGGAATGCAAAGTGTGAGTGAGTTGATGGTGGTCAACCTCAGGACAGCTGTGGCTATGTATCTAAAAAACACATGAAATAGTAAACTTTGAGCCTTTGACTTTGAGCATCTGGAATAGAATTGTATAAGGCAAATGCATTATTGTTTTATAGTAGTATAGTATATAGTAGGTTGAAGCCACAGTATTAAACCTTTTTGGCAAAAACTAGACACATAAAAGCATGTTTTTTTGTTTTGTTTTGTTTTTGTTTTGTTTTGTTTTTTGGTTATGTGTAATGCACTGAAAAACATGTGTGCTAACTGTGAGTGGGCTTGCATCTCCACTAACCTCACTCTTATTTGGGCCTTTTCCTGCCTGATCTTCCAGAGCATGACATAAAATGTATCTGTCTTCATGGAGATTGTTTCGACTTATGGTTTTAACTTTCTGTTTCAATAGAATTGTGTCATCTCCAGAAGGTTACCTATGTCAGTTTCCCCAGACGCGACACGCAAGTAACTCCTAAGCAAAAAACTTCAGGAGATAGGAAAATCTACGATGTCTTTATTTTAGCGCAGGCAGCTTACAGAACTCAATTCAAATGATGACAGGATTTCGGTCACCAGCGTCTTTGAATGACAGCAGAATAGACAGCTCTTATACATGACATCTTGTTGAAATATTAACTTATTGATTAGCTCACTTTAGCAAGAAAGTCAACATACATATTTGATAAAACTTGTTTTGCAGGACATTTTGCAGACATATTGATCAGGTTCACATACGCCCCCCTTTGGACCTTGATTTGGGGCAGCAACCAAAAGAAAACATAACAAGAAACATTTTGATATGATTCAATTAACAGTAAAGCATCAACACAAGAAAATAAACCCACACCTACTGTAGCTTTAAGGTGAATGTGCACTTCACGTTTTGAAGTGAAGAAACAGGTTGGATGAGCTGCAAAACGTATTCAACCAAATCAGCTTTTGTCTAGTTAACAAAATGAATTTCTCCTTTTGCCATTGGTTGGCCATAGATTCTACCTGGATGACTGAAGGATTTTACACACATCTTACATTTTGCCGCAATGCCACGCCCGGGAACTCATCTCCAAATTTTGAGCTGGGCAACCTTAGCTGGAGGATTTACTTCTTAGGCATGTTTTGGTTTAGATTCATGTACCTAAGAAGTTAGTGGAGGTTCTAATAATAAGATGAAAGAATAAATTACTGCTTATTCCAATATTAGATGTCATAGCACATTATGTGACCAGCAGTTACATTAGATAGTCATAATGTTATGTCAGACAGTCTATATGTTAACACTGTCCTTGTAATCCCCTGGCGCAGCGCTGGTGACATATTGCTTCTGAAAACTTGGACTTGAGCTGTGGGCTACACAAGGTGCAGTACAACTCAATTTAACTGCCACTCCTCTTTCAGTTTTCTCAGCGCGGAGATGAGGAGAGTGGGTTGGCGGTCACCCAGAGGATAAAACCCTGGACTCTAGAGACCACATACCTCTGTTTCGACACAAAAGCAGCCTTAAAACATTGGTGGGGCCTCCTAAACTATACACCACTTGAGCTTTAGTGGCTTTCGAACAAAATAAAACTAACCCAGAGTTTTACAAGTCCGGCCAGTGTTTATTAGCATGGAGGGAGAGACCAGAGATGTAATTTTTATGGGGCTTTGAGGGCTTTACGGTGGAGTTAACCCCTGGGTTTGGCTAAAGGCAGTTCAGGGTGTGGAGATGAGTAGCTATCAGGCTCTGAACAGGCTCACAATGACCTCTTTATCAGCGGCTAACACTCTCCCCTCTATGTCTATCTCAATCTGGCTCTGTCCATCCATCACGCTAACACACAAACGCACACACACACAAACGCACATTATTCACGCGGTCTCCTGCCGAGGTTAATAGACAGAGTGAGGACAGAGAGATGAAGTGTGGGAGATGGAGAGAGGGAGAGAGAGAGAGGGAGAGAGGAGGAGAGAGAGAACAGAGGAGCTGCTGTAAAGTGCTCTGATTAGCAGGAGTAATTATATGGCTGCAGCAGTGGCGGCGGTGAAGGCGCTTAGTGCACGCTGGCCACAGTCCACCATGGAGAGAGCATAGGGAGTGAGTCAGGAGTTTAGACTGAGTGATATAGGCACTTGAACTTGAAAATGCAATGATATTTTGAATCATCTGTCCAGGAGAAGTGCACTGTGTAACTTTTTGAATGGGGGTCTGTCACCATAAACATTTATCTAATTACAGGTGGTTTTATTGCTCAAAAATACCTAAAAACAGACATTCTGACAGTGAGTAGGGTTGCCTCTCCACAGATCTGACCTGTAACTTGGTCTGGTTTGGTCTCCATGAAGATTGAAAGGTTTAATACAATACTGTGAAACATTCCAGACAAAGCAATAACATCTCCATAGAGAAAAGCATTGGATGGACCCTCCACCAGAAAAGTTACACAATGCACCTTTAAGACAAAAAAAAAAAAAAAAAAAAAAAAGAACACCATTGTCATTGCAATAAACAACTCAAAACATTGCAGGTCAAACTTTCGAATGTGCATAAGAAGAGAGGAGGCAAATACAGAGTCTTAAAAAGGTCTTAAATTTCATATTCCTAAATTAAGGTCTAAAAAAGTTCTAGAAGTGGCAGTAGTCGTAGTAGTACTCGTAGTAGTTATGCTAGTAATAGTAGATAGCTAGAAGTGGTAGTAAACATAGTGGTAGTTCTGTAAATGGTTGTAGTAATCTCTGTAGTAGTAGTTGTAGAAGTGGTAGTAGTGTAGTAGTTGTAGTAGTACTCGTAATAGTAATCATAGTAGTAGTCGTAATAGTAGCAGAAAGCTGGAAGTGGTAGTAAACATAGTAGAAGTTCTGTAAATGGTTGTAGTAATATCTGTAGTTCTTCCAGAAGTGGTAGTAGTGTAGTAGTTGTAGTAGTAGTCATAGCAGTAATTGTAGTAGTGGTCGTAGTAGTAGTAGATAGGTAGAAGTGGTATTAAAAGACTTAAAAATTCTTAAATTTTGTTGTCCAAGTCTTATTTTTTTCATAAAGGTCTTAAATTTCATTAGCCTATTTTTTTTTGTAAACTCAACCAGGCTGCAGTGCGATGTTAAACGGAGGAAAAAAAACAACAACAATAACGTGAAATCAAGTAACATGAATGAACGTCTTATTTGGAGTCTGTGCAATCAATACTTTGGTTTCTGGCGCTGACAGCAATGAGTAAACAATCAGTAGAGTGGAGGAAGACGCTGGATGGATCATGGGGAAGTGTCTCTTAGATTCTGGATGCAGTAGTTGGTTGGTCATTATTCGAATTGGATCTGTTGTTTTTCGCCCACATAATGGGTGCGATGTTGGTTTTAATTTTCATTTAAATGGTCTTAAAACGGTCTTTAAAAAGTCTTAAATTTGAGGTAGTCAAACTTGAGGATACCCTAAATTAATTCAAATGTGCATTTATTAATTAAATTTAAGTTAGTATGTAACCTATTATTCAAAAAAATCTACAAAAATAAAAGTATGTTCTTGGTTTTTTATTATTTATTTTTTATTTTGGTTGTTTCTAATGCATCGAAAACATGTCTCCTTACTCTGAGTGGACTTGCATCTCCATAAACCTGGCTCCTATGTCATAAAAAGTATCTATCTCCATGGAGACTGTTCTGAAGCATAGTTTTAACTTTCTGTTTTCATAGAGTCGGGCAGGAGATGTGTCACAGAGAAGTTTGTATCATTCATAACAAGGAGTAGTAGCATCCCAAGCTTTAATAAATGAATAAACCTAGAACGTAAAATAACTGATGAACTAGGGTACTTTATGCATCCTCCTCTCTCTCTCTTCTCCTTCTCTTTCTCTTTCTCTCTCTCTCCTTTCTTTCTCTCTCTCCATTTGTTAAGAATTTAAATAAGCACTAATCGTCTGAGCAGAGCCAAACACACACCTTTTGGTCACAAACAGAGCGGGACCACTGGGACCATCCGTCAAAAAGCAGGAAATGTTTTTAATTTCCCATCAAAGCCATTCACACATGTGGTGAATGTCCTCCATTTAATAATGAGAAACACAATCAGAAGGACGCACGCTATGTGGTGTTTTGGACGCTATTATGTGGATTGATTTCAGATGCACACTGCTAAAAAAGTTCTACATTTCAATTCAGAACCATTATCTTTTCAAAGGTCCTATTCTAAGCAGAGTTGACTCTTGTGAGTTTTAAGACATGTTATAAAGTTGTTACCTCATTAAAAACAAACCTGGAGTTGTGTTTTCTTTCATTCACACATGTCTGAGCAACCCTTTATTACCAGTCTACATCTCCAAAGCTCAAAATGCTCTGCTCCAACTTGTGATTCTATGAAGTGGTTGTTTTCAAGTTAACAGTTACTTTTTACACTTAGTTCAGTAGAGTTTGGCGATTCCAGGGCTGAAATTATCCAAATTATTCTAGTGAAGTTTTATGGAGTTTAAAAGTCCATGTGGAGCACTTACTGTATGATGTGAGATCACAAGGTGGAACAAGGTGTTTTCTGTTTGAGGCAAGAACTGAGCTTCAATTTGCAGGGTTTGTGCATTAATGAAACAAAACACAACTCCAGGTATGTTTGTGATGAGAAAACAACATTGTAACACAGATCAGAAATATAGGTGCATAGCATGATTTCTTTCTTTTGCTTGTCTCCATGGAGATGTTCCAGTGTGTATTATTGATCCCTGGAAACAAGCAGGTGGCGTCCCCAGGCCAAGTTACAGGTCACAAAGCAAAGCAAAAACTTCTTTATGAAGGCCAGAAAATGTATGCATTGCACCTTTAAGATAGTTTTGCATGGTTAAAAATTGCAGACCACTAAAGAAATATAAAAAAATAAATAATAAATACTCAAATCAAGACTAATATTGTTGATCAAGAATTTGTCATTTGTCAGTTTTTACAGTGTATCGCTGGATTTCAGAGTACATCAAAATTATAGGCCAGTAATATTTAGACAGATGGAGAGCAGCTAATAATGAAGATTGTTAAAAAGCAGATTTTGTAATACAGGCAGTTATAAGGTTTCAATAGAAATGATCAAGTACTACATTTTTGAGTTCACCTTTGAGATATTTGTTTAGAAAGTCCAGTGTAATGAAGAGGGAAATGTGTGTGTAAAAGTGCAGGTCGGTCGGAGAGGTTGGAGTGTGTCTGTGTGTGTCCTGTGGAGGAGTGCAGAGCTCATAGAGGTCACTCAGCGAAACCCGACTCAGATCGATCCCTCCGTACTTTGGCACAGAGTCCTGACCAGCCCAGTCTGCTCCAGGACCTCTGCTCTCTCTCTTCTCTTCTGCCTTTTTCTCTCCTTTCTCTCTCTTTTTTCTGCCCCTCTCCTCTTAGCTCCTCTCGCTCTCTCTTCTCCTCTTCTTTCTCTTTTCTCCTATCTCTCTCTTCTTCTCTCTCTCTCTGCTCTTCTCTGATTCTCTCTCTCTCTGCTCCTCCTCTTCTTTCTTTCCTTCTTTTTTCTCTCTCCTCTCTTCTCCCCTCTGTCTCTGCTCCTCTCACGCCTCCTCCTCTTTCTTTCTTTCTTTCTGTCTTTCTCTCTGTCTCCCTTTGTTTCTCTCTCCTCTTTGCTCTTCTCTCTCTCTCTCTGTTCCTCCTTCTTCTTTCTGACCCTCTTCTCTCTCTCCCTCTCTTCTCTTTCTTTCTTTCTCTCTCATTCCTCTCTCCTATCTTTCTCTCTGCTCTTCTCCATTCCATTCTCTCTGCTTTTCTCACTTCTCTCTCTCCTCCTCCTCCTCTCTCTCTCTCTCTCTCTCTCTCTCTCTCTCTCTCTCTCTCTGTGTTCCTCTCTTGCTCCTCTCTCTCTCTTCTCCTGATCCCCTCTCTCCTCTCTGGCTGCTCTTCTCCTCCCCTCTTCTTCTTTCTGGCCCTCTTCTCATTCTCCCTCCCTTCTCTCTTTTCTTTCTCTCTGCTCATCTTTGCTCCTCTCTGCACCTCTTTCTCCTCTTTCTCTCTCTTTCCTCTCTGCTCCTCTCTCCTCCATCTTTCTCTCTGCTCTTCTCTCTCCTCATCCTCTTTCTTTCTCTCCTTCTCTCTCTTTCTCTCTGTCTGTCTCTCTCTCTCTCTCTCTTTGTTTCTCTCTCCTCTCTGCTGTTCTCTCTCTCTGCTCCTCTCTGCTCTTTCCTGTTCCTCTCTCTCTCTCTCTCTCTCTCTGTTCCTCTCTTGCTCCTCTCTCTCTCTTCTCCTGATCCCGTCTCTCCTCTCTGGCTGCTCTTCTCCTCCCCTCCTCTTCTTTCTGGCCCTCTTCTTATTCTCTCTCTCTCTCTCTCTCTTTCTCTCTCTCTCTTCCCTCTCTTTCTCTGCTCCCCTCTGTTACTGTGGCGTGTATTAAGTCACACGTAGCTTGATATAAACTGGAGATTTGGGAGATTCTCTGCTCTGCTCCTTTCTGCTCTTTCTCTCTGCTCTCCCTCTCTCCTCTGCTCCTCCCTCCCTCTCTCTTCTTCTTCTCTCTGCCTCTCTACACCTCTCTTTCTCCCCCCTCTCCCTCTCTTTCTCTGCTCCCCTCTGTCACTGTGGCCTGTATTAAGTGACACGCAGCTTGATATAAACTGGAGATTTGGGAGATTCAAAATAATCCAGTGACGTCTGGATGAAAAGAGATGAGAAATGCCGAGGTCTTAACATGAAGGGTGTAGCATGAAAAATGTAATATCAGAAAGAATAAGGTGTATTGTTTTTTAGTATTGTGGAATGTACTTTGGAGTGACATCACACTGGGGGTGTTCTACATGCGCCTCTATTGGCAGAATGTTCAGAGGTTACCATGGTGCGACAGTGTACATATCAGCAAACGCTGCCTAAAGGTTTTAAGATCATTGAAATCTCAAAAAAATATACAAAATGGATTCAAACAGCACATTTTCAGGTCTGTGATCAATACGAGCGCTCATGATCCTGTTTAGGTGTTTGAAGATCAGCTCACCTCTACAGCCAAGTCAGTTCTTTATGGTCAGATTGTGTTAAAGTTAAAAGTCAGATTAAAGTCTAACAAAGCCTCAGACTGAGCAGTGCTTCAGTTAGCATCATATGAGTTGCAAGTATCAATACAATTTTGGCTGCAAGTCTTATATAATATATAGTACTATGGATTTTAAGATATGTACAATTATGGGAGTTTCCATAGCAATAACCATTTTCAAGTCAAATTAAATGGGTGAGCATGAGTTGTCTTTCAGAGCAGTAAAGGTGCACTATGTAACTTTTCAGTGACCTGCCACCTACATGTCCCATGACAACTGTATTGCTTTGGCTTGAATATTCCACAGTATTTTTATTGCACAAAAAACTTCTTACAGTGAGTTGAGTTGATTATCATGTTAGTGTAACCTGTTTGTCTACATTGAGATATATTATTTTAATGTCATACTGTGAAACATTCCAGGCCAAGCATCAACATCTCCATGGAGACAAGCAGGTAGTTAACCCCACAGCAGAAATGTTGCATACACCTTTAAGTACTTGGTAAACCATAATATATTATAAAGTGCTTTTTAGTTATGTGAGTCTTGGCATGGTTGTGTTTGTTACCGGACACCTGGATTTCTTCTAAGAGGGATCAATAAGGATCAATAAATCTATCGATGTATTTAACTATCATGGAGGATGTGGTGTTCTTTCTCTCTTTGGTTGGCCGGACATGGCCGTTCCTCAGCTCCATTCTACCCTCTTCAAAAGCGTGAGTATTGTTGGGTGGGACAGATGCAGAGCAGGGGTCAGAGCAGCTGCCTGGGTGGGAGCTCAGAGGTCCGCACAAGGGTCCATTATGCCCTCCGGTTCATCTGATCTCTGTGCACAGACATGAGGGGCCAGTTTGTTTTGATGGCTGTCAGTCCTGTCACTGTGCAGCCTCTGGGGCCTGTTTAAAGGGACAATGCCCTCACCACACATGCAACTGCAACTGGAGATGTTCTTGATACAGACAATGACAATTCTGTACCTCGAAATCCAGTTATCTCCACTTTGTGTAGATGAGCCTCAAATTCAAAATAACTTAATGGATTGGTTAAACAACCTGTGATATTTACTTTTTAACACTGAGTAAGTAAGAAGATAAAGTATACGTTATTGATCCTGGAGGTGATTTTGGCTCATTTTGACCCATCCTCCAATGTTGCTGGGGCAAATGTTTCAGAACGGACTGTTAGCCCCGCCCATTTAAACCCTTCTCTCACTTCATGTTGAATTATGAGTGAGGGACAACTGTCTTGGGTAGTCACTGGCAGCTGTGTCTCCATAGTTCTCTAAACACTGAACACCTGTATATGTGCGATATTACTCAATCTTGTTTTTCACAAATTACTACTTTCACAAGATACAGTATAGACATGTGCTTTAAGTATTCCTGTAGGTGTTTTATTGTTGATAGGATATGGGAAAGTAAAAGTTGTTTATGTGTGTTTATTTGAACTCCTCACTTAGGTCACCCTTTTATGACTAATATGTGATATGATCTGTCTTCAGTATTCAAGTGTCATTCAATTGTCAGTCATATGAATTTCTTTCTGAACGGTCCTCTGTTGTTACTGACAGATATCAAAATATTATATCTTTTGAATAGGGAAAGTCTTCTAATGCTGAGGTCGTGTGGTCCTCTGGAACTTGGGAAAATATTTTTTCCAAGTTGAAATGCACCTGAACTCAGTACTAGTCGGTAAAACAAAACCTTCTGCCCAAGTTCTGCACTTGACCTCACTGCTATGGGGAGATGAACAGCTTATTTATTTAATTAATTATTTATTTATTTATTTAGGTTTATCTTACACATCTGAGCTCTTTGACTAAAAGTTACTGCATTTAGGGGGTTACTGTTAGTTATCCAGATCATAAGAGCAACAGATTTGCAGAAGAAAGACCCGAGACTTGCAGATGTAACTGAAACTAGCAAAAGTAAACAAATAACATTTAGAAGGCTTGTAGTAACCACAACTTTTAGCCTCCTGGTTAGCTCTATTAAATGCTGTTAATGACCAGGCTCAATTATTTTATTTTATTGATGGTAACATCAAAATCCCATTTTTTCTGAGAAAAAAGCATGTGAACCTAAATAAGTTGGAACCTCAACATTTCATCTCGGAATCCCAAATTCCAGAGGACCACATGAATGCAGTAATAAAATCCTTAAAATCAGGAAGGAATCATTTTCCTTATACACAGGCAGATACTAACATTAACAGTTTAAAGTCAGTACGTGCATGTCACAGCTACATTTAAATGCTAATGCACCTGATTGCATTTGACTTAAAGTTTTATTGTACTAGAAATCCAGGACAAAGTGTATTACGTTATTTTTAGAAGGTCATTAGTGAGATAACATAAGGCAAATTTTTACAATGTTTTTGAAAGCTGTCTATAAATGTTATTGGATCGTCCTTGACTCCTGCTCTCCTCTTCGTCTCTTTTATGGCAGTAGACTTTCACAGTACTTTGACAAATTATTCATATCTACTGAACATTAATTTTTCATGATATATTAATAAAACTGTCAAGCAGAGAAGACAGTTATGGGGCTCTTTTAATAATCTGGCCGCTTTCATTAAATCCCTTTTATATCTTGTTGTCCATTTGTCCATCGCCTGGAGACTTGTACTGTATTTCAGGAACGTGGTGTTCACAGTCATTTTATGACTTTTTGAACTTTTATTTCTGTTTTGTATTTTTTGTCTTCTTTGTTGTACTTTCTGTGGCATATGCACCATTTTAGACACGAATATGAACGTTAGACCATTTAGACCAAGTGAGTCCTGCAGTTATGTTGTCATACTGCAATACTTCTGAAAGTGAAAGTAACCAGAAATCCACAAATTTTTGCAACCAAATTAAAGGTGTTCCATGTAACTTTTCTGACAGAGTCCACCACCTGATTGTCTCTATGGACACATTTATGCTTTGCCTGCCACAGTATGTTATTACTTACTAAATGCAGATAAGCTGGTGGCACCATCAGGTCAAGTTATAGGTCAGATTTGTGGAGAGGCGAGCCCAGCCCACTGACAAAGAATGGTTTTTTTGGTTTTTTTTTGTTTTTTTAATGTGTCTTTAAAGTCATGTATTAGCTTGATTAAGTAATAATAACAAGTTCTTTAATATATAAAACGAGACAAGCCTAGCCTTGGGTTTTTTTTCTTTTTAATGTCTTAAGTTGAAGTTGACCCACTGAATCGCTCATCTTCCTCTCTTAAAATAATAATAATAATAATGTTGGCAATAATAACATACATATTCAAATAAATGCTAAAGATGCAATGCCATAATGCAGAATTTCTCAGGCAAAGCAATAACATCTCCTTGGAGACAAACATGGTGACTAAACCTCCACCTGAAAAAGTTACATAGTGCACCATCAGTGTGTTCTCAAATTATAGTAATAACAGCATAAGGCATTTTGTCTTTGTCTCTCCTCACTGCTACCACCCAAACTGCTCATCTGACTCGGGTGAATTTATAGCTTCCTCAGTCAAAGATACCACCCGACCGTTTTGGCGATGCAAGTGTAGCGTTTCGTTTTGTGGGAGACAGAGCTCATTATTAATAGTCCCGATGTTTACACTGCAGTAGTCTTTGACCCTGTGATGCTGTGGCGTTCTGCTCCCTGGTATTTGAAAGTTTCACTTAACACGACCTTTGACCTCCCAGGCTCCCACAGCGACATGTGCAAATCGTGTGCCATGTTCAGATTTTGAGACCGCAATGTAAACCCGCTGTGAGCACTTAAGGCTACTTTCAGACTGCAGGGCTTAATGCTCAATTTTTTTGTGAAATCAGATTTTTTTACGAGGTCCTTCACATTTCCAATTAAATGCAACTTGTACGTGATCTCCAGTGTGAACTTTAAATGCCCCAACAGTGTCCCTCATGCGCATTGGAGGACACACCGATGTCACACGCAGCAATCATGCTCAGTGTTTATGAAAGTCGCCTAAACATGGACGCGAGCATTGAGCACCTGGTCATTTTAAAGTTTATGCCGTACCGGAGCCAGAACATGTACAGCTTATTTGTTTTATGGAGGAGATTGAGAAGGAGAAGGATGAGGTTTTTGGCCATGGCATTTGTGGGGCAGTGGCAGCAACGTCTGTAGAAAGGAACATGTGGGTGCTGAGTCATAGTCAAGAGTGGTGCGGTAGCTCTGTGCTTCTCTGCGTCACTCACACGGGAGTTCATACACAGTTTTTGTATGATGAGAAGAACGTTTGTGTACATTTGTGCGTTCCTACTTGTACCACTCTCGTGGGAGGAAACACGTCTTTGCCAACCTATTTCAGTAAGCAAATTCGTCGGCGCAGATACGTGTCGCATAAGGACGAAAAAATCGGATTTGGGTCACTTAAGGCTGCAGTCTGAACGTAGCCTAAGTTGGCTAATATTAAATTGCCTCTTTTGATGAAAATATTATTAATGTTATTTTTAAATGTAGTGTATACCATCATAGACATGTTATTTTATTTTCTTTATTTTCTTTCTTATTTATTTTCTGGCTTTAACTTATCTATCTTTATGCAAGTTACACTACCAGTTACAGGTCAGATCTGTGGAGAGGCTAGCCCCCACACAGAAAGAATACACACCAAGGTATTTTTGAGAATTAAAAACACCTGTAAATGAAAAAAATCTAAATTTGATCAGTTCAGTGCCATACTGTGGAATATCAAATCTTATCATTAAGGTTGTAGATATTTCTAAATGCCAACATAAAGTAATTTCAACGTTATTAATTCACCTATATTACATCAATTGTGCCAATCTTCACAAAAAAAATCACTATGTTTATGGCAGCTTAAAGGTCCTATATTACATAAAATTGACTCTTGTGAGCTTTAAGTCATGTTATCATGTTGTTACCTCATCAAAAATACCTGTCATTGTGTTTTGTTTCACTCACACATACTTGAGTAACCCTTTATTATTAGTCTATCTACATCTCCAAACTCAAAATGCTCCATTCCACTTTGAGATGTCATGAAGTGGCAGTTTTCAAGTTAATGGCTCCTTTTACCTTTTGTTCAGTAGAAACTGGCAATTCCAGGGCTGAAATCATCCAAATGATTCTAGTGAAGGTGTAAACTAAATGTGTGAATGAAACAAAACACAACTCCAGGCATGTTTATGATGAGGAAACAACATTATGACAGAGATCAGAAATGGTGTAATATGGGCCCTTTAACTGCCAGAAACTACTACTTATTGAAGTACATTTTAAGTTATTCAAGGTAGCGTGACTCATTTACTGTTGGTGGTAAGTGGGTCGGAAGCTATGTGCTGTATAATTAAGTGAGAAACATGAGTGTCATAATATGCATCCCCTATTCTTCAAAAAGAGCTGTTTTTATCTGCTACCTGTGACTAAGTGTTATCCTTCACACTCCTCCCATGACAGTAACTGGTCAAAACAGACGCTTAAGTTTTTTATTAGGGGCTCCGTTGCTTCTGAGAACTGCAGTGGCTCATACCTGTTCCGGTAATTTTACTTTAAGTGTATTTTGTACGGCTGTCAATGAAAGCTGCCTCTAAACATATATTTAAAGTGCATACGAGACGGTTTGGCCTGGATGGGAGGGGACATAATACAAGATTATTGTAGTTGGGTGAGTTTTGTTTGTATCAACTGATGTTGTGTAAATATAGTGTTTAATGGCTTTCATTAAAAGGGGATTGGTTCTAATTGGTTCAGATTTGGTAATTACACCTGATGCCCTACCCTGATGTAACATGCAACATAGATTATTGTGACTAAACTAGACTAGACTAGACAAGTGGGTGCAAGCACAATGACAACATGTAATATAAATTATACAATGGAAGGCTTGTTCAGTGAAGTGTCTTGATGAAGAACATAACAATAATGTGAATTTTGGGATGTGGAAACTGGATTACATTTCTTTGGTTATAGTGGACAGTCTCCTCTGTATCCTGTTTTTGTTTGTTTTTTGGACTAATATTTAAGGAAAACGTCAGTGAAGTCTCTTGTTCAAGGACACCAGAACAATATGAACTTTTGGAAGTGAGAATTGGAGCACCAGTTTTTGGGTTATAGTTGACCGTCTTCTCTTCCTCCTAAACTTGTAACTCTTTTGTTTTTTGGACTAAGTTAAGGAAGGCTATAGTGTCTTGTTTGAATACACAACAATAATAATATGACCTGCAGAAGTGGGATTTGGACCACCATCTCTCTGATTAACAACTGAACTTCTAACTTGATTTTTGTACCAAGTGTCTCGCTCAACAGAAGTATGAACTATGATAAAAAGGAATTGAACCACTGTCATCCTGGCTACGACAACCTTCTCTAACAGGTTTTCATTTTGGTCCATTGTCCTGATCACTGAAGTGTTTTGCTTAAGGGCACAAGAATAATATGACCTGCAGAAGTGGGAACTGAACCACATTTCTTCATCTTTACCTCTCCAACCCCTTTTTGAACCAAGCATAATGTTGTGTGACACTTACTATGACAAACAGAGTCACTTATGGGCGTGCACTCCTCTATCTGCGTCTCCGTCTCCTCGTCGCAGATGGTGCAGGGCAGACAGGGGTCCAGGGGGCTGTCCCTTTCAGAGAAGGTGTCATCCACACACTCCTCGCACACCGTGTCGTGGTCGTGGGTGCAGTGTTCAAAGACCCCCTGTCCCATGGGGCACACGGTGCAGGGCTCACACTGGCTCGTGATCTCGTTCAGGAAGAAGTTATAGTTGCAAACACAGATAGCGTCATTGGAGTCGGTGCAGGGGGTCTCCATGCGCATCATGCCGACACACTGCGTACAGGGTATGCACTCATCTATGTGGCTGTAATTCTCTGAATAGGTCTCACCTGGAGGAGAGGGGCAAAAAGAGGAGAGAGGGGCAGACAGAGGTTTAAATGGTGAGGCTACGGCGTTAAAGTGCATAGAAACAATTCATTTCACTAAAGCATGGTTAACATCATTATATTTAAAGGGCCTATATTACATTATTTTCTGATCGATATTTTCCTTAACAACTATGTTTCATTCACGCATGTTTAACACACAAACCCTGCATATTTAGTTGGTTTGACATGGGCAGCGGATGTGACGTCTATAGAGGTAATTCTTCACATACAAAGAGAAGAGGAGAGAAGAGTAGAAGAGTTAAGAGCGGAGTAGACAGAGAGGTAAACATTGAGTCTAATGACATTAATCATGTTTACTACTCATTGATTCCACAGGAGGAGGCATTGATCCACTGGGCGTTCACGTTCTTCCTCTTGCCGAGGACAGGTCTGAAGCCTGCTGGGCTCATTATTGCATCGATTGTAATGAGTTTGACCAAACAGCTCTAATCTGGGCTTCAGAAACACTCTGCACATGAAGAGTGAATTATTTCTGGGATTCAGAAACATTAAAGGTCCTATATTAGGCTTTTGTGAGCTTTAAGCCATGTTTAAATGTTGTTACTTCCTCAAAAACATACCTGAAGAATGGAGATAACATTTAAAGGGGCCCGTGTTAAGCGATTTTCTGATCTATGTTATAATGTTTCCTCATCACAAACATCTGTACTGAACTAAAGGTTAAAGAAGCTGTTGTCATGATGCTGTAGGTTTCAAGTATCACAAGGTGGAGCAGAACATTTTGAGCTTTCGAGATCTAGACGGACTAATAATAAAGAGCTACTCAAACATGTGTGACTGAATCAAAACACAAATCTAGGTATGTTTTTGAGATGGTAACAACATTATAACATGACTTAAAGCTCACAAGAGTCAGTGTTTGAGTACCATAATACCTTTAAAGCTAACTAATCATTCTTTATAACATTGCATGTAATATAACTGTTTGTAATATTGATCCAAGTTTATTTGAGCAGTTCCTTCTCCTCTTCAACATTTGTACAAACTGTAATTTACTGTTACATTTGAATCATTTGCTATTTTCTAGGAACAGAGCAGTATTTTGGCAGAGGATTTGTGTCTCAATTGTATTACTTGGATTGTAGCTCATTTGCATATTGTTGTTAAAACGGCTTATACAGGCTGGTGAAATGTTTTATTACTTTGCTGTTTCCTGCCTCATTATAAAGAGTGATGTAAGTCCCTTTGTATTACTGTAAGACTGACACAAAACCAGAGCAAATAATGAACTCAGTGTCTTGGGAAATAATGTATTGCTTATTTTTAATTTGTATTTTTCACATCAGAATAATAGTGTATCCAATATTAAGTCAGCTCAACAGAAATGTAATAAAACTGGTAGCCTATTTATATCTAAATGTTGATGTTTAAGAATCAGGCAAAGTTGAAAGTAAGTTTGTAAAGATGATCAGACTAGCCAGAATCATTTTTACGTGTTTTAACATAGGGATTTAATTATCCTCGTAAAAATATTGACTGTCATAGTAGTAGTATAACTCCTGTACCATTAACAGGTTGTGTATCTTATTTAAAGTAATCATTGAAAGGTTTTGTCTTATGCAGATTTGACTCTTGTGAGATTTTAGCCATGTTATAATGCTGTTACCTCCTCAAAAACATACCTGGAGTTGTGTTTCATTTCATTCACACATGTATAAGTAATCTTTTATTATTTGTCTGTCTGCATATTCAAAGCTAAAAATGCTACATATGATGTTTGAGAATCTGCCAAAATTGAAATTACAGTAAAATTACACACAAAATTAATTTTTGTGCTGTTTTTATTATTGTAAAAGATATGAATACTGTACAAAATAGTGTGTAGATGAACAGAAGCTGACAGTGGATATTTTCACAGTCATTGTTGCATGCTTATGGTATAGGTGGTGTGGTATAGAATAGGGTATGTATGAGTGGTCACCTTGTGGGAGCTGGAAAAATTGTACAGTGTGTGATTTTATAATCCAGATTACACAGATGGAAGTGTCTATGCGCTGGAATGAAATAAATCTGCTTCTGTCAGCTTTACACTGTGGTTTATGAGAGCTGTTGTGAATAATGTGCATGTAGACCACCCAGTGCACCAAACTAAAACCATTCTGTCCAATTATTTTGACAATTTGTTTAATTATAAGCAAGTTTACTAAGACAGAATTGTGTACTTATTTCAATGTAATTTTAAAGGCATTTTATTCACATTTGAGTAAATGTTGTCTTACCCCAGTACAGATATACTGTTACGGCTACAGGCCTCCAGCTCCTCCTTCTATCTGTTTAGATCCATGTATGTGTGTGTGCAAGCATCCATATCCAGACTCCCTGCTGTGATGCTGTGATTGGTGGATTCCATTTAAGATGGCACCTGGATCCCCTCCTGCTGATTGGTGGAACCCGTAACACCTGTCCAGTCTTGGGCCTACACCTGGAGCACCGCCCCCTATGAAAGGACCCGCCCCCTGCCACTCAGGGCAGCTGTTCTGTGGACTTTCCTGCCACCTTTGTTGTGTATTTTGTTTGAGACACGAGAGTCCTTGTGACTTAGAGGCTGGTTATGTTTTTGTGTTGTCATTTTGTATACTTTGTCTGTTTTAGTCTACTTTAGTTAAATCCATTTTGCTACTCTGTTTAGAGCCTCTTTTTGTTAATTATTAGAAACATCATCTGTTAGCTTCAACTTAACAATTCTTTTAAATAAATCACAACTTTAGTTTCACCATTTTTAAATCTTGGTTATTTTGTTACTTCCCCCTGTCTCTAGCAGAGCCGGGGCTTAACAATTGTATAAGCAGCTCTTATGGTTAATATAAACCCACTATGTGCTTGATAATCAGGAAGTGAATGTTAGCTTGCTAGTTGTTGTTGTCCGTAGCTTTACTGTCACACAAAACTGTGCATCACAGAGAACTGTGAAAAACACTTATAAACTTACCACTGTGAATAATTAGGCTGCTCTGATTGTATAAGGCAAGTGAGGAATAACTTTGGACCACTGCAAATTATGTTTTCAAGACGGTAAAAATCAGATATAATACTTTTGGAACACTTTTGGATGACTGAAGTAAAAACTGAACAAACTAGCCAGAATAATTTTTACATGTTTTATCATAGGAACTTAATTGTCCTAGTAAAAAAGTTGTGTACCATATTTAAAGAAACATGGTGTTTTTTTGTCTGAGAGAAAAAATCAGCTTAAATATGCCTAAGTATTTGTATGTTAAACATGCTTGAGTGAAACAAAACACGACCCCAAGTATGTTTTTGATGAGGAAACAACATTATAACAGAGAATATGGTCAGAAAATAGTGTAATAATGGTTCTTTAATTTAAAATCTTGAGAAAATAAAGACTATATATAAACTATTTTAGCACTCAACATAATCTTTTAACCATGTTTCCTCAGTTTGCCAGTGGGATACTTCGTTTACCTGGATACTTAAATGTCTTAACAACACAAGATCAAAGAAATCCATTTATGTTCCAACAACTCACTGTGTAATTACCACTAACACATTTACGCCTCTGTTGAGATGCCAAGGAATAATTCAGGATTTCACTGGCGATTCAGAATTGACTACTGGGTGTGCCCTATAATGAATCCTCGGCATTTCATCTGCTAATAAGCCTCTATCTCAGTATGTGCTCTGAGTGTGGCATTGTGGGTGTTTTGTTGAGCAAGAGCATATTGTATTTGTCAGTGTGAAAAGCCCTGCAGCAATGTCCCAGCTCTGACGAAGGACAAAAAAAAAAAAAAAACTGGCTCAGATTCAGGGTCTAAACACCTTGTAAACATTCAGAATGTGCCTGTGATTGCTGTCATGTTCTCTATATGAGCAGATGGGGGGGATGATATAGAAGAGATGTGGGGCTAGAGGCCAGATTTTTCTAGAAAGGAGCACAAATTGATAAAAAGGAATCTGAAAAGTAGAATCAAGTTTCGATCCAAGATGGTAGCGGCTCAGATGGTTGTTCAGTCCCGGTTGTAGTGCTGTTGTTGTGTCCTGTTGGCAAGACACTTCACCCACTTTGTGTAATTTGCTATCATGGGCTTTTTTAACGTATTCAGTACTTACGTGTAGTGCTGTGATATTCAAGCCAGATGATACTGAACTTTTCTATAAGTTGCTCCAGAGTATAAGTTGCACCAGCCAAAAAATGTGGAATGAAGAAGAAAAAACATATATAAGACGAACTGGACTATAAGTCACACTTTTCGGGTGAAATTAATTTTATAAAATCAGAGACCAGGACCTGACATTTCATCTTGAAAGGCAAGTTATAGTACTAACAATAGAATAGAAAACAACAGGCTGTTAACCTAACATATTAAGTTATTCAGATAATTATAGCATCAACGACATAACAGAACAAGTTTACCAAACTCTCCATCTCACTTCAAAGCACTAAATCCATTGAATTCTTTATCCTTGGGTGTCACTTCTGAGCAACTCCTTGACCTCCGGAGGTAAATGGAGCGCCACTTCCTCTTCTGCGTAGCTGTTGTTAGACTCAGCATCAATTCCAGTTAGAATCATTCCGGCCTTTCTGAATCCCAACAGGATGGTTTCGGTTGTCACTGAAGTCCAGGCTTTGTCCATCCATCCAGTGACTTCCAGGAAAGTTGCATGGTGCACCCTCCCGGTTGTCACAAGTTTCTCTCTCACTCCAAACTTTCTTTCTGGCTGCATATTTCACTACTTGCATTTTCTTTTTGGGGGCATTTGTGTTCAGTCTTCTCAGTTGTCTTTATACTTACTAAATTTTAATTGGTACAGAAGTAATGGTGCGATCGACTGATATGATACCAGACAGGACAGAAGCTCTTTCTGCAGGAGACATGCGCAGTAGAGCGAAGTGACAGTGGTACAGGAGTAATAGGAGTAGCAGATAATGGCACACAAGCTTAGAGCGCCCTCTCATGGCTGTCAGTGTGAACACTTTAATATATAAGTCGCACTGGAGTATAAGTCGCAGGACCACCCAAACCATGAACAAAAGTGCAACTTATAGTCTGAAAAACATGGTATTCATTTTTTTGCTCTTGCTCAGGGTTTGGTTAGAAAATTTAGTTTACAGTTTCAAGAAATGTTTTTGAATCCTTAACAGTGCACTATGTAACTTTTCTGGTGGAGGGTGTGCTACCTGCTTGCCTCCATGGAGATGTTAATGCTGTCTGTGTAATGTTCCACAGTAGGGCATTAAACTCATCTGTCTTCATGACAACAAGCAGGTGGTGCCACAAGGCCAAGCTACAGATCAGATCTGTAGAGAAATAATCTGGCTCACAGTAAGAATGCATGATTTTTGGGTATTTTAAACAAGAAAAACACTTACTACTCTTGTGAGAAATATAAATGTAATGTTATACTTTGCAATGTGAGACAAACATCTTTATTGAGACAGTTGGCACAACCTCCACAGAAAAGTGACACTGCGCAGTTTTAAATGCACCTGTTCCATAATTAAACTCAGCTTTTATTGCGAGATAGACCATAAACAACTTGATCATGATTTTTATAGTCACACTTTTTTATCTGTTTTTAAACCTGCTCTCAGGCTGACTATAAAACGCATTTTCAGTCTTGTTTTGGAGCAGTAGACTGTGCGTATTAAAAGCCAGTGTTTTGTGATGTACAGTGCTGAGGTGAGAGGCCAGAGGAAATGGCTTGTAGACCGTGTAAGCAACTTCCTCCTTTAAAATCACAGCGTTCTCAGCCTCTCCGTCTGTCAGCACCTTTTTGTTTTTATGACTATCTCGAGGCAGACTATGAACTGACGCAAAGTGGATGAACTAGTTTCCTCGAACTAGGCCTTGACAAACGGCAGACTTTAAACCTACCTGATTATTTGAAGTTGAGAGCTTAACATGGCTTGTATTTTCTTTGCAGTCAGCTCTAAACTGGGAAATCTCTCCTCATTCGTTTCAATTATACCACAGAGCGCATGCTGGCTGCCTTGCTAATTTGAACTTGCATGCTTGAGCCCCCTTTTGCAGTTATGTGTAAACAAACCTAAACGTGACCATATGTAATGAGCTCTCCATGCAGACTTAGAAAGAATCTGTGTGGTTCGTCTTGTTGATGTCCAGTTCCTGCTTTGGGAATTTTCATATGTTGACTTTCCTTCCTTCAGCTTTAAGTGTGTTGTAAAGAGTTATCAGAAGAAATAAAGTACTTTAATTCATTTAACTTATCTGTTTAAAGCAGACCAGTTCTACAAAAACAACTTTTCAGAGCTTTTGACTCTGTTATAGTTGTTTCTTTTTCTCATTTACCCTCTCGAAGTTCTATTTCGAGTGATTTCTGCATGTTCCACTAATCTTTAATCACTTATTTTCAAGACGCCATATTGCCAATCAACCCCCGTTCTCATCGCCCGCTGCTCTGTAACTGCATTCTCCAGTTTTATTTTGTTTAATTGGTGATACATGTAGATAGAAACACAAGAGCAAATAGGATGTTGTATTTTTAACCCAAAAAGAACAGAGAGATCCACTGGTTAAATTGGTCAAATATATTCAATGAGCTTGACATATACTTATTTTTATCTGTGATACCACTTTTTTTAAAGCCAGCATCAGAATTCATTCATTTCTTCTTCAGTTTGTGGCATTCAACCTTTAATCTATTTATCATAAATACAAGTAGTGGATAGATTATTCAGTTAAAATGACTTCTAATTGTTTTGTTTTTAGTAGTTAGAAATTGTACTTTTCAGAGTAGTTTTACAACATTACTCCTACTACTCCCCCTTACTCTACCCACTCCCCCTTACTCTACCCATCTTTCAATACAACCTATCTAGGGCTTCACATTTGACATTGGAGCTCCAGTAACTTACAACAAAAACACATAAAAGCAAGTGTCTCGACGAAGCCAGTCATCTTAAATAAAACATTGCTTTCTGTCTAATCGTCCCCAGTTGAGTTAGCCTCCATAGTCTCTTTCCGTGTTCAGCAGAAGTAAAGTTACGAAGGGGGTAGTGCACTCAAAAATGTGCAGCCCCCCTCCCACCTCCATTAAGGTCATCAATAATGTAGCTCTGTGGCCTTGGATCTGTCCCATGATCTTCCCAATCAGCAGTTTGGGTGTTAGCTTTTAGCCAGGCCGACCATTCATCAGATCCGACCCCATTTTGTAACTAGACAAAACCAGCGACCCCGCGGTGACTGGGAGAAAGGGTGAGCTCGTATAAGCATCTGTGACACTGGTTTATTTGTCTTTAAAAGTGAGCTGTATGAGCTCCATTATCACCCATGTTCTGTGTGATCTTAAAGGGATTCCAACCAACAGCCAGACAAGCCATGTTGGTTTAGTTTAAAAAGACAAGTTCAAGTGCTTTATATTTTTTTTGCAAGGCTCTACATTAGTAGCCAAACAGGCGCCACCTAGTGCCTCCGCTCAATTTCATTTCTCTCCAGTGACTAGATCAGGAATCAGAATACACTAGACGGTTCGCAAAAACTCCGGAAGTGCGAGATCGGGCACCAGCCAATCAGCAAAGAGCCATACATTCTGTGTTGGCAACGATTCCCGAGATGAAGAATTTAAAGCCGGAACAAAGAGAATGTTTGGTGAATTTTATCAAGGGGAAAGACGTTATTGCCCTTCTTCCTACAGGATTTGGGAAAAGCTTAATATACCAGTTATCCCCGTTAGCGGCACATTACATACATCACAACCAAATAGCAGCGATTGGTTAAATATAAAAAGTACCCACCTACCATCAAGTGAATTAATTTTAATGCTGTGAAGTCAGACGGTTTCCAGGAAGTGAAACCGGCTGATGAATCAGACTACTACATTAGATCTCTGAACTGGAAATACAATAAACACTCAAAATGCAAATGCATTTTTCTTTTCTTTTTTTTTCTTTTTTTTTTTTTTTTTCTACAGAATATAAGGAATTCAGTTGTTTGGTTAGGGCCAGAATGGACTCCAGTGAAAGAAGACAGATTTTTCCTGGTACCTAGTAATGAAATATAACATTATTTTACATTTTGTTCATTGTAAACTGACATACTGAACTAAAATGGCCTAATACTGTATTAGAAATAGACCTGATTTGATTTCCTCTTATAAGTCTTACAGAGACATTTTTACTCTGTGTCAGTATTTTTAATATGCAGTACAGACAACATAACAAAGTACAGAGCAGGGGGCGGAGAAAGGTGGTACGTGAAAAGAGACATTTTCTGAGCCTTTGGATGCAGGACAATACAGACATAATAAACTAAAATAATTCTAACTGACTGGTTAAAGGCAACAAATCAAATGAAAGTTAGCTGAAGATATAACAAATTATTATTTCAAACTAGTTTGGTAGGAAGAAATCATACACGTTGCCTTGACTGGATTTTTTTTTTTTTATCATTTAGTTCTTAGAGTGAGACATTTAAGAACTACTGCCTTGTGTGTTTGGCAATAGGACACTTCTTTAGCCCCTGGAGACCTTTTAGTCAAAATCTCCACTTCCCAATTTGTTATCTGACTTGATCCCATTGAAGTCAGTTGTGTAGATGGCCTTTCTTCTGCTCCTTTTTCCTCTTTTTTCCCATGTGTGTGAGTTTGGTCAGGCCCCCGTTAAATGCTCCACTGAATCTGCTCCTCAGATCTTCAATGGGATTACAGGAGCACAAGTTTTGTGATGCGATGGCTCTGGTTGGCTTCGTGTCCCCAGTGACGGTTGAGGGGGAAAAGTGGAGTAGACTGATGAATATTTTAGCAGTGCTGATGCTGGCTCTAGTCCCACTCCAGAACAGGGCAGGAGGGGGCAGGATGGGGCAGGAAGGGGAGGGGGGTCACACATGGGGGTCATTCACAGGAAGAAGGGGATTAGGGGGCTTGTGGTAAATAAAGGTTCGAACATATTTACCGTGAAACAGGAAGTGTGTATTATGGATATAACTATTCACTGGAGGAAAGTCAAAAGAGCCAATAAAAAGTATTGGAAAGTCTACCAAATTTAGATAATATTAACTCTATTTAGTCTATATTATATTTGTTTTACTTCAGTTGTATATAAATCTGGATATTTTGACCTATTTGCTACAACTTTTAAGCAATTTTAAGTTAAATAACCTTTTATTAGGCTTTTGTCTTTATTAAGAGTTTTCTTTAAAAAAATTTTTATATTTTTTACAATATAATGTATGTAAAATGTATTAATGTGTCTTCATTTTTATGAAAACTGTACATGACGAAGGAAGTTGACTCTATTATGTACCAAATAAAAATGATATATTATTATTCTATATTAAAAGTTGCTACTGCAATTCAGTTGCATGTGATTTGGTGCTGAAGTGTCTTGCCCAGTAGCACAATAACAAACTGCATTTAAACACTGTTTGAATGGAGTTAATCACTTATTGATGATTTGATTTGTAAACGTCTAATCTCTTTGTGAAATGTAGTAAATGTTGGAAGCCCAGGCTCCAGAGGACATTATAGGCTGTCCTGAAGTCATTTGGCCTTATTCTATTACACTACTGTCATAATGCGCCTGGTAGCGTGTTAATCACATTGTAGGACTAATAGGGCTTTGATGTTGGCCATGTGGGAGCTGTTTGGAGACAGTTGGCAATGGAAGCATCTGTTTTGGACATTATTGAGTGAAGTTTAGACAGTGAGTGGTACAAAAGGTTAAGACGACAACATCTGGACACACACTGAACACTGAAATAGACGTTTTGTTCTAGATGTAAAACCGTTGTCAATCTTGTCAGTTTCAGCATATATTCTTTAATACGTAATGTTTTTATGTGTCAGCTGACGCAATGCAAAGCCACAGGTTAATGTCCAATAGTATTACTATCCTGGTCAGTCTCTTATATATAATAGAAATACAAAAGTTTGGATTCTTGTCTAAACAACCACTAAAGTTCCTTTATAGGCACAATTGACATGACAGCTTTGATAAGTTGAAATATTCAAAAATGCCTGGGAATCGCTTTAATGTGAGAAGAAGAGATGTCTTTTACATTTACAAAAATCAGACAAGCTTATCAATAAACAAAAAAAATAGGAATATGCCTTGTCAATTCAAGTAATTAAGGGGCTTTGGGGGCTATCCGTGCCCAAGCATGTGACAGAGACAAAAGTTTTGCAGCCTCTTGTCTCCGGCTGTCCTCACTCCTCTACACTGTTATTATATCCATAAACTCACAGAGGAGTGTGCGTCACAGCAGGACTTAATTCTGCCTCACCATTTAATAGATATTTACTGTAATAGATAATACTTATTTTCTTCACTAAAGCAGTAGCTTTGCTGCCCGACCTGTAAACAAACAGCACTGTGTGACGACGTCATCAGGCCATGGCCCAGGTCAGTTGTGTGAGTGTGTGTGTGGCCATGAAACCCTACACACTCATGCTTGAGCACAGCACTAGTCCTAAAGTCCAAATGTGAGAGCACCCTATGATGCACGCTGCAGAAATCACCTGCAACATACAACATGTGACCATCAAGAAGTTTGTATACAGTGTTGTGTTGTTGTGTCTCTAGGCAAGACACCTCACCCCCCCTTTCCCATGTGTGAAGTGTATGAGTAAGGTATGAAGGTGGTCATAGAGGCTAATGAAAGCTTCACTTCCATCAGTCTCCGCCAGGGCAGCTGTGGCTAAACAGAAGTAGCTCATCACGGAGTATGAATTGAATGAATAATGCACAAAATGGTAAAGTTATTTTGAACATATGGAAAAGGGCTATATACAAATTATAAATATTATTTGTGTATTATTACTATTATAAATGTATATGATTAGTCATCTGTAAACAAATAAAAACCACTGTAGTTTGTTGTGCAGTGGGCTCCAGACCCTCAGGAGATGCTGGTCTCTCTATTATATAGTGGTTATAACTATTTTTGCCAGTACTGTTAAGATCCCAATCTGTAAATTCAATATTCATTTTTATTAGAACTATGCATGTTCCTTTGGGCCTCATTAAGATCTTATCCCCAGAAACCAAAACAAAATTGAAAACAGAAAAGAAAATTGACTCACTCCGGAAATTGACTGCACCCTCGTGAGCATTGAGCTTAATTGTGGAGTGTTTATCAGCTACTGTTCCTGCATCGCCGTAATTGTTCACTCTTACCGCCACGAAAGCTTTTTAAATATGCTTTAATTAGTCCGATCAGAGGAGTGAAGCTGCAGTGGCTCTATGCATGACAAATACGCTGATCATGCCCATTTGCTACCTGCTTCTCTAATGCTGTTTTATGCACTAATACAGAGGATGAGTCATACAACAACGGCGAGGGGAGGGGCTGTGGAGCGGAGCGTCCAGGGGGGAGGGGAGGGGGGCTCACGACTGGGGAGTTGGAGGGAGATTGGCTGGTGCAGGGTAGAAAATGGAAACAGAATATAAGACAAATGCAGTGATGTAGTGGGAATTGTGTCGTTATTATGTCAGGGAATCATTCATGAAGAAGGGATGAGAGGAAATCACATTATAGTGGATATTCTAGTTAAGGTGCAAATGCGTTTTCACTGGAGTTATATTTAGCTACTAGAACTTGTTACTTGTTCTTGTCAGGCTTTAATTTAAAGCCTTTTAATGAAGGTCCTATATTACAAACACAGATTTTTGTGAGCTTTAAGCCATATTACAATGTTACCTCAAAAACATATCTGGAGTTGTGTTTTGTTTTTGTTTTTTTCACATATGTTTTAGTTATCAAATAATCCTTTATTATTAGTCTGCCAACCTCTCCAAAGCTCAAAAGGCTCTGTTCTACCTTGTGATGTCAAGAATCAGTAGTTTTTAAGTTAACAGCTTTTTTTCCCCTTTTGTTTAGTAGAGATGGCAATTCTTGGGCTGATATTGTCCAGGTGATTCTAGCGAAGGTGTATGGAGTTTAAAAACATAATGGAGCACTTCTTGTATGACATCACAAGGTGGAGAAGAGCTCAACCTAAATATGCAGAGTTTGTATGTTAAACATGTGTGAATGGAAAAAAAAAAAACACAACTCCAGATATATTTGTGATGAGAAAACAACGTTATAACATAGATCAGAAAATAGTGTAACATGAGCCTTTTTAAAGTTATATTCTTTAAAGCTGCACTGTGCAACTTTTCTGATAGGCTCCATCACCTTCTTGTCTCATTGCTACCTGCCTCTCCGCCTGCTGCCTGTTGTTTCTTTCCCTAGGATGTTCCACAGTATGGCATTAAACTTATCCATCTCCATGAAGACAAGCAGGTGATGCCACATGGTCAAAAAACAGGTCAGATCTGTGGAGAGGCACCCCATTCACAGTAAGAATGCATGGTTTTCCAAGGTATTTCTTTCAAAACTAGAAAAGCACTCAGAGAGCGCAGACCTCCGCCAAGGACTACAGTCCCCCTCATATTAATTGTGTTTTCCATAAATATTTGTCTCGTATCTTTCAATTTGGAATATGAAAGAGGATCCCATTGTCCATCCCTGAGTCAAATTTCATGGGGTTTGGTCAATAATTAACCGAGATATTGAGAAACAAAATTTTTGGCCCCATTTACCACAATGTTAACTAAAATTTCAAAGTGATCAAGAATCCAGGATTTCTTCCGGATCACCCCCAAAATGAAATCAGTTCTTCCTTTTCACATTTCCAACAAATCCTGAAAATTTCATCAAAATCGGTCCGTAACTTTTTGAGTTATGTTGCTAACAGACAAACAAACAAACAAACGTCGGCAAAAACATAACCTCCTTGGCGGAGATAATAAAAATATGTAATTAATTAAAGGATATGAAATTATATATTGTGGATCATTCCAAGCAATCTCTGAAAAGTGACACACTGGATATTTAAGTACATTTTTAAACAGGTACATTAATACTTTAGTAGCTTTTTTGTAATAGTAGTAGTAATACTTTAGTAGATTTTTTTTTTTCTTATGATTCTTTTACTTTTGCCTGATTTTTTTTTTTTTTTTTTTTTGTGCTATCTGTCCTTTTACTTAGTACATCTTCCATCACTGGTCGGTAGCCAATTGCTCACATCAAGAGTGTGACAATGAAAGTCAATGAAGTGACAGTAAAATAAAGTAATTTTCGAAAAACACCTGTCAAATAAAGTAAACTGAAGCAACTGAAGCAAAGAAATAAGAGAAACACAAGAGGAGTGTGGGTTCTGGTCGCAGTGGTAAATAGAAAAAAAAAAAAAAAAAAAGCAGCGTAATTACTAGTCATCAGTCACAGGAGGTTTGGGAAAGATTGGAGGAAATTAGCTGAATGACTACAAGGTGTCTGTAGCGTACACTGTCAACATAATGGGAAGAAAGATTATTTGTTGAACATATATTTCAAACAGAGGCTCAATTCTGAACACATGGAGGAGAACACAGACTTTTGCTTGGCGTGGATAATCACAATGCAAAAGATCAAGACCAGTTCACTGTTATCTACGTTATCAGGTAAGGTTCAGGTTTCATTTATTTTAAAACCAACATAAAAACACAAAAGAAAAAAATTGCCAAAGGTTTAGAGAAAAAAAAGGGGAATACTTTACTACCACCACTACTATCAACACTACTGCCCATTACATGAACCCCTGGCCAAACAAAAAACTTCAAAGCTTCAAAATCAGTCAAGAGTCTTCCTAGCAACAGAACAGAACACTTTCACATCTGCTGCGCAATCAAAATTAACTTTGGACACACTGCACTGCTGCCTTTTACATTCTTGATTCTAATTTCATGCCGTTATAGAAGTATGGTGGGTTGAACGCTCCATTTGCTAGTGTTTACATCTGCTTTCTCAACAGATTAATCAATCAATGAAGAACAAAGCGCTCTCCAAGTGTATTTATAGATTATGCTCTCCGGGTCAGTCGTGACAATCTTGCAGTGATTACTAAGTCAAGATTGGATATTAACAGTAATTGACCGTCCGGTGACATGCATCCATTGAGTCTATATACGGACACTACTTCATATGCATACAGTAGGTCAGTGTGCATGGCAAGATTTAAATAAAAATAAAATGAAGAAAAATATAGATTCTCTACTCAAATACTGATACTTTGCAGCAAATGTCATTCACATTCCCTAGGTTTGTGATGCTAACTGTAGGCATGGTCTGTCTGAGGCTTTGTTAGACTTAAATCTGAGCTTTATTTTAATATATTTTTGCCATAAAGAATTAATTTAACTAGAACTACATAAACTGATTTGTGCTGTTCTCTTTCAGTCTCTTACACATAAAATTATAATCACAATCGCTTTACCAACAGTTTTTCAGTTAGTCACACTTATTTTGACCACGAACGCTCATATTGATCACAGGCTCCTCAAAATGTGTTTAAATTCATTTTTTGTTTCTCTTGAGTTTTCAGACAATCTTAAATCTTTTTTGACAGTCTTTTCTAGTGTGTCCCTTATGAACAATGGTAACACTTCCAGCGTGATATCACAGCAAAGAATCAGTAATTTTAAATGGTATACTAAAAAATAAAAAGTAAAATCATGCTGGAAAATATATACAGATTTCAGACCATGTACTACCCACGTAAGATTTCAGGTACAATCTAAAATGTTCTAAAAAGGTTAAATGCACATGATGCTTGAGGCGCTAAACTAGACTCAAACAGGTCCTCATTTGAAGGAAACTATATCTCCATGGAAACAAACAAAGGCCACCACCAGGGTAAGTCACAGGTCAAATCTGTGGAGAAAGGATCACACTCACACTTAGAATGTTCATGTTCTGAAGAAATGCAAGGTGGACAAAGCAATAACATCTCCATTGAGACATCAGGTAGCGGACCATCCTCCAGAGAAGTTACATGGTGTACTTTTAAGTAAACATACCTTGATGTGCAAAATACTTCTAAGTAGGGATGGGCATTCGATGAAATTTTCTTAATCGATCGTCGGAAGAATTAACGATCGATTATCGATTAATCATTAACGTTTTTATATTAAAATGATCATCGTTATTATTACTATCTGCACTACTAATCTGCATAAATAAATTCAACTTTACGACATATAAACCATAACGACTCTAGAGCCACATCAGCCCGTTTGACATTATAATGTGTTTAATTCAGTTTTGCGCAACTCTCACAGAAACAAAACTTAAAACCGCATCGCTAATTTCCATAAACTCAGCGAAGATAAAACTACAGCTTTTGTGCGCTGATGCGGTCAATTTCTGTGTGTCTAGTGTGACCAGATTTGCATTTGTCAAAACCAGGACACCGTACGGGGGGAGGGAGGTGGGGACTCGTCATCGACATTGCAACTCTCACCTGGCAAAGCTTTTTTCCACTGGACATTGAAACATATGTGCTGCTTTGTACACTGTGCACATGGACTCACACTTGTCCCGAACGCAACGGAAAGCGTGGAATGTCTTGTACAAATCATCGTTAAATACGCATTTGTGCTTCGGTATGTTGCAGACTGACCGACTGTTTGTGTTTGCTCGCTCCTTCTGAGTGCAGAGAGACACATGTAAGGACCCCTGTTTGGTCACGCTACGCACAGCAACCTACATTCGGTTTGTCGATTAAAATTAACGTAATCGATGAAATTCTTAATGATCAATTATCGATTAATCGATTAATCATGCCCATCCCTACTTCTAAGTACCACCAGAAAAAGGCTTCAATACTTGTACTGGCACCACACAGTGAGCTTGTTTACTTGAATGTATAATAAGGGTAGCTTATATGAGATTTTCTTGCATTAAACAACCACCGAACCAAAACCAACTTATTTGTTACATCTTTATTTGCATTGGGAGATACTGAGGAGTTGGCACCTCTCCCAGCTCTCGTCTAATGATTCACAGCCCTGGCCAAAGTATAAGAGAATACATTTGGAGCCACTTACAACCCTCAAGCTCATAAGAATCGCCTGCATTATTTCACCGGACACTTGAAAAAGGTCCGGCAGACACTTTATACAAATTGTACTATAGCCACTAGTTTGCTTTGGCATCGGTGACATCGTGTTTGGAGTTCCGAGCTGGAGCTGTCATTGACAAAAATGCATTATAAATAAAAATGACGTATGGTAAGATTGTGTTATTAGAAACAGAAATAGTAGCACACATGCAAAGCTAAGTAATCATTTCTGCAGCAGGTCCTTTTGTTTATATTCGAACCTGACGCCAAGTAAATTGTGATTCTGTTTTGTATCAGGAAGTGGAAGTGATTTGTGGAAAATACCTTTGCAGTGTGTTGAGAGTCTGTCTGACCCGTGATACATTCCAAGTTTGGCTTGTGTTGCAATGTGAAGTTTACTTGTTTATTGTTAATGAGGTACATGGAGGCTAGAGATGGTTTGATCGAATGTTTGTTCATTATTTTATTGACATTTTATCACTAACTGTCAAAATTTTCAATGAAGAGTGGTGAACATGTCATTTTATGGGGAAGGAGGGGAATCTCTCAACTGCTTGTCTTCATGGATATGTATTGTTTTGCCTATGTTTCACAGTATGGCATTACATTTATTTATCTCAGGGATTTCATTTAGCAATAAAAAACACAGGTAACTTAATAAATTCAAGATAGAAAAAGGGTTAATGTCACAAAACTGTTGAATTTTCCAAACATCTCTGTGGTGGACCCTGCTCCACCAGAAAAGTAAAATAGTGCGCCATTAAACCTGATTATTTTGTGTAGGAGTTTGAGTCATACCAGATAAAAACTGAATCTTGAACATCATATTCCCACTTCAATTTTAAACTATGGGCTCTTCAGATAATCACCACTGAAAATAACTCTTTTGTAGGCATATATTACCACATGACGTCTTCTTACTGTATCATTTGTTGCTTTAGTTTGAGTTTGAGCTTTGTTTACTTTTACTTGAGTCCAAATTTTTCACTGGTTTGGACTTGGTTAAGATCGGTTGTGTGTATATAAATATGTACACTCATGCTATCCCGTTATTAAAGCAGTTTGAATACTGAGAGCCAAATATTGTTTTTGGTGATTTCTGTTGTTAAAATTTCAGATTTGTTTTATTAGAGTTGCTTACTATGTCAAATGGGATGGGGGAGGACAATTGTAAATAGAATGCATCCGTTCATGTCCGAAGGCAAAATGGAGACATAAATATAAAACAAGACATGCTTTGAACAGTGGGAGCTGCTTCCTCTGCAAGAAATATAGCCTCAAGTGATGTTCGCGGATGTCCATTTGTTCTTCCATGAGGATGCTAGACGCTAACCAAAAGGCCATGTGTATAGGGGAGTCATTCTGGTGGTGATTTGCAGAACTTAACCCCAATTGTGTGATTCTTAAACATCTTTACATCCTTTTTCCACTCTCTTTCTATACAGTGACTCAAATCATCAGAGTAAAATAAATGTCATTGAGTAAAATAAAAAATGAGGGTTAAAAGTACAATTACCCATCTATTATTATATTATGTAAGGTTACTAAAGCAAATTTTGTACACACTGTAATTCCTACATGTTGCAAGTAGCATACTGTGATTGGAGTAGGCAAGGTGGGTGAAATGTGTCTTGCCAAAGGGCACATTGATAGTCTGTGCGGAGACCTTCCAGTTGTTTGGTGAAAACTGTTGCCTACATATTTTGGGCTGTAAATGTGAAATAGTGTTAATTATATGTTTTGGACTTGAGTTTTTTAATGGAGTTTTATTTGAGATATAATCAAGAAGCAATGTACATATCATATAGGCCTAATATAACACTTTTTGACTTAAAGATCCACTGTGTAAAACATGATGAAGAGTCCACCATCTGTTTACCTTTGCGATGTTTCACTGTATGACATTAAGTTACAGGTCAGATCTGTTGAGAAGTGAGCCCACTCACAGTACAAATACATGCTTTTCAGTGTATTTCTGAGCAATAAAAACACACATACTGTGGAACATTCTGGGCAATAACAAGAACATCTCTAGGGAGACAAGCATGTGGCAGACCCTCCATCAGAAAAGTTACATAGTGTACCTTTAAGAAATCCATTGCATTATAAAACTTCACAGTACACAGTTTATACCATCCATCCATAGGGGGCAGTAAAGATATATATATATTGTACTCACTGTCTAAACACTGGGAGCAGACAGTCTGAGTAGCTCCGCACTTCTGGACTACGCCCTCTCCTGGTGGACACTCTTTACAGCACTCCCCATCGTCCGTGTATTGTCCTGAGTCACATGACAACAGGAGGGCCCGCTCCGTCTTTGTCGTCCCCACCAGCGCCACCTAGAGCATATACAGACAAATAAAGACGCCGTTACCAAATGCACTATTGCATGGCAAATCAAGCTGGACAAATTGATGAAGATTACTACCAGGTGTAAGACTGTTCCTCAAATCAGTGTTGATCATAAATCATGTGGGGGGAGTGTATTGGACACACTTTGAACGTGGCGATTACGTGGCCATAATAGCTCTACCCCCGAGGTCCATCAGCTTTAATAGTGAACTCCTGACACACCCCAAAACAGGCACAAACCGTGAAATCTCATGTGCGCAACACTATTCAGATGTCCACACGGATTACTGTTGAAAGGTGAGAGGAACTGGGCACCATTTATACCTTTCTAAGTGATTTAATTTCAACATTGGCATCAAAATCTTTATCTGACTGGCACCATAGACTGCATATAAAAAGACATAGCTAACCCGACATGGGGGCACTTCCGGCGCCATCGACTCTGGCTCCAATTCACTTTACACTAAAAAATGTTCACCTTCCTCTGTAACTGCTGTGGTGAGCATGAGTGTTGGTGGTGGTTGGAGGGGCAGATGGTGCAGCCTTGTTTCTGTCATTTTGCCCGAGGGCAGCTGTGGCTACAATAGTAGTTTATCACCACCGGGTATGGAGGGAATGAATAATACACCAAACTGTAAAGCGACTTGGAGCATGTGGAAAAGTGTTATATAAGACTGAAGCAGTATTATATTATCATAACACAATCTAAACTATCAACATTACCTTAATTCACACAGTGCATATTTAACTCATAATGATAAAGCTCGTATGACTTTTTAACGCAAACAAATCCTTAATTATACTGAATGTATTTCAAATTAAACCATAAAGCCATCCAGGCCTGGCTTTAACTCTATCACACCGTAATGGTAATGACAGGTGTTTTCTGGTGTCTGCACAGCCAGGAATTGACCACATTGAAGAGATTGGATCAGACAGGCTGAAAATGGGCAGGTGCTGAACTCAGGCTATCTCACTCCTTTTAATTGGTTTGCACAGATCTTTAAGTTCATCTGCCCTTAAATCTGAGCCATTATTTGTAATCTGTACAGGATCTTAGATCATAAAAAACTGAAGAACTTCTGTCATCTTAAAGGTCCTATATTACACAAAACGGACCCTGGTGAGCTTATAGCCACGTTATAATGTCATTACCCCCCAAAAAACATACCTGGAGTTGTGCTTTGTTTTATTCACAGTTTTAAAGTTAGTAGCTACCTTTACATTCAGTTCATAGGCTGCAGTTTCCAGGGCTGAAATCATCAAAATGATTCTAGTGAATGTGTGTGGACTTTAAAAACGCAGTGGAGCACTCCCTGCATGATATCACAAGGTGGAACAGGGTGTTTTCTGTTTGAGAGAAGAACCCAGCGTAAATATGCAGAGTTTGTGTATTAAATATGTGTGAATGAGCACAACTCCAGATAAGTTTTTGATGAAGAAACATTATAACATAGATCAGAAAATAGGGGCCCTTCAGTCTAAATCTGGATTTAACCGAAGATATAAACAGAACACAGCTCCAAATACCAATCCATTATTTTACTCCCTGTGCCACTGAGATTATAGGAGCCTGTCTAGAGCCAGTGTGACGTGTACCTCAGTTTGAGAAGCATCTGGTCAGAGACGTAAACAAGATATGCAAAGAAACTCTCTAAACTTGCCTCTTTGTCTCTATATTTAGATTTGGTAATAGCTATTCTCTTTCCCCCATGTTCACTTATCCAATCTCCTCTCGCTCTCTCTCCCAACTCTCTGCGCTGTCCCCTCTCTCCCTCTCTTTCCTTCTCTTTGGTCCCCTTGCTCATTTTCCTTTCTCCCTCCTCCCCCTTTCTTTCTATTCTTTTCCCCTTTCTCACTCTTTTTTCTCTCTCTCTTCTCTCTCTCCTCTCTCTTACTTTCTTCTCTCTCCCTCTCCTCTGTCTTTTTCTCACTCGCTCCCTCACACGTGCTCTCTTTTAATCTCTCTCTGCCTCTTTCCCTCTCCTCGCTCTCTTGTCTCCTTTCTCCATCTCCTCTCCTCCCTCTCTCCTCTCCCTTTCTTGTCTCCACTCCTCTCTCCCTTTCCTCTCCCCTCTCTCTTCCTCACCTCTTCCCTCTCTCCTCCCTTTCTCTCCTTCTCCTCTCTCCGCTCATTCTCCTCCTCTCTTCCTCTCCTCTCTCCTTTCCATCTCTTTCTATCTCACTCCTCTCCCTCTCTGCTCTCTATTGCCCCCCTGCCTCTTCTCTCTCACTCCCTCTTTCACCTCGCCTCTCTCTCTCCCTGTTCTCCCTCTCCTCTCTCCTTTCCTCTCCTTCCTCTCTCTTCAGTCCCTCTCTCCTCTCTCCTCTCTCTCAGTCTCCCTCTCTCCTCTCCTTTCTCTCCCCTCTCTTCCCTCTCTCCTCCCTCTCTTCTCTCCTCCCTCTCTCTTCTCTCCTCTCTCCTCCCTCTCCTCTCCTGTCCTCCCTCTCTCCTCTCGTATTGCCTTGAGTCGATGCTCTGTAATACAGTACAAATGGCACGCAGCTTCACTGGCAGCACAACTGAGGCTCACTCTGCAACTGTGTTAAATAAAAAAGGATTCCTCCAACAGACGTTTTAACTACAAAGCCAACCACTGTCTTTGCATCCTGTCCTCTCCCGTGGCTCTTATTATTTTATGTCAGAAGATCTCATTTCTTCCTTAATTCACAATTGCTGAGAAATCTATTGAATCAATTTCTCTCCTCTCCTCCTCCGTGCTGCCCATGGGTCCTTCCTCAATTGCTTTGACCAGAGCATTGGAAGCACACTTATCCTCTAATTGCTCCCTATATTACCTTTTTTACTCATAGATTTCTGCGTCGTGTTTATAGATGACATTTTGAGGACTTTTCATCATTCAGAAGACAGAATACTTACTTTTGAATTTGAATTTGTTTGACAATAGCAATTTTGTCATCATTTTAAAAGTGACTTAGCCCCTGTGTTTCAGTGCCATACAGTGAAAAATTCCAGGCAACATTTTGATGATGCAAGTGACAGACCCTCCACCGGAAAAGCTACACAGTGCACCTTTAAAACCAACACACTTTTGTATTTTGATTGCATTTTATCTTCTTGATCAAAATTTTAAGCAGACTCTTAAATTTTAAAATGTTTTATCTTGTTTATATTGTTGCAATATTGCAGTATCCAAACCAAATATTCTCCTTCCATTATAGGTGCAACATTTATAGTGGATGGTTTGCTACCTGCTTGTCTCCATGGAAATGTCATCATTTGTCTAAAATGTTCCACAGTATAGATAAAACTGATCTATCATGAGGGAGACAAGCAGGTTACAGCACTACACAACTTTATTAATAAGGAACTGTGGTATTTTTGAGCAGTAGAAGCACCATATTGCATAAATGCTAGATGGATATGTTTAATGTCATACTGTGGAACATTCCAGGCCAAGCACTAACATCTCCATGGAGACGAGTAGGCAGCGGACCCTCCACCAGAAGTTACACAGTGCACCTTTAAGTATCCAGTGACATTTGCAGCCACGTACTTCTTTATTTACTATCTGATCCCAATTCTGAATGTACCAAATTCCCAGACACAAGCTTGCAGTACCACGAGACCCTTGAGAGACTGATTTGTTAGCTCACTCTTACATTTGCTAAATATGCCCTCAGCTTATTCTAAAATTAACGTTTCGACTTTGCTCCGTTGTCCAATTTTACGGCCAATTTGACAGTTTATTTGTAATGTAATTGTAGCCAAAGTGCAGCCAAGCGTATGCCTCTGTACCAGCTGTCATAACAGGACATCCCCATTGCACTAACATGACCAGAGATGAGGCGGCAGAGAGAGGGGCACGCGGAGCAGCGCAGCCCAATCAGAGCAGCTGCTGTGGGGATAATAACAGCGATGTGGCCCCTTTGCTCCGCTCTGCTCCTCTTATCAGCTCTACCAGCCTGCATCCACCATCCACCGTTCACCATTCAGGACAGGTACTTTTTCACTATAGCACTCCCAAACTGTTCACATCCTAATGACTGGCTCAAATTCCACATTTCATTTATCCTTGAAAAGTTTCTTGTCGAGATTAGGTTGGATTCTGGAATTAAAATATCTCTAAAATAACTCTATCTGCAGTAATGAAACATAGAAATGCAAGAGAAAGACTGCACAATAAACTGGTGGTCTGCTTAGACACCTGCCACCCAGTACCCCTTTTTAGCCATGGGGTTGAGAATGGTGAAAAATGAGGACTGTTGCCATAGCAAGTAACAATTTAAAACCAAATATTATGCTTTTTGAATGGGAAAAAAGTTGCTTGTAACAGGACGCTGAAATCCAGGCGCAGGTCACTACTCGAATTCATATGGTTTGTAACATGTTATGAGCATATTCATCTGACATACAGCATGTTTTAAACCTGATGCCCTCCCCAATGCAAACTTCTCAATTAACTCAAAAAATAAAACCAATGAAATAAGGATGGCTTTCTAGAGAATGGACTTTATCAACTTGAATCTACTTTTGTCATGCATCCAATCATATGTACTTGCACCATGTATCTCAATGTGTTTCCTTCAATGTTAATGAATGAATCAGTGACATATAAATAAATAAGAGAGCTATGATTTCTACGCAAAAAAAGCCATTTTAATATTTACTGACATCACAGTATTATAAAATATATGACCAAATCTGTTTCAGTATCTTAAAAATGAAAGAAGCTGACACAAACTCATGAATGAACCTGTCTGAAAACCTCTCCCAGCTGATTGTACAAAGTGAACGCACTCACCGTAGCGCACCAGACGAGTAGTGATACCGCCTTGTTCATCCTCACGCTTCGCCCAAGTCCCATAAAACAGATGTACACAGAGCAGTGAAGGCAGCGCTATGTAGAAAAAGAACAGCACGCGGAGCTGGAGGAGGAGGAGGAGGAGGAGGAGGAGGAGGAGAAGAAGGAGGAGGAGTGGAACACAGCGGGGCAACTCATTTCTAATCCAACGTTTTTATCAATGGCTCAAAGATTCACAAGATTTTTACACACGCGCGTGAGGAAGCAAGCAAGTAGGCAAGCGCCGGTCCAGCCTGGATTGGGAAACTCCACATGCGGAGAGAGATAGAGATAGACAGAGAGGTGGAGACACAAGTGCACCCTACCGCAGCCAAACAGCCACTGACATACTAAGAGAGAGGGAGAGGGAAAGAGAAGAAGACTTGACAGAAGAGAGAGAGTGAGAGAGAGAGAAAGAGGAGAGGAGGGGAGGGGAGGGGGGTATCGGCTGCAAATGCACTGCGGAGGAAAGAAGAGAGGGCTAGAGAGGAGCAGGGCACGTTCACAGTCTACTGGGTTATGAGTCCTCCTTTGCTCCCCTGTAGCGGGATAGGGCAGCACGACTCAACCTGCCCCTCTCCTCCCCTCCTTCCCTCTCTCTCTTTTTCACTCTCTCTTTCTCTCTCTCTCTATCAGTGCAGGCTTTCATCGCGTCTGAGGTCTGGTTGAGTGGTATGAAAATGATTTACATGTATTAATACTGGCCAGAATGAATAATTAATGTCAGATAATTTCAGCAGTCACGCAGCGCATTCAACTGAATTAGTCACCTATAAATCATGCATGTTTTTCAGCTAGGATTGACCAGCGTTTTCAGCACCCGCAAGCTAATTAAAGTTTTGTTTTAGTTTCAAACATGGATAAGTTTGGAGATTTGTGCCTGTCCGGACAATTAAAAGTACCCTATTACTTATAATTGACTCTTGTGAGATTTAAGCCATGTTATAATGTTGCTACCGCCTCAAAAACAGACCTGGAGTTGTGTTTTGTTTCATTCACACTTTATTATTAGTTTGTCTACTTCTCCAAAACTCAAAATTCTCTGCTCCTTTACCTTTAGTTCAGAAGAGTTTGGCAATTCCCAGGTTAAAATTATTCAAATGATTCTAGTGAAGGTGTATGGAGTTTAAAAACACAGTGGAGCACCTCCTGTATTACCACATGACATCACAAGGTGGAGCAGTGAGTGTTTTTCGTTTGAGAGAAGAACTATGTGATTGTTTTGCCTGGAATGTTCCACAATGTGGCATTAACTTATCTGTCTTTATGGAGACAAGCAGATGACACCATGAAGCTAAGTGAGATCTGTGGAGAGGCGACCCTGCTCATATTATTTTTCATGTATATTTGAGCAACCAAACACATCTGATTTGATAAATGCAAGACAAATGTAATAACATACTGTGAAATCATAGCATCTCCATGGAGACATTGGCAAAGTTTCACAGTGCACCTTTAATATTTTTCCTGGACATTCCTAAAGGATAACGAACAAATAAGGGTGGAAACTTGACATTTTCAACTAAACAATATATTTTTGTAAGAATTAATATATCTTTCTTGTCTCAGCTTGTCTACTCACACTGTCAGTTTTACTGTGGATCTGGTTTGCCCACCACAAAACTAGTTCTGATACAGAGCGGGGAGTGCCAACGTGGACCTATACCTCACAAATTTAATCACGACTTTGTGGTTGAAAACTCTCACAGCCAACAGCCAGTTATACCACACACTTTTGGCGCTAATCTAAGTTCTTCATTGTCTTATTTTCATTTGCTTCTGGTAATCCTCTGCAGATTTCCCAGAATTTATACCCTGTATTTAATTACACATGTGTTTTTGATACTTGCGTTTCTCCTCCAAATGTGTAAATGAACCAAGAATAATATTGGAAACACTTCACTTTTGACATCCATATTAAGCAAAGTTGACTTTTGTGAGACTGAAGCCAGGTTATAATGTTGCTACCTGTTTTGTTTCATTCATACATCTTTGCATAACCCTTCAATATCAGTCTGTATACACATCAAATGCTCAAAAATCTCTGTTCCACCTTGTGATGTCATGTAGTGGTAATTTAAGATAACAGCTCCTTTTGCCTTTTGTTCAGTAGAGATTGGCAGTTCCATGGCCGATATTATCTAAATGATCCTAGTGAAGGTGTATGGAGTTTAAAAACACAGTGAAGCACAACATGACATCACAAGGTGGAACAGAGTGTTTTTAGTTTGAGAGAAGAACTAAATATGCAGGGTGTATGTGTAAAACATGTGTGAATGAAACAAATCACAACTCCGCTATGTTTTTGATGAGGAAATAATATTATAACATAGATCAGAAAATAGCATAATATGGACCCTTTAAGTGAAAAATGTAAAATAATTCAAAATAAATTAGGTCAACAAAGATTTTAGATTTGCTTTCATGTTAAAACAAGTTGTATTTATGCGATACATGCTATGCAAATACACACATCTAGGCCATATTTGATTGATTGAAACGCTCTTTGCTTTAGGCTCATTGGCTTGTAATCAACCAGCATTTCTGCCATGTACCACCAGAGGGCGCCCCATCTTTCAGCAGCTGACTGTCTGTGGGATGGTCTTGAGTGTAAGTATGAAAGATGAGGCTGTTATTTCACTATAACGCGTGGGGTACTCAGCCAAGACACTGTTTGTGGAGAAATCATTTTTATTTATCTGTTTGCACTTGGCTTGGCATTTCAATTGAGAACAACCCAGAGAAGTGTTGATTCAGACAAAGCTTTTATTAGTTTGGTACCAAGACAAAAGTATCAGCTGAAATGTGAACAGAACTATTTTAAAGGTGCACTGTGTAACATTTCTAGGGGAGGGTCCGCCACCTGTTTGTCTCCATGGAGATGTCATTGCTTTGACTGGAATGTTCCACAGTATAGTTTAAACCAACAAGCAGATTACAGCACTACGCTACATTACAGTTCAGATCTGTGGAGAGTCGCCTCAACTCACAAAAGGCATTATGATATTTTTGAGCAATAGAAACACTCAAAATGAACAAATGCTAGATGAATATGTTTAATGTCATACCATGGAACATTCCAGGCAAAGCAGTAACATCTCCATGGAGACAAACAGGTGACAAACCTTTCACCAGAAATGTTGCGCAGTGCACCTTGAAATCTTCTCGTTTCCTGTGTTATTGCCTGAAATAAAATGTGTCTCAAATCCCTCACAGCCTTTTTAGTGAAATGTGTTTCTGAAGGTGTTAGGACGGTATCTTCAGACACAGTGAATGAATATTAAGAGCATTTTGAGACAATTTTCTTTTAGACTTTATTTTGCCTTATTAAAAATAAGTTTAAAATGACACTATTTTCTTAGCGTATACAATACAAGGGTCAAGGTTTATTTATGTAGCACATTTAAAAACAGACAATACTGCCCCAAAAAGTTTAACAATATTGATAAAAATGGAATATGAGAATGCACAAGTAAGAATATGAGTATAACACAAGTAACACAATAAAGGGAAAATCAACTTGAGTTAAAATCTGGTGTTAAAAAAAAGTCAATTTTCAACAGCAATTAAAAATCTAGACTGTTAATCATTGCCATTTAAAACAAATTAATAGTCAAATCGTTTCCTCCAAAGTCTGCACCACTCCACTCCACCTCTCCATTAAAAAGCTCCAAGCTCATCACTGACTATTAGGGATGACTGAATCTCAATAATGATTTAAATTTTATTAATTGCACAAAAATATTCACTTTCCTGCATGTCCCTGTAGCATCTTATTTATTCCCTTCAGCGAGTTTATGAACAATTTTTCTCAACTTTCAGAGGCTAGAGCGAGGTTTTATCGAAATGGCAATGATACCAAGAACTAGAATGCCTTACACCCTAACAACTCCATGGAGACAGGTAAGGTTACATAGTGCTCCTTTAACATAGGCTACGTTCAGACTGCAGGGCTTAATGCTCAATTCAGATTTTTTGTGAAATCCGAAGTTTTTGCGAGGTCGTTCACATTTCCAATTAAATGTGACTTGTATGTGATCTCCAGTGTGAACATTAAATGGCCCAAAAGTGTCCCGCATGTGCACTGGAGGACATGATGAGGTCAACCTCAGCGAGCGTGCTCTGTGTTTACGGAACTTGTCCAAACATGGACGCGACCCTTGAGCACCTGGCGATTTTAAAGTTCCTCTCGTACCGGAGCCAGAACATGAACAACTTACTTGTTTTAAGGAGGAGATTGAGAAAGAGAAGGACAAGGTTTTTGGCCATGGCGTTTTGTGGGGCAGTGGCATGTGTGGGATGCGGAGATGTAGCCAAGAGTGGTAAGTGGAGATGTGCTTCGCTTCAGTGACACGGAGTTCAGTAACAATTTTCGCCTACTTCAGCACAGAATAGTGATGTTTGTGGCTTGTTGATGACGTGTAGGTCGGACGAATGCGCTTTGGCCGTTCAGACTGAAGTCACATGTCAAAAGATCAGATATGTATCGTTTTAGGACCACATATCCAAGTGGCCTGGGTCACATTTGAAAAAATCGGATCTGTGTCGTTCAGACTGTCATTAAAAGATCAGATACAGGTCACATGGGCTACGTTCAGACTGCAGGGCTTAATGCTCAATTCCGATTTTTTTGTGAAATCCGATGTTTTTGCGAGGTCGTTCACATTTCCAATTAAATGCGACTTGTCTGTGACTCCAGTGTGAACGGTAAATGGCCCGAAAGTGTCCCGCATGCGCACTGGAGGACATGATGATGTCAACCGCAGCGAGCGTGCTCTGTGTTTACGGAAGTTGTCCAAACATGGACGTGAGCATTGAGCACCTGGAGATTTTACAGTTCCGGTTTCCGCCTGCTTCAGCGCAGAATAGTGACGTTTGTCGTTTGTTAATGACGTGTAGGTCGGATGAATGCACTTTGACCGTTCAGACTGAAGTCGCATTTCAAAAGATCGGATATGTATCGGTTTCAGGACCACATATCCAAGTAGCCTGGGTCGCATTTGAAAAAATCGGATTTGTGCCGTTCAGACTGTCATTAAAAGATCGGATACAGGTCACATAGAAGCCAAAAAATCGGATTTGGGTCACTTCAGGCTGCAGTCTGAACTTAACCATAACGGTCTTACCTAAAGGATAAATTAAAGTTTCTGTTTTGTTTTGTTTCATTTTTTAGATAGAAGAATAAGAATGAAAACTCAAAAATGAACTTTTGTAGGAAAGAAAACATCTCTCTTGTCTCAGAACATAAATAATGCTGATAAAACTGTTGAAAATGATATTAATTGCACAGAATTACTCAACTAGCATGCTGATAGTGTTTTAACCTTACGACCTATAAAAGACAGTGGTTTCATTTTGAACCCAAGAGCTGCTTTTACACTATGGGACAAAAATACTTCTTCTACAAGCAAACTATCCACCACCCCTCATAAAGTAGCTTGTGTTTTTGATACAACAACAAGGTTTAAAGCTCCAAAAAGGCTTGTCCCCTGGCTAACTGACAACATCTTTCTTCTTCTCCTGAAACGAGCCTCCTCCTAACTGCTTATTTTTCTCTTTTTGAATGATGCTAATCCATTAAGCTCTCCTGGGTTATTTCTCTTCCTTTTCAAGATGGCACTAAATTTGGCGTGACCACTCTGGAAACCACTAATGCACCTCTCTGCATTGTCCTTAATTGTGTTTGGTGTTCAATGAGCTACTTAGGCTTTTACACTTAAAACCAGATGTGATAGGTATTGATTTGTGACACTGCATGGAAGATGTATAGTACGAACTGGGAATCGCCACAAAAAATAATGGCTTTGTCTTGTGTTTTAAAGGTGCTTTGTGTAACTTTTCTAGTAGAGGGTCCGTCAGAAGAACTCAATCTAAATATCCAGCATTTGTGTGTTAAATGTGTGAATGAAACAAAACACAACTCTACGTGTGTTTGTGATGAAGAAACAACATTATATAACACAGATCAGAAAATATGGGCCTTTTAAGCTTGTGATTCTCGGGTTTTGCAGTTCACCTGACCTGACCGTCACTTCCTCATCTCAGCTCAGGGGACGCGGAGTACAGCCTGATTTAGTTTCACCGAAGAGATCTCAATGCTCTGCTCTATTGATTCGAGGACACATCAATTTCCCACTTCCTATATCCTCTTTTGTCACGCTTTAACCCTGTGTGCAGGTGCCTTTGACAGCACTATTCGCCATCAATACCTGTCTCACTAACATGGGCCATCTCCTGTCCACTTCCGATCACAGTGTTAATAATGTTTGTGTTGTGGATTTATGGTTTGGCGTTGTTGTAATATTTTGTCTGTTTTTGTCCTTTTGACCAAGCCATGGATTTATAGCTTAGTCGCGGATATCAGCTTCCTGTTTTGTGGGGTATTTTGAGGACTTTTTCATATTCAGAAGATATAATGTTTGGTTTTATATTGTTAATCTGTGAAAGGCAAATAAAATAAATGTATGTACAATATATTTATTTACTTTCTTACTAATCTCTATACTAGTCCTATATTTTCATCATTCTGAAAACCACAGATTTAGACCACTGATGTCACAATATCAAATTTTAGTGTCAGAATTATTGTGAGAAAAAAGTGATTATACGATTATTCTCTGTTATTGATACCATGGTCAGACAACAGTGAAACTGACAGTAGCCCAGTTGGTAGTGTTTGTTTGTCCCCTGATCCAAAGGTTGGCAGTTCGAATCCCATTCTCGACGTAAACATCATTGATTGAGTGGTCAGATCCACAGACCCACAGGTTGGCAGTGCAATTCCATCTCCTGCAGATGAATGATGTTGTGTCCTAGGACAAGACACTTAACCCACCTTGCGTGTGCGTCCAGTGGTGTATGAATGTACGTGTGAATAGGTGAGTGGTTCCTTTATGTAAAGTGCTTTGAGTGCCGTGGAGGTGGAAAAGCGCTATATAAAACGTCGACCATTTTACCATTTATCAAATCAATAATTTTCTTTCATTCATTTGTCTGATATATTCCTCTACGAGCAGCTTTATGAAATTAAACTTTCTGAATGGAAAGGGAATGTTAATGTGACAGAAACAGCTTGATGAAAAGCACTGGTAAAATAAGTAAAAAATAGTTATGTATTGTACTTAAGTATACATTTGAGATATTTGTACTTTATTTAAGTATATTTTATAGTGGATACTTTTATTTTTATTTAACTGCATTTGAGAGCAGGTATCTGTACTTTCTACTCACCTACATTTTTGAACAGGATTGAAAAGTAAAAGTATTTTTTTAATTACTGTTTGACTTCTGTTGAAAAGTCTGAAGTACATGCGTAAACTTTTACTTTAATACTTTTACTTAAATACTTTTTTATGTGTCCTGGGTTTTCCCCGGTGCCTCCTTCTGGGACTATGTCTCTCGGCTGGCCTGGAAATGCCTTGGGGTCCCCCCAGAGGAGCTGAGGGAAGTGTCCATTGTGCAGGAAGTCTGGGAGTCCCTGCTTAGACTGCTGCCCCCGCGACCCAGGCCTGGATAAGCGGAAGAAAATGGATGGATGGACTTTTTATGTGGTACTTACTTGAGTATCTTTTGCTCCAGTATCTGTACTTTCTACTCCACTTCATTTTTGAACAGGATTGAAAAGTAAAAGTATTTTTATTATTAGTTTGAGACCTGCTGAAAAGCCTATGCTTAAACTTTTTGCTTCAATATTTGTACTTTTACTTAAGTAACAAAATGTAGTACTTCTTCCATCACTGATGAAAAGCACATTGTAGGCTAAATTGAAGTAATATTATTTTGCTTGTAAAGTAATCATGATTATTGTGTTTAGTTAATACAATAGTTTGACTTTACATCCTTTTCTGAGAGTGCAGTGACTTAAAGCAAGACTTCAGGTTGTCTGTCAGAGTTATAGTGACTGGCGTGTTTCCCGTCATGTTCACTTTGTATTTCCTATATGGTAGTCTCCAACAAAACTAGCCACATGTGCAATGAATGGCAGGAAATGGTTTAACAGATTTGACTCCAGATGCCCTTCCTGCAGAGACAAATCCAAGACCATCTCTGAATGTTTTGACCTCTTGAGAAGGGATTTAAATACATTTTCCATGAAATGTTATTCCAGGCACGTCCTAATTTCTTCTCTGTATGCAAACTATTCACTTACACATGGCACCTCCTACATGTGGCAAATTACTGGAGCTGCAGCTTTACCTCGGTGGCTCACGTAAACACTTTTTAAGTGGATGTGGAGTGATATTTTCTCCTCTTGTATCTGGGTTTAGTCCTTGACCCTCATCTGAAGTGATTTGACTTCACTTCACTATCAAGTATAACAGCCCAATATATCCACTGCTATAAATAACACAAACTCAAGAACAAATAAGTGAAGAGGGTTAAATAAACAAGGGCATCCGGAGTTCTTCAGAAAAGCTTCATCCACATTATCAGTTACGATCAAAACATGGAATATTCAAGGCTCCGTACCCAGACATATTGTGTAAGCAGCTCTTGAGGTCACAATATATCCACTGCATCCTGTCTACATTGAATTAAATTTGTCTGATAATTATGAAGTGCGTTTTAGCATACTAGTTGTTTTTAGCTTCATTGTGACAGTAAAACTTCGCTCTATTGTCTGAAACTTGTGAAAAGTGCTTTTAAACGCATGGTGTTGCATAATTTGGATGTTAGGAATGTATAAGGTAAATGAGGAAATGCTTTGGATCATTGCAAACCATAACAATAAAATGAATTAGTTTTAATTTTGTTTGTTTTTAGGACATAAGATCAGGTACTGTGCCTTTAATAATGAAAGGCAATAGCTATAGACATATGCCTCTATGGGTTTAATACAATCACGTCTGAGTCTGCGTTGTCATTATCCTTTACATCACATCATACAGAGACCTTTAGGGTTTATTGCAAAATGTCATGGACCATTGCAGCCCAAAATGGGAAGCTTCCTTTTAGATTTGATAATGAGCTTGAGAACCAAAACACAAAAGAGCTAAAGGTGGACTATATAACATTTCTGGGTCCACCACCTGCTTGTCTTGTGTTATTGCTTGCTGTGGATTTTCCTTGAATGTTCCTCAGTATGTACTGACGCCATCAGGCCAAGTTACAGGTTAAATCTGTGGAGAGGCAACCCCACTCAGAATGCATGTTTGTCAAGGTATTTTTCTTTTCAAATACAAGGAAGATGTATGGAAGTTTAATGCCATACTTTGGAACATTACAAGCAAAGAAATAATATCTCCTTTGACACAAGCAACCTTTCACACCCTTCAACCCTTACACAGTGCACCACAACATAAAATAAAAAAGCAAAAATCCACATATATTTATTTTAAAGGGACCATATTACACTTTTTTTTAATCTATGATCTGTAGTTTCCTCATCAAAAACTTAGCTAGAGTTGTTTTTTTTTGTTTGTTTTTTTGTATTATTCGCACATGTTTAACACACAAACCGTGAATATTTAGGCTGGTTCTTCTCTCAAACTGAAAACATTTGTTCCACATTGTGATGTCATGTGATAATACAGGAAGTGCTCTACTGTGTTTTTAAACATCATACACTGTCACTGGAATAATTTGGAACATTTCAACCCTGGAATTGCCAATCTCTACTGAACTTAAGGTAAAATGTAGCTGTTAACTTGAACACTACCACTACATGACATCATGAGGTGGAGCTTTGGAAATGTAGACAGATTTATAATAAAAGGTTACTCAGACATATGTGAACAAAACAAAACACAACTTCAGGTATGTTTTTGATGAGGTAACAACATTATAAAGCTCACAGGAGTCAGTTTTCTGGACCTTTAAAAGTTTACAGTTTGAAACAGAAGAGTAATATCTGTCATACAAATTCCTAGAAAACTTGCTTACGCCCAAATTCACTGACCACAGCAGATAGTATCTCTGATGTTTCTGTTAAAAAAATGGCAAATCATCATTTTTAACACTTAACGGCGTGCTGTTGACAAAGCCAGACAACACTGTAATTGATCTGTAGTACAACTCTCCGTCCGATGAAACATATATTGTCTAAAAGTCCATAAATAGCCAGTGTCCTCTAGACCTATAGCCGTAGCATTATGGATATAAGGAAAGCTGCTGACTGGACCTTTAGTCGGGTACATGTATTTTTCTCTGTACTTCTCATATTTCAGGCCGTGTGATTGGTCAGCGAAAGGAAATGTCCATCTGCAAGGTCACCAATAAAATACAATCTTGATGAAGATCCGTGCAGCCAGCGGAAGTCATTAACTACAGGCCTGTATAGTAGCATTGACTGTGGAGATGTGAAATGGTGTCTTCAATTACAAAGGGTTAAAATAGACACTAAAAGCACTATTTTTAGTTATATAAATAAATATTAAAAGGCCTATATTATGCTATTTTCTGATCTGTTATAATTGTTTCCTCATCACAAACAGACCTGGAGTTGTGTTTTATTTGTTTCACACATGTTTAACACACAAATCCTGCATATTTAGGCTGAGTTCTTCTCTCAAACAGAAAACTGTTTCACCTTGTGAGGTGATGTGGTAAAGTTTTTAAACTCCATACACCTTCACTAGAATTATTTGGATGATTACAGCCCTATAAATGCCAATCTCTTCTGAACAAAAGGTAAAAGGGGGTGTTGACTTGAAAACTGCCATTACATGACATCACAAGGTGGAACAGACTAGTAATAAAGAGTTACTCAAATGTATGTGAATGAAACAAACACAAGGAGGTAACATTACAACATGGCTTAAAATGTGTGAAAAATCCCTCAGTCATCCAGGTAAAATCCATGGCAAAGGAGAAAATCAATTTGTCAACTGGACAAAGTTCATTTGGTCGAATACACTTTGCAGCTCATCCAAGCTGCTTCTTCAGTTCATGAACTGTTCATGAACTGAAGAGTCAAGCACTTGGCTTATGCTCTGCCCGAATCATTAGATATACTGCAACTATTTATGTATAAAAGGAATTTTTGGTTTGGTCCATGTCTTTAGTTTGGCAGTCACTTGTTTGAATTTAGTAGAAGTCATAACAGGGGCTCAACTTCAAGCTTTCACTATTCTTGGATCCCACTCTTTTTATTGTGTTCCTTGAAAGAATTCTAGCATCAAGCTTTACGCCAGATGCCTTACCAGACACAACCCTTTTCATTTGCCTCAACAACAAAGACTTTTAACACCACAGCACGATTAAGTCAAAAGTGTTAAAGTACATAGAGTAACAGAAACAAATAGTTAAGACTGGCAATTCAACTAAACCACTCCAATGCTGCTTTAAACACACATAATAGAAATGTCTGCCTTTATCTGCACTTCTTAGAAAACAATATTACAGTTCTTTTGATGAACTTAAATTGGAAACAGAGTCAGAAGGGTCAGATTAAGTTAAATGAAGGTGCATTGTGTAACTTTTCTGATGGAGGGTCCGTCAAATTCTTTTCTCCATGGAGATGTTATTGCTTTGTCTGGAATGTTTCACAGTATGGCATTAAACCTTTCTATCTTCATGGAGACAAAGACAGTCCAAGTTAGAGGTCAGATCTGTGGAGAGGCAACCTTGCTCACAGTCCAACTGACTGTTTTTCCAATTATTTTTTAGCTATTAAAGCACTTGTAATTGAATAAATGTAACGTAGAGCTGTTTAAAGTCATGCTGTGGAACATTCCAGGCAGAGCAATGACATATCTATAGAAATAAGCAGGTGACGGACCCCCAACCAAAATGTCACATAGTGCACTTTTAACTTTTGAAGTGCAATAAACTATAGAGATTTTGAGGAAGCCTTTAGGGAAATTACTATGACAAAACCATTCCTCAATAAGAGATAATTGACTTTTATTAACATAATCCTATTAGTTGTGTTGTTTTGCATTTTCATTATGTAAATGTTTTTAATTTTGCCAAAGAAAGACAAAGAAGCCGCTGTTTCAATCTCTATAGCTGTAGAGGTTGCATTGTTACAGATCACTAATGATAAAATTGCCCGTATTGTGTTGTGCTCTGATTATGTGCATTAATATTTATAATTTAGTCATGAATAGGATTTGTATGAAGGAATCAATTAGTTCTCATTCACCTGTAAAATGGCATTGTGGATTTATAAAGACGTCTGTTTTATTTTTTACGGTTAATTTGTTGATTGTTTTTGCTCAGTGGTGGCTGTTTCTCTGTAAGGAATTAGAAAGAACTCATTGTGCCATTCATAAAGTTTGAGAGAAAGAGAGACATAATAGCAACATTTACACTACACTTCTCAGTAACCTTTGTGTCTCAGTCAACGGTCTCAGTACAGGTTGAGGAGAGGAAGAGTCATCAGGACAAAAGAGTCCCTCATCTGTGTTCTACAGCCTGACAGCAGCATCCAAGGGGAGCCAGGTGAACACAACAGGAAAGGCCTCACTCTGCTCTGGTGTTTCGATCGGTGATGAGCTGGACTATTCCCTCTAAGTATTTCTTCTGGAAGGTCTTCTGCCACATTTGCTGATACATGAGGTTTAAAAAGCCTGTAGTATCTCAAAGGTCCATAGCTAGTTCCTTAGTTAGCTCCTTAGCTTACATCTTGCTCAGTCTTCACGGATACAGAGGCAGAAAAAAACATTTGAAACCATCACTTCGCTCAAAACAAAATACATGCTGTGACTTGCTTGACATTGTTTATGGAAAACTTGTGCGTGCTGAGTATTCAATGACAACATATTATTGCCACATTTCATCTTGGTTTGTTCTTTTTCTCTGTAAACAGACTTATCACCTCTTATTTAGCATCACTCAACCCTGAATCTATCTTTGCGTGTCTTAAAGGTTTTTTCTTCCTGCTTCTGTGCAATGAACACTGCTAGTCCTGTACATGTGTCATCCACTTGCAGGAATCAATAAAGTGAATTACCACTAGTACAGCTGACTAAAGCTTCCTATTAATATTTTTGTATTTCTTGTCCATATGTCGTGTATACTTATAGTTATAGACATTTATTGTACATAATAATACAGTATGTACAATTTACTTAAAGGGCCCATATTGTGCAATTTCCTGTTCTAGTGTTCTAATGTTGTCATACCTGGAGTTGTGTTTTGTTTCATTCACACATGTTACACACACAAAACGCTGCATATTTAAACTGTGTTCTTCTCTCAAACAAAAAAAACTCTGTTCCACCTTGTGATGTCATGTGGAATACAAAAGTGTTCCCCTGTGTTTTTAAACTCCATACACCTTCATTAGAGCCACTGGGATGATTTCAGCCCTGGAATTTTCTATTTCTGCTGAGCTAAATGTAGCTGTTAACTTGAAAACTACCACTACATGATGTCACAAGGTGGAACAGAGCATTTTGAGCATTGGAGATGTAGACAGACTGATAATAAAGGGAAATAAAACAAAACACAGCTCCAGATATGGTTTTGATGAGGTAACATCATTTAAACATGGCTTTTAGCTCACAAGAGTGAATTTTGCATGATATATGACCTCTGTTGTTCGAAGTGCTAATATTCTAGTTCAAATTATTAGATTTAAATCCTTTTTAATAGTTATTTATCTTAATTACTGATTGCATTTTTTTACTCTTCTGCTCTTGTACCCTCCGTTGCAACACTGGAATTTCCCTATTGTGGACAAATAAAAATGAATCTTATCTTAACCAAAACAGACAAAGCTTTTTAACACGTATTGCACAATTTCTCTTTCACCTCTATAATGCCCTCAGATGTTTTCAGTTCATTTCTGGGATCAGTGCATATGTTTAGTCACATTTGATTTGATGATTTGAACTATTACTGATTACGACTTTTGTGTTTTGATATGGTTAAAGAGCAACTTACTGCAGATTTTTTTGGGGCACAAGACCAAAATGCATACGGATTCATTTCTACGTAAATCAATTAATTACTAAGGTACATATATTAAAATTGTATTATGTAACTTTTCTGGTGCTTGTCATTACTTCAGAATTTATTGCTTTGCTTGGAATATCCCAAAGGATAGTATTAAACTCCAAGGATAGTGTTAAACTCTATCTATCTCCATGGTGACAAGGAAGCGACGCCACCAGACAAAACTATAGAGCGCGTCTGTGAAGAGGCGAGCCCACTCACAGTGATCACATGTTTTTTCAAGATATTTTCTGAGCAAAAATACCTAAATAAAAATCTAAAATTTATTAAATGCAAAATAAAGCAAAAATAGAGAAGTTTCATGCAAGCACTGTTGAACATCACAGGAGAAGCCAAAAACATCTCCATGAAGACAAGCCGGAAGTGAACCCTCCACTAGAAAAGTCACATGGTGCAGCTTTAATGTAATTAAACAATTGAATCCATACTATTGATACTTTGCAGTGACATCACGCTGGAGGGGTTCTGCAAGTATATTTATGGCAGAATGTTCATCAGTTACCATGGTGACACAATGCAAAGATTAGCAAAGACAGCCAAAAAAGCAAAGTAAATTTTTTTGGTCTGATTTTGTTAAAATAAAGCTCAGATTTAAGTGTAACTTGAGTTCTAGAGCTTCAGACAGAACAGTGCGTACAGTTAGCATCACACCCCTAGAGAATTTTGCAAAGTATCAGTATTATCCATCCAAACCAAGTTCTGAAACCATCAAACCACAATGCATTTGATCCTTAAGTCAAAAAGAACACATCTTTACTGTCAATTCCATAGTGGTATTCCACATCCTATTCACTACAATACCAAAGATATATTACGATTTTACAGTGTGAGAACTTGGCTCACGATCTGAAGAGAAAAACAATTGAAAGAATGTATTTCTCACTTAAAAAATGTGGTTTTGTGAATAGGACACATGTGTTTTGGCATGATAAGGTCCTTCTGAGACAAGGGCTGCTCCTGTTGCCATTTAAAAGACGGTAAGGGTCTTATCTAGTGTTACAAAGCTACAATGATTTCTTATCTTTCTACTGCTGATCTGACACTGTAAGACTGATATAGGGCGGCCGGAGTTATCCCAGAATGCTTTGGGAAAACCAGCGGGAGGGTGTAGAGTGAAAGTGTATAGGGGTGCAGACCACATGTTTTGAACCGAGAGCCAAGCGAAAAGATAGGACTTCACCTGTGACTGGTTACAACATCTAAAAACAAGAATTACTGCCCCTATTCGAAGCTGAGGAGATGTAGTCACCCTTCACAAGCGGTTTGCAGATAAAAAACCCAAAAAGTACATGCGGAAAGCTGGAGAGAAGCCAGTGAAATAGTAGGGGAGTTAGCTGTTTTCAAGCTGTCATATTTGTGGTTATAGGCTTTTGTCCTTGGTTAACATTGACTTAAAAGGACTGGCTCCATTGGGAATGTTAAGCTCGGATATCAGAAGTTCAAAGAGAGAGATGAAAATGGACTTTGGAGCAGACAATTCTATCCAAGCCGTTTAGCTGGCCCTATAGGACCATTACTGTTATTAGAGGAATATTTTTGAGCTGGTCACATGCAAAATGTATCAGCGTATTGACCTTAATAGTTTTTTGTGTACATCAATGACCTCTGCTCACTTCAGACTTTTCTGGTGCAATGTCCACCGCCCGCTTTACCAAAGTATAACATTAAACAGGAAAGCAGGTGATTCCATTTGATCAGATGTGTAAGAATGTTGTGTTTTTGAAGTTATTTTTCCCACAATAAAAACACCTATAATTGAATAAATGCAAAACCATAGACTGTATAAAGTGTACTAAAGTAGTGTCACAAATAGTGTTAGGATCCAGTCAAATAAAGCTCACAAGGCTAGCAGTTATAGGAGCGAATTTCGAGCTGAGTTCCATATCAGGAAAACGAATATATTTACAGACACAAGCGAAATAGTGAAATAAAAAAAACAGAATTATCAAGAGCAGGTTAATACGAACATTAAAAGATCAAAATAACAAGGCTCACTTCAGTAGTTACAGAGAGAAGGGTAAGAATTTTTCAACTTAAAGCCAATTGGAAATGGAGCCAGAAGAGAATCGGAAACAGAATGCAGCATGGAGTTGGCTATATCCGTTTGGAAGACAGACTTTTAATGCCGTAGTGTGGAGCATTCCTGTGGTGCAATGAAAACATCTTGAAATGCATCTTGCTTAATAAAAATGAACAACCCCAAGTGACAGCATTGTGGTTTCTTTTCAAGTTAATTTTATTGTGTTTTGAATATCTTTCTTACTCTACAAAGCATTTGAATTACTTTACAAATGATTCCCTACAAATAGACTTGCTCCCTTAACCTTCCTTACAAATGCTCTTATGATTTAAAACAGAAAACCGAGGTCTCCTGTTAGATATTTTTGACAACTCCGAAACCCACAATCAATAGTTTGGACGTCAGCTCCTTCTTGTGGCTTTTTCATATTGAGTTTCTGGTATTTTTTTAGTAAAACAGAACGTCAACACATTTTTACTAAACTTAACAAAACTTTTCCACACACACTTTAGTTGTTTTAAGTCTTGAATTAGCAGAGCATAAATTATTTTACGTGCTAATTGGAGGAGGTGAGGGATTAATGGCTTCCTCACAAAGGTTGACATGTAATTTCAAAATCTTTGGTGGTTTAAATTTGTAAAAACCACAGCTAGCTCAATTACCATACCTAAGCACCCATATTTACACACAGTTTGTTTTAGTGTTTTAGCTTGATTATAGTTTACACAGTAGAAGAAGTGAATTAAGTGAGTGTGATGTCATTCATAGTGTTCAGCTCCAGTCAAATGAAGCTCATCGAGGCTGCAGTTATGGGGGCAATTAGCAACATTTACAGAGAGAGGCGACTTTTTTTTTTTTTATAGAAAGTGAATTGGAACCAGAATCAATGGAGCTAGAAGTTTGGCAATGCTCACTTCCTATTTGTAACATAGTGGCTAGGAGTTTAGCTATGTCCATTTATATATAGTCTATGGGTTGTACTCAGCAAAAAGTGGAGTGTTAAAATTGACTCTCACAGAATCAATTTTAGCATTTTCTCAAAGTTTATATGAGTCTAATCTGTTCTAGACTTTATTCAACATTTTGAGAGATGTTAATTAAGTAACACTGGACCAAAGTTCCTGTTTAACCTCGAAATCAATAGTTATATTAACATTTTGAGAGTAAACGCATAACACTCTGTAGGGTTATCCTTATCCTTAACAACACACAGAGGTGTTTTATTTTTATACTTAACTGAGATGAAATTATGTACAAAACTGGTTCAAACTGGTCTTCTCTCAGAGGAGTTTGAACCAAAGCGTTTGATGTGCCAAATTAACACTACGGGAAGTTGAATGAACGCTAGGGGAAGTTGACTTAACTTCATCCATCTCAACTCTGACAAATAACCTCAACTCGAACCCCAGTTTAACTTTCAAATTGTTAAAATTAGGGATGCCAAATTATCGCATTAATTGCGATTAATTAATTACAGTCATATTTAGCGCGTTATGTTTCTTAATCGCATTAATCTCATTTTTAGTCTCTAACTTTACTGTTTCTGTATGCAAGTTGCTTTATTATAAAATCTGTTTTTATGTGTTGTTGGGACAACAACACACACACACAAAAACACATTTATAATTTTTTTTATTTCGGTAATTCCACTCATTGCCAGAAACCCACACAAAACGCTCGCAGTAAGAGCGATGTAAACGTCATGTTCACGTTGGCGGCGTCAGTCACACAGTGGACGAGGCCTACAACTTAAATGTCACTGGTGAAAACAACCTGCATAGGCTCATGATGTCTGCAGTACTGTCCTATAGTGACCTGCCACATGAGGGGACACGCACACACAAATACACACAAACACAACCACAAACACACACAAACAAACACACACCTTCATCATCGTCATCAACCTGAGAACGTGCGGACCACGTTTCCTTCCGTAGTTACCGCGCGGACACCGACGTGCTCCCGTGCGCCGCGTACGTTTTCTCAGGTACGCTGCGTAAACCGCGCTTCCAGGACTAAACCAGGACTAAACCAGGACTAAACCAGAACTAAAACCAGAACTAAAACCAGGTCTAAACCAGGTCTAAACCAGGTCTAAACCAGGACTAAACCAGGACTAAACCAGAACTAAAACCAGAACTAACCCATTCCAGGACTAAAACTAGGACTAAAGTAGGACTAAAGCAGGTCTAAACCAGGACTAAAACCAGTGATCTCATATATAAAGCATTTCTCTATCAATAATATTTTTAATATGGTTAAGGAAAGACTGGACTTTTTATTGTCTTTAAGTAGACAAAAGTTATTATGTTCAGATTTCCTCGTCTTTGCTACTTTACAGCAAACAGTTTCTTATTCATGGAGACTTGGGCTCAACAGACAATTTGGAGAGATTTGTTAAACAATAAATGACTTTATAAAGTCACTTTTTTTTGTTCTATATCAGGCTTTTGATCTGCCACAATAATGTAATAATGAATTTCAATGAAAATACCTCAAATTGAAGGCTTTTCTCAGCAATTTTTAGGTGAGATTAAAAAGAGATTAATTAGATTAATTAATCACAGATCATAATTAATTAATCTCTAAATTTTTTTAATCGCATGACAACACTAGTTAAAATAACACTTTTTTGTGTTAAAAACAACTCTGAAATATTTTACCTTGAAATTTTAACCCTGCAGTTTTTGGATAGCATTAGTTCAGCAGTGTGTACTTTTAGCTAACTGAACAGGGATCATTTATTTCATGGTATTAGGCCAGCATGTGTTTTACATGTTTCCAACACAGACCTCTGAAATCATAAAAACTCAAATTATTGGCTCATAAAATAACAACAGAAAGCCATAAACCAGGCCGATTCTGCAGGGGTTGACTGTCAAACCTGGTTTCTATTCACAATTAATACATGCCATAAATGCCTGTGTAAATATCAGATAGGATAAATCTGCTAATTTTCTGCTAGTATAACTTTGATTACATCTCTCCAGGCCCTGTTTTATGTGGAAACGCTTTGATAAGGCCTTGATGTATTATTTACAACCAGAAATTAGCAAATGTCTTTACGGCTTAACTTGTTTGATCTGTGATAGTAAAGATTGAAATGAACAGAAAGGCTGAATGCAATAATCATTTGCATCTAATGAGCTCTTATGTTTACAGTTTATGATTAAAATTAATTTAATGACCCAGTAATATTACTAGGATAACCAATTTAGGCCATACTTTAGCTCAACAGTGACCGTCTACCCTCCCGGTTCCACAAGTAAAGTTCTCATTCATTTTTCCCATCAACATTAATATTAAAAGTGTGAAAGCTTGCTCAGAGCTAATCAGTTTTGTGGTAACTAATGACCACAGGACTTTAGTTTTATTAAAAATCTCTTTCTGAATCTTTATAAATCACCAAGTTATTAAAACATTTCACACGATCTTGCATTTAAATGTGCTTTAGACGTAAGTTACTACATAGCTGAATTTTTTGAAAGGTCTGTGGTAAAAATGAATGGGAAATGTACTTCCGGAACCATAGCAAGCAGTCACCATTGAGCTCCATTCATAGTCAGTACAATTTGGATTAATGTTTAATTACATAATTACGATATATAAGTTACGATATCCCATTTTATTCTTGTAAGACTTTTCCTCCATGGGGCAGGCTGTATTGTAAACACAACAGTTTGTGACAAATACAGACGCTGCGTCCTGTCTGCATCTAATTATGGGACATTTTATTGACCGCAATGGAGGAAAGACTGTTGTTTATTTTCATCTCACAGAACCGTGCACATGCCCAGGAAATTCACAACATGAACACTTGTAAAGTGCCGAAGAGTTTGTAAGAGCTATACAGGAAAAAGTTAGACTATCACTATAGACTTAGACAAGCTTTATTGCTCCACATGGAAATGACACGGTCCTTTCACTGCTATTAACAGTATAAAAACAGACAGTGAAGATGACCAGGCTTGTAGTATAAAACACTTACTGTGATAAAGTAAAAAGTGGTCAAAAAGGCATTCTGTTGGAATTAGAATAAAAGTCCTTTGATGGTCGCATGGGACAAGCCAACACATTTCAACACACGTAGTGTTTTGTATATATAAATGGACATAGCTAACATGCTAGCCACCACCTTCCAAATAGGAAGTTCACATGTGGGCTCTTCCAGCTCCTATTGATCCTGGCTCCCACTGATTTACATCAGAATATTGTTGCCCCTCTCTGTGATTGCTGCTATGAGCCTTGTCATTTTGGTGTTAAAATGTTCGTATTGACACGTTCTACATGATCCTGTTTTTTTGTTTTGTTTTTGTACACTCTGGGTGACGTTACACTCGCTTAGTTCACTGTTTTATACAGTCTGTGTTGGTGATACACAAATTTGGCAGGGTTGCATAGTCATTTTGGTACAAATGAAAGAAATCCCCTGCTTGCACATTGAGCCCCCCATTTTTCGACCACAGAAGACTTGTTTCTTTTATTAAGCCATTTTAGAGCAATATTGCGATTTAAAATTTGCTAATTATAACATAATAACCCACGGGTGTCATAGATTATAGCTACATAGTAGACATGGGCACAATAGGTTTTGCGGGGCAATAGGTCTTGCAGTGTAGCGTTGTAGTTTCAACAGTATTAGCACAATGTTGCTTGCTCTGTCTCCTCTTCCACCTCTTAGTTTAGAGTGCATATATTGGACCTATATAATACACCCAGTTCTGAAATCCTGTTTTCATGCCCAGACTCTCCCCCTCACCTTGTAATAATGATGAAATAACCTTTAAAAAATATATGGCATTATAAACAGGAAACTATGAAAGCAAGTGGAAATGCCCTCCAAGAAGCTTTAAGTCCAGATTCATTTTGGGGAGTGGATAGTTTATGACTCATCACTGCTGCAAGATAAGAAAAATATTTACGGTCACATCAAGTTAATGAAACATTTGAAGTTTGTTTTTCAAGCAGATTAATAATATTTGAAGAGTTCTATTTTTAGAACTTTGCAAATCAACGTTCTACCTCTTCTGCGCTCCTTTCCACATGTGACTCACTGATGTTCCAAGTTCGTCATCTACAAATAAACTGAAAGAAAAGACAAGTGCTTCTCAATGAAAAGTCAAGTGGTTGTAACAAAAGCATCTCTAGGTTGAAATAAATTACGCTATTTCTTTTGTTTCATGATCAAAAAGGGACAAATTTCAGTGTTACTTTAATGTTTTATTTTTACCACCCATATTACCAAAGAGGGTTGTTTTTTGTTTTTTTTTTTTTTTTATTGACTTTGGTCATACAGGCTTGATGTAGTGAATATTGAACATTGCCCTTTTGCTGTCTTTTTCCAGCATCAATAACATCATTTGTCAGTGCTATAGGAGTGTGCCCCATGCTCTGTAGGTGGCTCTGACCCCTCTCGCTCAGCCCGTGGACATAAACACAGATGTTATTCATACAGTCTTGATGTAATGGATAGCAGTACAACTAGAAGCTGTCATCCTACTTTTAAAATGCATTTTTTTAACTGCACAAGCTTGGAGTGCAACAAATAGACTTTGAAATAAACTAAAATCAACAGTTAAAACAATTCACAGTTCAAAAAAAGCAATATTGTAAAATTAAAGGGACAGTCCAGAATTTTGGACACAGGACCTCATTTCCTAGTTAGTCAGGGTGTTGGAGACATGTGGAGACACTTTTTTTTTAAAATATTCCATCCAGTCCTTGTATTTGCAGAGGTCGCTGGTGCTAGGCTAGTGCATGTCAATGGCCATAGTTATCCTGACACTAAAAACAGTCTTACCCACTCCACAAAACACCCGAAGCAAATCTATTATTACGCCAGACTGTTGATGTGAATGTCTGTGTCGAGAATAATTTCAGAAGTAAAACCAACCATGCATTTGAATAATTTATGTTTGAGCAGCAGCAGCGAGTTGTACTTCCTGATAGAAAGTTTGGCAGCCGCGGACTGATATCACCTACCACCTATCTTACCAGCGAAGTAAAATTCCGCTGCTGCTGAGAAAATATTCCCTCAGCATGTGACGATTCATGAGATACAAGGTTAGTTTTATTTCAGACATTATTCTATCAACACAGACATTCACATCGACAGTCTGGCATGATGATAGATTTGCTGCGGGTGTTTTGTGGAGTGGGTAAGACTGTTTTTAGTGGCAGACTAACTATGACCATTGACATGCACTAGCCTAGCACCAACGACCTTTGCAAATACAAGGAGTGGATGGAATATTTTAAGAAGTGTCTCCACACGTCTTCAACACTCTGGCTCACTAGGAAATGAGGTCCTATGTCCAAAGTTCTGGACTGTCCCTTTAAAATTCCTTTAAGATGTATTTATGATTTTGCTGCTAAAAGTGCACAATGTAAGTTTCTGTGCTACAAGCCTGAACACTCCACTTCCGAGTCTGTGCTGTTCTCCAAACATTGAAAGAACATTATATATTGAACATTATATGACGCTGCCTTTTTTTCTAGCATCAATAAAATCATTTCCCAAACCTCATCCAGTGCTTTAGGAGTGTGCACCATGCGCTGTAGGTGGCTCTGACCCTTCTCGCTCAGCTTTTGGATATAAACACAGACACAGATGAAAACATCCCAGACCACTCAATAAAACGCTCTGTGGACTCCCCTCCTTTTTCACCCTAACTCCCTCTCCTTTGTCTTTTTTATTCCTAATAGTCCCTGTCTTTCTCTCCCTCCCCCTTTATCACCCCTATCAAATTTTCCCTCTCCATTTCATACTCTTCTTCTCTCTCCCTCTCTGATCCTTCTCTCACAGTTCTCTTCTATCCATCTTTCTTTCTCTCCTCTGCTTTTATGCTCATTCTCTCAACCTCATCTGCCCCACCTCAGTCTCTCTCCCTCTCCCTCTCTGATCCCCTTTCACCTGATCCCACTCTTTAAGGGCCTGTTTACACAACGCTTACAGGTTAAAACAACAAAATATTTTATCGGAAGTGCCTTTCGTTTAGACGGTGACGGCGTTTTTGGGGCTTAAAAACGCAAAAATCTGAAACCACCCTCCAGAGTGGAAAAGTTGAATATGCTCCACTGTAGCGTTTCCATCTACACTGCCCAAGACGCAAAACTCTGGTCAGATCGAAACCTTACATGCATACCCAATCGAATTCCACACACTTTTGCATCACCATATGCATGCAGATTTCCTCCCGAAAACACTTGTCTAAACTCAGATTAAAAAGTGAAGACACAACACCACTTTTGCGTCTTCTGTTCAGACCATCATCATATAAACGTAGCCTTAAGTGCTGTCTTTTTCACGATCCTCTCTCATTTTCGTTGTCTTTCTGTCTCTCTTCTCTCTCTTTCTCTCTCTCTCCCTCCCCCCCTTTCTCTCCGTCTATCTTGCTGTTCAGACTCCCTCCGTTCACCTCCACTTGCCCTGTATTGAGGCACTAAGCTGTAAAGCACTGGCCCCTCAGAGGTCGTGACCTTTACCTGAAAACCACAGATGACAGGTTGTATTTACACAGGTGAAACGGGAGGACGCAGTATACAGGCCATTTTACTGTTGCCTTCACAAACCCGCACAAATGAATAAAACGTAACAACATGGAAAGTCTGGATTTGCCCCAGACATAAACAGCTACAGGTGTGTAATACCACCCAGAGACTACAGGCTTCTGGCAATACTTTTTATAACATATTATTTTAAAAGTCCTGTATTACGCAAAATAGACTCTTGTGAGCTTTAAGCCATGTTATAATGCTGTTACCTCATCAAAAACATGCCTGGAGTTGTGTTTTGTTTCATTCACACGTTTCAATAATCCTTTATTATTAGTCTGTCTAATTCCCCAAAGCTCAAAATGCTCTGTTACACCTTGTGATGTCATGAAGCTGTAGTTAACAGCTACCTTTTGTTCAGTGGAGATTGACAATTTCAGAGCTGAAATTATCCAAATGATTCTATCTTACAAGGGAATTACTGTAAAATGGTTCAAAATATCCCCATTAAAGCCAGATTTGCGGAGAGTCTATCCCACTCACTAAGAATCCATGTTCTTCGAGGTATGTTTGAGCAACAGAAAACACCTGTAATGTGTAGTTTTTTTGTTGTTGTTGTTGTTGTTTTTTTAAGTAAAATGAGTAAAGAAAAAAATACTCGATAGATTAGTTTAATGCTATACTGTGGAACATTCTAGACAAAGCAAAAATATCTCTATTCGACAGGCAGGTAGAGGACTCCCCACCAAAATTTGTATAAAAAAATAAAAATAAAAAAAAAGATGTACAACTGACTGAACATTTTCTTGGTTATTATTTTGGACTTTATTTGCATGTTCTATCATAATAAATAGGCCTCGCTCAGATATGATCCTAAGAAATCCTGAGAGGAAAAGATAAAATGGCTCTGATCTTTACACCCAGGTCAAAAATAGCTCTGAAGACTCAGTAGAATAATAACTGTTAAAACCATCAGTCAAGTCTTTCTGAGTGTCTCACAAAGAAAAGCCCGCATTTTCTTCTCCTCCGCTGAGCTTCTTTCACCTCTGTAAATGAGCCGCTTCAGTCGAGATGAGGGGATATTGATGCTTTTGTGTGAGTTTGAACCTTGTCATTTGTGGACACTTTATTCATGCTCTCACAGACTGCACCAGACAGCAAACGGGAGAGATGTCTTCTTATCCTGGCATCAATCAGAACAGTTTACTGCTATAAAATTCAAATTGTCATTCAAATATATTCAAATGTGAGAGTGGTGATTGTACTGTGCTGGGATAGAGGCAACACAACATCTGCATAGGTCATTATACTTGTATTTTTCTCTCTCAATTGCAAAAGAGATTTGTATGAATGGGCATACAAAATTGGTCTCTATTACACAAAACTGACTCTTGTGAGCTTCAAGTCATGTTAAAATGTTTTACCTCCTCAAAAACACACCTGGACTCATGTTTTGTTTCATTCACACATGTTTGAGTAACCCTGCATTACTAGTCTGTTTACATCTTCAAAGCTCAAAATGCTCTGTCCCACCTTATGATGTCATGTAGTGGTAGTTTTGAAGATAACATCTACCTTTTATCTTTTGTTCAATTCTGACTGGTAATTCTAGGGCTGAAATCCAAATAATTGTAGATGTATGAAGCTTTATAACACTTGGAGCACTTCCTGTATTCCCGCATGACATCACAAGATGGAATAGAGTGTTTTCTGTTTCAGAGAAGAACTCAGCCTAAATATGAAGGATGTTTGTGTTAAACATGTGTGAATGAAACAAAACACAACTCCAGGTATGTTTTCTGACAAGGAAACAACATTATAACATCAAAAAATAAGCGTAATATGGGCCCTTTAAAGAAGACCTGTTGTGCTTGTGTCGGCTATATAGTTATAATCTACTCATGGATCATTATGTTTTAATTTACACCTTTTAAATTGCAATATGGGAGCAGACGTCACCGTAAACGTCAGCACAACAAAGAGTCATGAAGCTATTGACCTCTCCTAGCTGCATATGACGCTAGCAAGCAGCTGATTTATTTATTTTTTTCATTTGTAACAAAATGACTACAGGATGCTGCCAAATGCTACATATGCCATAGGTTAAAAAAATAAGACTGGAGAACGAAGTAAGCACAGCAGTGGGCGTATGCAATGAAAACATGGATTGATTGCCAACATGGCGTCTTGAAAATAAGTGAGTAAAGATTACTCAAACATGTACGAATCCCACCAAATACATCACCGAGAGGGGAAATGAGAACAGAAACAACTATAGCATGGTTAAAAGTTCTGAAAAGGCAATTGTGCGTAATAGGTCTCCTTTAAGAGTTGACATATTATTCAGATATTTGAACTAATTGGATACCTCACTGCGTGTAATTCAGATAGATGTCGAGGTTGCCAGCACAGGGTTAAAATTAGGCTAGGCAGTTAAAATTAGGTTCAAATCAATAGCTGTTATCCTGAAATTTGATATGTAACCAGCAGTGAAAGGAACAGACACTGAAATGATTAGAATTAATCTGGTGAAAGAATATGGACTTTGAGGAAAACCACCTCATCATATGGCAAAATTTAAAATTTTTAGCTCTTAAAAGAGGAGACAAAATATTGGCATAATTTTGCTTAAACATTTCACATTTTAATTTAAATATTTTGATATGAAGATAAAGCTAAAGTGCAATCAGTAAATCATATTGAAATTAATTCAGTTTTTTTGATATATATAATTTTGATCATTTTGAGCATATTATTAACAAAATGAACAAATACTTAACAATATTGCTTTGTCTAGAATGTTCCATGGTATAGGTTAAACCTGTCTATCATGAAGGATACAATCAGGTGGCAGCATTACACTACATTACAGTTCAGATCTGTGGAGAGTCGCCTTTATTCACAGAAGGAACTATTGTATTTTTAAGCAATAGAAACACCCATAATGTTGGATGGATATGTTTAATGCCATATCATGGAACATTCCTGGCAGAGCAATAACATCTCCATGGAGACAAGTAGGTAGCGGGCCCTGCACAAGAAAACTTACACAGTGCATCTTCATGTTTTTCTTTTTTCACCTACTAAAGCAATTTGTAGTTCTAAAAGGATCGCATTGACCAGTGGCGTATTGACAGCGAGACAAGGAAAGCTGGGTAATAGTATTAGCTGGTTGGACCCTATCAAATATCAATCACACATAACCTGATCTTTCCCTTTGCCTTCCTCCCAGCATCCTTTGCCTTCTCCTGAGCATTGGACTTCCACAAACAACTCAATATTACTAAATAACATGTGGCAAACGCTCTCATTTGGAGCTTCAATCATCCCTCTGCATCTGTCTTCCTGATTAGGTTAAAGTTACTGTAAATGCAGATGTATGTGAGCCATTATACCTGTTTTATTACCAGTGATCAAACGCTCTAACCACACAGGGGCTGTGAGCACAAAATATGTCTGTTTAAGTTTAAGTCCTGGAAAGTCTTGCTAGTTTTCATTCAAATATAAATACATCTGCATAGGGAAGTACTGTTTATATGTCAGTCTTGCTTTCATTTCAGACTAATAATAAAGGATTAGTAAAGACTAATAAAAGACCAAACCTGTGACAACACAACTCCACGTATAGGTTGATAGGCATGACTATCATTAAATACATCGCAAATCAGAGTGCCTCTGCCATCCTTTTTTCTACTCCACAAGAATTTAAGCCCTCCAGTTTGATGAGCACCTGTATGCGTAAGTTTTTGATTCAGTGCAGCATTCCAATATCTTTATTTTTACAACTCCACGTATGTTTTTAATGTCTTAAAGCTCACAAGAGTCAATTTTGTGTATAATAGGACCTTTAAACAGTTGGTGTGTGTTTGTTTGGTTGGTTGGTTGTTTGTTTGTGCATGTGTGCATGTGTGCATGTGTCTGTGTGTGTGTGTTGCGTGTGTTGTGAAGTGTGATTGGCAAGTGAACTCCCAACAAAACTATGTGGTTCATTTGTTTTGTATTCATCCCAATAGTGGATTTCAATATCCCACAGCTGGCACGCTGCTATAATCCAGAAATGTAACTCCTGAGAAGTTTGGACAGTTGGGAATGAAATATTAGTGAGCTTTCTATGGTCTCTAGACTTCAAGGCAAGAATCTGTGACCACCATTACAATTCTAGTGGTTCTATGATTCTATTTCAAATACCTGACTGCCAGTGTGCCAGTCTGAAGTGTTTTGGATTGTTAGGAAAATCCAGTATGCCCTCTTATTATGCACAGGTCTTGACCTCAACTGGACTTTTACTTTTTAAGCAGAATATTATAATTAGTATAAATATTAGAATTATTAGTTTAGAATTTTGTTACTTATTTTTAATCTAATCTTCTTGTAATCTTCTTGTGTAAGATGTTGTATCTAATTTTTACTGTGTTAAAAACCTGAAAAGCAGAACTAGTTAATTTCACAGTGCTCCAAAGTTATTCCTCACTTACCTTATGTATTCCAAGCATACTAAGTATTCATCATCATAAGCGCTTTCCACCACAACATCTAGCATTCTAACTGCATACTTCCTGAATCTCAGATAATAAAATGTTTTTTAATTAGATGTAGACAGAGCACAGTAGATTTATTTTGACCTCTACATAAAAAAAAAAAAAAAAAGTTTAATACTTTTAAAGGTGCACTATGCAACTTCTAACTTAGAGGTACTCTGCTTGCTTCTCTCCATGGAGATGTAATTTTTTTTGCCTTGAATGTTCCACAGTATGGCATTAAACATACTTCCTTTGCATTTGTTCCATTACAGGTGTTTTATCGTTCAAAAAATATCTTGAACTCTTACCATGTGTAGACTTGTTTCTACATCGATCTGACCATTAACCTTTCTCCATTGTGATTACCAAGTTTATTTCCATTCTGTGGAATAATCAAGGTGAAACAGTAATGTTTCCACGGAGACAAGCAGGTGGTGGACTCTCCACCTGAAAAGTTACACAGTGCACCTTTAAAGCAGAATATTTCCAGAAATTCTTATTTTTAGCTTGTGTGGCTTTAAAGTTTGAACTGTATTACACACAAAAAAAAAGTTTGCAAAGAAAAAATGTGTCCATGACACATTAATTTATAGTGATATAAATGGCCAGTATGAAGTCAGCTTTATTATGCCACATCCACTTAATTCAAAGTCCCAATACAATTACACTACACACACTATTTTCTCTCTGAAATATATTGAACCTCACAGCAAACTACTACCACAACTATTGCTTATGATCTTTATGGTTCGATTTGATGAATTTGTTTTTTAAGTGTAGCTGGCATGTCACGGGGTAAAATGCTGAAAAAGCGCTGTGTCTAAATGTCTCAAGGTGAAGTACAGGGTCAGACCACAAACAATGTAAACCCCCATTGATTTACAGAAGCCCGCCTCATCCCTCTTTGTAATAGCCCCTATAAAGCAGGTACCAAGAAGAAGTGGGTAGACCAGGTGAACGTTAGCAGCTACAAAATGTTTTTCAAGCACTTTTCATTTGAAATTATCTCCCATTTTTAATCATGAGCAAAGGACATGTTTCAGAATAAACTGTTAGCCCTGCCCACTCTGTTGTTTAACCATGACAGAGTAACACATGTTTAGGACTCACAGGTAGTTGTTGTTGAGGACCATTTGACCATAATGATTTGTCAAAGTCTGATCCCATCAGATATGAGAAGCTAAGTAAGGCTGGGCCAGATTAGTACTTGGACGGGAGACCACTGGGAAGGTCAGGTATCACAGAGGGGAGCCAGTCATAAAAAGTATCACTGTGTCCTTCAGCAAGGCACTTCACCCATATTGCCTTGTATGAAAGTGGAGTGTGTGTGAGTGTCGGTGGTGGTCAAAGGGGCCGAAGGCACAGATTGGCAGCCTCGCTTCCGTCAGTCTGCCCCAGTGCAGCTGTGGCTACAATAGTAGCTTACCATCACCGGGTATGAAGTTAATGAATAATGTTCTGTAAAGTGTCTAATGGACAAATGTCTTAAAGATGCACTATGTAGCTTTTCTGATGAGAGGATTCACCACCGTGTCTCCAGATGCTTTGCTGTTGTTTTTCACACTGAGAAACATTTATTCTTAGTGTGAGTGCAGCAGCCTCTGCACAGGTCCGATCTGTGTCTTGGCTCCTTTTTTCTCTTTAGAGAAGCATTGAGTTAGACTCAGAGAAAACAAAAATAATGGTGGTATAAGTGCAATTTCTTCAAATAGTTACTCAAGAATGCACTACCTGTCAAAAGTTTGGACACATCCATTCAATATTTTTTGTTTTTCTTTATATTCACCACTTTGTTCACTGTATATACTGTACATACGGAAGACATGAATTTGCTTGAAGTTTTCTAAAATGGTTTTCACGTCACAGCTGTGCTTTGTCAGGGTCTAGAAATGCCAAAAGTGCAAACCAGGGTTCAAAGCAAAGGCTGGCTATGTTTTAAAATCTGAAAGTTTTGAGTTAAGTTTATTTTTAGTTTATTATGTGAGTTCATTCATAGTTTTGTTCCCTGTGGGAGGACATACAATGTAAATAATCATGGAAATAAGGAAGAAAAATACAAAGAAAAGTGAGTCTAAACATTTGACTTGTGGTGTATATATTTCTTTTCTCTGGCATTGATTTACATGGACCCAGGCTCATCCCTCTTGGTAACAGCTCTTGCAGATGCTGGTGTAATTTTTCCATGTTGGTTTCTCCTCTTTAGTGGTCGCTGGTCGTGAGGTTAATGATTTAACGAGTGGGACTGTGTGAGAAGCAGACGTGTATTCAAAGTGCAGCTCACCGGGGCACTGTTATTTCTATCTAATTGTTTCCTGATCTTTGCCCTTGAGGTTTGGGCTGACCCTACATATCCTGACTGACGGGGAAGATGGAGGAGAGGAAGGAGGGAGGAGAGGAGGGAGGAGAGGAAGGAGGAAGGAGGTCCAGATCCAGGTGCCAACCAAGTACAAGACGCCAATTTGGTCCTGACATAAACTCAATCCATCACCTCCAAATGCAAAACCTGGATGTGTTTAAAGTCTCGCATTGGCAATTCCACTCAAATTGTCTCCATGTAGACAGTTGTAATGGTCCAGGTGAGGCCAGGACTGATGCACACAATGTTCGAAACAAAATGTAAATAAAGCTATAATAAATGACTACAGAAAATCATTTTTAAAAGATAAATTAATCCCATTTTAGTTGTATAATTTTCCACTGGGGTTCACATCTCAACAGCAGATAAGTTACACAGACAGTAATTTTCAGTCTCCCCAGAGAAAGTGCACTGATGACGTGTTGGTGCACTTGAAAAATAGGCAAGGCGAGTTTATTTGTATAGCACAATTCAAACATAAAGTAATTCACAGGGCTTTAAAGAAGAAGAAGGACATTCAACCACAATACAATCAGATCAGAGCAAATAATCATCATAAAATTAACCGTAAAAGAGAAGAGTGCATAATAAAAAACCTTTCAGTCATATGCAGAGTTAAACACAACTGCCCTGAGTCTGGATTTAAACATTGTCAGAGCAGAGGTCTGTCTCACATCTTCAGCAAGACTGGAACATTTTAGCTATAAAAATGAAATGCTGACTCCCCATGTTTAGTCTTGACTAAACTAGGATTAAACCAGGTCTAAACCAGGTCTAAACCAGGACTAAAGCAGAACTAAAGCATAACTAAATCAGAACTAAATCAACAATAAACCAGGACTAAACCAGTACTAAACCAGGTCTCAACCAGAATTAAACTAGGACTAAATCGGCACTAAACCAGGACTAAACCAGAGCTAAACCACCCCTAAACAAACTAGGACTAAACCAGGACTAAACCAGGTCTCAACCAGAACTAAACCAGAACTAAAGCACGCCTAAACAAAAAAGAACTAAACCAGGACTAAGCCAGAACTAAGTCAGCACTAAACCAGGGCTAAAGCAGAACTAAACAAGGACTAAACCAGGACTAAACCAGAACTAAACCAGGTCTAAACCAGGTCTAAACCAGGACTAAACCAGAACTAACCCAGGACTAAACCAGGTCTAAACCGGGTCTAAACCAGAACTTAACCAGGACTAGATCAGGACTTTACCAGGACTATCAGGAGGCCGGTCCCTGTGGTCCCTTGTAGTCCTGTGTTATTAAAACCATCCCCTAACCTCAAATGTTTTTGTGTTATAAACTGTTTTAAATGTTATAAACAAAAAGTAGAAAGTAGAAAAGAGAGAGTAAATCTGGGCTAAACTAGGACTAGAACAGGACCAAAGGAAGTTTACATTAGTACTAAACCAGGATCAAACCAAAACAAGTTCAAGTGTGAATGCAGCCTGTTTGGTACGTCTTATCCACAAACATTTAAATCCACTATTTATATGTTTATAGTGTCAACTTGTCTGAAACAGGAAAAATAAAACCCCTTCAATTTGAACGCAACAAGATGGAGAGAGAGACGCAGGACATGATTGGACCAGAGTTTGAGTGACTTCTGAAGACTTGACCGGCGTTTGGCTTCACTAAACATGTTTGAGACTTGAATCGTTTGAGTCTTGGCTTGACTCCTCACACGTGGCCTGCCTCCAAGTCCAGCTTTATTTGCATTAACTGTGTCCAGAAGGTGCTGCCTGCTACACAGATTTGTGGTGTTTAGGATTTCAAAATGTGTGCAGAAAATGTTATAAATTACAGTTGAAAGAACAAACATATGTTGTGAGTCAGTGGGGAATAAATCTAGATGCATTGTTTATGGAAATTGCGTAGATCTTGGACAGTGCTTAAAAGATCGGCCAGTTGGGAGCCTATAGGTTTCAACAGTGCATTGATGAGCTGACAAAGTTGTAAATTGCGTTGTTTACTTTAGTCTATCACATCAGGGTTAAAGATGTATTATGTAACTTTTCATGTCTGCCACGTGCTTGTCTCCATGGAGACGTCATCACTTAAAGCAGACCTATTGCAAAAGCGAGTTTTCAGAGTTTTTAACATGTTGACGCCATATTGCTGCTCAATCCATGTTTTCACCATCACTGGCATACGACTCCGTACTCACTTAACTTCTCCAGTTTTATTTATAGTCAGTGACACGCGTAGGATTTGGCAGCGTTGCATAGTTATTTTGGTATAAATAAAAAAATAAAAAATAAAAATACACTAATTGGTAGCATGAGCTGCTTTTGTTGTGATGAAATTTACAGCAGCCTCAGCTCCGATTGGGCACCACAGTTTTCTAACATAGACGTCGGTGGACTTGTTTCTTTTGTTAAATCATTTTGGATGAATATTGTGATTTAAATGTGCAGATTATAACATAATGATCCACGGGTGTCATAGATTATAACATAAAGCAGGCTCAAGTGTAGTATGTGTTCTTTAAACATTTCTATATCCTTGAAAACTGCCAGACCAAGTTACAAGTAAGATCTATGGAGACGTGATAAGAGGTGTTTTCCAAATTATTTTAAGCAATTAAACTGTAATTGAATAAATATAGAATAGTGCTTATTTTGACAGTTGGTAATATTTTCCTTGATGGTGCTTATATTTTTTGGGAAGTTTTGTGTCGATAAATTGGTTTCGTCCTTATCTGCATTTTGAAATGAAACGTCCAAAGAAAACACAACCCATTTCCTGGGCTTTTTAGATTAAATTCTTTATCTCCCATTCGATTTTGGAACATGTCATTTATGATAGATTCAACCGTCAAAGCAGTTCCTGGAAGCAGAAGCAATCCACTTAAGTTGAATTTGTTCAGTGTTTTTGAAAGTGAACTTTTCTTGAAGAGGTCATTTCTTATGTGTGTAATTTAAAAAATATATAGAGAGAGAAAATTTTTAAGCAAATTTTCCAAAAAACAAAAAGAGGCAAGAAATGTAAGCTTGGCTCTTTTAATGTTTCTGTTTTGAATATAACAAAGATTGTCAATTTTGGCCATTTTTACTCCTAACATTTTTATATGTCAACATTAGATGATGAAAATCTGTCTTGCATTTATGTGAGTAAATTACAAAAGAAGTGTTTTTCTACTTTAGATGTCGCTCAGAAACACATGCATTCTTACTGAGTAGTGTAGCCTCTCCACAGGATCTGACTTATGATATGACCTGCTTGCACTACCTATTTGTCTCTGTAGAGAGAAAGTCCAGAAAAGTCACATAGTGAATGTTTAAAGGACTTATATTACACAAAATTGATCTCTTTTGCTTTAAGCTATTAGAATGTTGTTACGTCCTTTGTGTTTTTCATTCAACACATGCTTGAATAAACTTATATTATTAGTCAATGTACATCTCCAAAACTTAAAATGCTCTGTTCCACCTTGTGATGTCACCAAGCAGCAGTTTTCAAGCTGTCTTTCACATTTTTTTTTTGTAGATATGGGTAATTTCAGGGCTACAATTATCCAAAAGATTCTAGTGAAGGTGCAATGGGCATCACAAGGTGGAACAGAGTGTTTTCTGTTTCAGAGAAGAACCCAGCCTAAATGTGCAGGTCTGTTTGTGATGAGGGAAACAACATTATAACATAGATCAGATAGATAATAGAGTAATATGGGCTCTTTAAATAACAAACAGTGTGGTAGAATAAATCATTGACATTTTAGACGAAATGTTTTCCCTTGTGAATAGTTTCGTGCATGAAAAAAAAATGTTCCAGAATAAATTGTTTCATGAACTCTCATTACATCAGTAGAGAGACATGATTCTTCTTGCTTTCTGTCCGGACTCTGGGTTGAATTTGCACCAAAGCCATTAAATATTGCTTTGCGATTCCTGATATCCTCTTTCCTCTCTGTCCCCCTTTTGTTTATCACTGGAGGGGCCTAAATTAAGTTTCAGCCTGGGCGATTCGAACCAAATATATCCATTTTCTTGTCTCACACCACAGTGACCAGGAGTCTCATATTGCTTTTTGCGCTCTGCATTTTCCATAGCCGACATTCACATCACTGGGGTCACTGCAGTTGTGGTTTATGGGCTGAACAGGGTTGGAAAGTTCACTCGTGCTGTGATGGTCCAGAGTGTAGCCAGCCCCTGACAGCACCCCCTAGAGACAAAGCTGTGTCGGGGCAAAGAGGAGGCACGTAGCACAGGGAGGGATGGAGGGATGAATTTGAAAGTTGAATAAATCAAGTTTTCTGGTATCACTTTATAACAGCTTCACTTTTATTAGCCTTAAATAAAACATGAACAAAGACTGCAAAAGGTGCATTGTGTGACTTTTCTGGGATGGAGGAACGCATTTGAAAGTGGAATAAATCAAGTTTTCTGATATCACTTTTTAACAGCTACACTTTTATAAGCATTAAAGGTGCATTGCGTAACTTTTCTGGTGGAGGGTCCATCAAATGCTTGTCTCCATAGAGATGTTATTGCTTTGTCTGGAATGTTTCACAGTGTGGCGTTAGACCTTTCTATCTTCAGACCAAACCAGACCAAGTTACAAGTCAGATCTGCAGAGAGGCAACCTGGCTCACAGTCAGAATGCCTGTTTTTTCAGCAATAAAACCACCTGTGATTTAATAAAAGTAAAGTTGAGCTGTTTAATGTCATACTGTGGAATATTCCAAGCCAGGCTGGCGCAACTTAGTGCCTCCTCTCAATTTCATTTCTCTCCAGCGACTAGGTCAGGACCCCAAAACTCCGGAAGTGCGAGTCCGGGCACCAGCCAGTCAGCAAAGAACCGTACATTCTGTGTTGGCAAAGATTCCCAAGATCAAGGATGTAAAGCTGGAACAATAAGAATGTTTGGCAAATTTTATCAAGAGAAAAGATGTTATTGCCCTTTTTTCTACGGGATTTGGGAAAGGCTTAATATACCAGTTAGTCCTGTTAGCAGCGCATTACATACGTCTCGACCAAATAGCATCGACTGGTTAAATAAAAATGTGCCCCCTACAGTTAAGTGAACAAATCCTCATGCTGAGAGGTCAGACTGTTTCCATAAAGTGAAACCGGCTGATGAATCATGCTAGAATATTCCAGGCAGAGCAATGACATACCCATAGAAACTAGCATAGCACACCTTTAATTTATAACAAACACAGTAGTTTATTAAAAATGACTCATGCTTAGTAACTACAAAACTAGGGGTTAGGTGTTAGGGTTAAAGTATTAATTAACTAGTTCCTCAGCCTGAATCACTAATCAGTAACTATCTGTTCATCATGCTGAAGGTTAATTAAAGTTTAGTATAAAGTGTTACCAGAAGCAAAAGACAAACTTTAGAAAATTTCTGGTGGTTGGTCACCATCTGCTTGTCTACATGAAGATGATTTTGTTTCACCTGCAAGCCTCCATGGTGATGCATTATTAAAAACATTTTTGCAATTATTAATCATAGGTTTGTATTTGTCAAAAACATTCTGACTGTGAGGAGACTTCTCCAAAGACCTGACCTGTAACTCGGCCTTCTAGCATTAACTTTGACAGAAAAGTTACACCAGAAAAGTTGCATATAACTTTAAAACTTGATTGGCTCATTCACTATTAGCAGTGGAGTTTAGAAAAGTTTAGAATACAGCAATGTAATCTGTGACACATTGTAAAACATACCAAAATAAAATTATAAAAATGATTGTGAGGTTCTGTAGCATTACCAGTTCAGCAGATACTGAATGTGAGCCAGAAATATCAAAGCTTATTGATGTTATTATTGCTATCATTTTCTTTTTTCTTTTTATTTTTTTTATATTGTGTCTGAATTTCTGTCTATGGTTTATTTTAAGATTATGTTTTGTGTGCCCAGTTTTTTTTTTTTTTTAATTAATGATTTGAAAGCAAAGTTGGAAACAAAAAGAAATATTAAAACTTGTTAATCACTATAGTTGTACTAGTTTGGTGGACACTAACCAAACGAAAAGTAAACACATAAATAAAACTTTGGTGCAAATTCAAAACTATAAGAAACTGACGGCCCATCATGTAACTCCGCTCTGTCCTTTACATCCACCATCTCTCTGCTTCCACCTGGAAAAAATAGCACGCAGTGAAATGTGATGCCGGGGCAGTGGGCGGTAATGGGGGGTCTGAGGGGGGGTGTCCGTGAGGGGGGGTGGGCTTCTCCGGTCCCTGCTCTGTCCCGCTAATGGAGATGGATGTGGGGCTGGGATTGTCTTCCGAATGGAGGAGAGGAGGAGGGGGGGGGGAGAGAGAGTGAGAGAAATGGGTTGCTGCTGATGAGAGGAGAGGGGGCTGTCTGATGATCACGACTCCATAAAAAATGAAAACAAATACACGGAAATATAGCCAAGGGAGAATGAGCAAAGTAGAAGAATGACATGTTGACAACAGACGAAGATAGATGAGAAGACAGAACAGCTCAAATCAATAACGTTAAAGGGGGAATCCACAAGCAAACAGAGGAGCAAATAGAAAGGAATAGGTACACACTGATTACTGCAAAGGTATTCAGTCAGTCTTGTTAATCCTCTATATCTGAATATTGTGTGGCAATGATGCAGTTGTCTAAACAGCTTTGTAAGTGGAAGGTTGCAGGTTTGGGTCAGGGTGTCATAAATTTGCCCACTCTAGTCACTGGATGTACCTGGATGGAAGTAGCTTGTTTCATCAGCCAGTTTCACTCCGTGGAAACCGTCTGACCTCACAGCATAAGGATTCATTTGCTCGCTGGCGGGTACTATTTTATTTAACCAATCGCTGTTATTTGGTCGTGACGTATGTCCACTAACGGGGCTAACTGGTATATTAAGCTTTTCCCAAATCCCGTAGGAAGAAGGACAATAATGTCTTTCCCCTTGATAAAATTCACCAAACATTCTCTTTGTTCCAACTTTAAATCCTTGATCTCGGGAATCTTTGCCAACACAGAAAGTATGGTTCTTTGCTGACTGGCTGGTGCCTGGACTCGCACTTCCGGGGTTCTTGCAAACCATCTAGTGTATTCCGATTCCTGACCTAGTCGCTGGAGAGAAATGAAATTGAGCGGAGGCACTGGGTGGCATCAGCCTATCTAGGATGGAAGGGCATCTGGCACAAAAATCTAGATAAAGATAAAGGGGGTAGTACTCCAGCAAATGTATCTTGTTTGAATACGGGTTGGTAGTGGTGCAGTGGTCTTAACTTTGCTTGTAACCGGAAGACTGCAGGTTTGAATCAGGGGGCCATATACATCTACTCACTCTAGTCACAAGTAATATATCTGGGTGTGACTGGAAGGGCATCTGGCAAAAAAATCTACCACACACATAATAAGGGGGTAGTAGAGGTTAATACTGTGTGGCAGTGGTGCAGTGGTCTAAAATTTACCTTGTAATTGGAAGGTTGCAGGTTTGAGTCGGGGGACCATATGCTGGCCCACTACAGTCGTAAGTAATATATATGGGTGTGACTGGAAGGGCATCTGGCTTGTTAATATACATTTTAATACTGTGTGGCAGTGGTGCAGTAGTTTAAGCTTTGCCTCATAACTGAAAGATTGCAGGTTTGAGTTGGGGTACTGCGGTAATGTCGCCCGCTCCAATCACAAGTATCAGGTCTGGGTGTGAATGGAAGGGCATCTGGCATAAAAAATCTGCCACACTGCTTGTATTGTTTGTCTTTTATCAGAGAATAATAACAGCCAGTTATTTTTTTGTTACATTGTTTTTTGAAATAGCAAAAGAAAAATTCAGTTCAATCAGCTGGACTAAAGTTTTTTGAGTTAAAGACGTTTTCTGGGGATTTTTTTTTAAACAATATAAAAAATGCACTTCTGTAAAAATGACCCATTTTTGCTTTTTTTGTTTATTTGGTGGGATCATTTACTATGTTATGTTTATGCTCAGAAATACTGACTAGAAGCAGCTTTACACCAATGAGTTGAGCTCTAGGTCTGAGTCAGTTGGAGGTCCTATTAGCAAACTCTTATCTCTCAGTGACACACGGTGGTGACTCCATGCACCACTGCCTAATGTAGTCTTTAATGGAAATAAATTAATAACTTTGACTAAGCAGAAACACAGACAGAGAAACGGAAAATCTCTGCTCAAATAGTATACATAAATTAGTAAAGCTGATCAAAGCAATGAATGAATCATTTATTTTTAGCTACTACATGTTTCTGTGATGTTTTTGTGAACACTATAATGATTTTAAACATTTGATTCAGATATTTTGTAAATCATAAATTTTCAAATAAAAGTCCTTGAGTTCCGTACACAAATGCACTTACATAAACAGAATCAGACGGTAGTGTAGGGCTACTCTTCTTTGGTCATAGCCTGGTTCTACTTTGCAGATATAAAACAAACCGCCAGCCGCACTTGAAAAAACTCCTTTATTTCTTCTAACGCTGAACACATGCCTGGCATTTTTGCAGAAAGATGTTTTAATTTATTCTTTTACTACAACTGTGAAAGTCTGTGTTCTTTGTTTTGTCTATTTCTGCCAAATTTAGCAAACTATTACTTTAAAAAATGTAAAGTATAATAAAATCTTTAAACAGCTTTAGATATAATTGGCATCCGTTTTAGAGCAAACCAACTATAATCTTGTTACGTTAATACTAGACTTCTCCTTAAAGTTTTAAAGGGGCTCCAGCTGTTTGAAAAATGCTCATTGGAGTTTGTATCAAAATCTATTCTTGTGCAAGTGCTCCCTCTTGTGGACAAATGTTACAACACATGCTACACGAGTACATCTAATCTTACATCATCAAAAACAGCAAATAATGTACAAACTAAAATGCTTTGAGTTATAACAATGAAATATGAAATTAAATAGTAAGCTTATACATATCTGCTCTTGATGAGTTCTTTCCTTTTTAGATCACGTTTTATTATTTACATTATATTACACAATGTACACTTTCCTATAGGCTGCAATCATGTTCAAGTATTTGATGAAGTCATAATCTCAAATGGGCACAGGCTTATATAACTATGGAAGATTTAAGAAATAGCCAAACTTATGATCCACAAATTTTGAGTTCTATCATTATTTGTTCGGAATTGGATCTATTTTATTATTCGTGTTATATTTGAGATTTGTTTATATATACCAAGAGAGGTTACATTGAACGTTGTGCCGTTTTTTGTTTCATGTGGATCATAGACTGTATAAAGAAGTGGACTAAGGGAGTGTGACGTCACCCATAGTGTTCGGCTCCAATCAAATGAAACTCACGAATTTGGCACGAATTTGGAGTTAAGTTCTATAGTAGGAATAGGAATTTATTTTCAAACCAAACGGGGGAAAAAACACCAGGATTAATACAAACATTTTAAGACCAAAATGACAAAGCCCACAGCAGCAGCTACAGAGAGATGGGTGACATTTTTTCAATGTAAGGTCAATTGGAGCTGGAGTCGATGGAGCAGGTAGTGTCCCTGTGGTCACTTCCTATTTGGAACGCAGCGGCTAGTTCTTACAGATATCAACCACAAACCAGGTCAACAAATCTGAAATTTAAAAGAGAAATTTCACCATAAAATTCTGACTTGTTTTCCAGCTTAAGTTAAACTTTCAATAATGTTGTGATTTCACGTGAACGCAGTTGTCCTTTCACAATAAAAGCATCATTATAATTTCTTTTTCAGCTCCAGTATGGCCTTCTTTAGCTCTGTCAGATCCTCTTTTATCTCCTCCAAGACGTCCAGTTTTGACAGTTTCTGGTTAATATTTGTGAGCACATCGTCCTCCGTCTCCTCCTCCTCTCTTTGTGAACTCTCCTCTATATGTGAACCCATCACTTGCTCCCACACCATTTCAAAATACAGGTCAATGAACGCCTCAAGTTCCTGTAAGCTACTGTCACCCCATTGATCGATAATATTTTGTAGACTTCCATGTTTGGTAAGCCTTTCGAGAGTCCTATCTATCAACATGGGCTGACATAGGGAGCGGGCTGGGTTGGTCATTTCATTCCTTCTGCTTTGTGAATGAGGAAGGAACAAAACAATGGCTGAATGACCTGATGTTTCACAATGTAATCTCATATTTGTTGGTGTGTCCTCTCCAAAAAGCCAAACAGGAATCTTGAATACTAACTTTTGTCCAGCCTCTGTCAATGATAATCTTTTTCCATTTGGTAAAGTTGTAATGCAGCATTGGAAGTTTGATCTATCCTGGATGTTTTCCAATTCACTGCTACTTCCATGTGGGACAATGAGACCAGGTGACTCTGAAGTCTTTATTGTTGAAGATCCTGCAGCTGTAACAAAGAAAACCAGTGTTATTCAAATAGCCATAAATTATCCAAGTGCATTGTTTAACTTTTCTGGTGGAAAATGTTTTTTGTATGTTTTACAGTATAGTATTAAACCTTTCCATATTCACCAAACCAGACCAAGTGCTTTTCTATGTATTTTTGAGCTATAAAACCACTTGTAATTGAATAAAGGTAAATTAGTAGTGAATGATATATTAGTGCATTTGTAATGGAAATTTCTATAATATTTGTGAAGTAGTAATAGGGTTGTCCAAAAAAAAACTATATCCAGATACTAAACAATATTAAAATTGATATGCAAAGTAGATGGTATTTTGAGATAGCTAGACAAAGTACATTTAAAGGTGCATTGTGTAACTTTTCTGGTGGAGGGTCAGTGCTTTTTCTAGTAAATTTTTAACCTGTAATTGAATAAATGTAGCTGTTTAATGTCACATTGTGGAACATTCCAGACAGAGCAATGACATATCCACGGACTCCTAACCAAAAAGTTATACATGGCACCTTTAAAGGATAAAGCTGAACCTTTCCTTAATAGTTTTAGAATGGTCTAAATATAGGCCCTACAGGCTTTCAGAATAGTAGGTCTCTAAGACCACATGGTGATAAAAAGAAACTACTGTTATTATTGTGTTGAAATTCCATTATATAAAACGAGTGTTTTTAATTATCATTGTGGAATTGTTGTAGAAAATTAGGCATTTTCTTAGAATCAAATTTCAGTTAGTTTGGGGTAAGATATTTGTTCTGGGTGCATCCTTTCTTTATAAGCGTAAGATCACATAATAATTTGAGAAACTGTAGAAGTCTTTTTAAAGGATAAGGGCTAGAAACTGCATAAGATTTTTTTTTTATATATATATTATTTAATGTTGTAATTTTTGTGACGACGTTAGATAAAAAGATAGTTTATCAGGCTGATGTTCTGGGTGAATCCTTTCCTTATAAGAATAAGATCACATGATGATTTGAGAAATTGGGGACTTTCCTTTAAATGACAAGGTTAAGAAAGTGTATAAAAGGGGTAATGGTAGCTCATTTAATACAGCATTTGTCCACTGATCTGAAGGTTAGCGGTTTGAATCTCACTCTTGACTTAAACATCACTGGTTGATCTAGCTAACTTTAAATATAGGTTGCTGTGTTTATTTCTATGTTGCTGCTAAAGAGGTCAAATACATCAAATCTGCTCATAAAATGTTCAGACACAATTTTTAGACTCAACCAAGAAAAACATTAACGTCATCAACAATAGTGCATGACAACTTGATCTTGAAGCCATGTCATTCCCATATCACACTTGACACATTCACAGTAATAGTTATTGGCGCATCTAACCACAAAGTACTTTATAACAACTGTGAAGTGTCAGCCATCAGATCTGATTATTTGAACAAAGAAATTCAAAAATGGCCAATGGGTTTACTACTTACAGTCATCTGATAAATGCAGTTCACAAACAGCTTTTGCCTCCAGGTGTGGTTGTTTTTGCAGGATTCTCCTTGTCATCTGGTCACCATTTTCAAACATTTTCAGTCTTTCTTTCACTGTCATCTCTTCAATCAAACCTATCATGTCATTGACTTGCTTTGTACATGCTTTTTTATTGTTCAAAACATGATATCTGTTGCCGCACTTGTTGACAATCTTTTGCAATGGTTGGCCTTCACTCTCTATGTGTTGCTCTATAGTAGTGTCCCCTAGGCAGTCTCCAAAGCTGAACAAAACTATAGTCTTTTCCCAGATTTGTGGTTCTACTTCTTCAATCTGATCCTCAATAGATTTTAAATGGACTTTTTTGAATGCAGAGCTAACATTCACAACCAATAGGAAAGCAGATGAGGTTTTGAAGAGGTCATAGTTCACGCAGAATGATCCAGGGGTGTCCAGAACTGTGACTCTTTTGCCATGGACTTGGTTTTCGTTGAAAGAGGAAGTTTGAGTTTGGGTTTTGAAACAGTCTTGAGACAGAATAGTGTTTCCACAAGAGCTTTTTCCAGTTTTACAGCCACCAAGCAGCACAAGTTTGAGTTCTGACAGAGGAGGGAATTTATCTGATGAAAAGAGGTCATAAAAAAGGATTAGTTAGGAACAGCAAAATTGTATGCAGTAACAAAAAATTGTAGTTAAAGTACTAATTGCACTATAACCAAGTACTGAGAAAATATTTTGCCTTCGGAGTTCCACCAGATGTAAACCAGATCCATAACAGAACTATACAGGGTCTAAACTCGTGCTAAACCAGGTCTAAAATAAGATACACCATTCCTATACTGAAGACTATAAAGTAATAAGTTAACAAAGAAAATTTGGTTAAAGTTGGTAAAGCATAACATACTAACACTAGTAGCTAAACCAGTGGCCCAGTATTAGTATGGAAATGCAGTCACTAATTCTGTTAAGAGTAATATTTATCCCCAAATGTCTTTTTCAACAGATAACAGGAAGAAAAAACATGTAGCACATACTTATACTCTAATACATGTAATAGTCTTAAAGCCTGAATGTGCCAATTGTTCATTAAATTATGATTTTGTTGTTCAGTGTCAGATTACAATACATCTCCAGATATTATAATAAAAGTACATATAACTTGTGACTCACCCAGATTTGCTCTTGCAGTCTCCCTTTGCCTCTCCTTCAGCATCCTTCGTGTTTCTGCTCTTTCAGTCCCTTCTCTCATCTCCTGCTCCAGTTTTATCATCACGCTGTTCTCAATTTCAAAATGCCAGTTGCTCCCACATGCCGAGACCATCTCTTCAATTTTTCCCATCAGCTCCCTAACCTGAAATCCATCCCCTTTAGTTTTATTGTTGAAGACATGATACCTGTTATTGCACTTTTCTACAATCCACCTCAATGGTTTTCCTTCATTCTCTATGTAATATTCTGTGGTGGTGCCTCCCAACCAGTCTCCAAAACTGAACAAAACAATGACTCGATTCCAGATTTGATCACTTATAAGTCCAATGTGGTCTTCCACTGCTTTCCTGTAGGTGTCAGTAAAGGAGCGGTCCACTCGAATTATCAATAGGAAAACGTGGGGTCCAGGTGGGCACAAGGATAGACTTAAAACCATCTCCCTTTTGTCAAATATGGAAGTTTCCTCACTAAAGTAGTTGCACCACCATCCAGGAGTATCCACCACTGTGACCTGTCGGCCAAAAACAAAGGCTTGTCCAACATGAGTCTGTACAGTTCGAGTTTTGTCCTGGTTGTTTCCAAGGATTGTGTGGAAAACTGAAGATTTCCCAGAACCCTTTGCTCCTAGCAAGACAATTTTGATGTCTGTCATGGATCTCAATTTCTCTGAAAAATGAAAAAACACCATAAGATTGAGGGCACAACTTTTTTACATACATTCTAAACAGTCCATTAGGGAAATAAAGGCTCTTTTCAGCCAACAGTAATTTTATTAGCTTGGAGCTAAACTGACATTTTAGAGCTGTTCTTTTCCTTTTCACAAGAGCTGGCTGTGAAAGTTATCCTCATATCAAAAGTATGAAAAACAAAACTGGATTGTTTCATTCATATTGATTATTTTCAATGACAAATAAAGATGCACTATGTAACTTGCCTGGCTATGCCTGGAATTTTCCACAGTGTGGCATTAACTTGTCTGCACAGACACAAATAAATGATGTCAGCAGGCCAGGTGAATGGACATTTTTCAAGATATTATATAGCAGTAAATACACCTGTAATGCCATGGAGGCAGAAAGGCAACTCACCTTTCATCAGAAAAGGTACATTTTATCTTTAAATATAGGACTTAATATCTGAGTACCTCTTGTGTGCTAGCATGGCCAGTCAAGACTATGTCATTCCAAAGTACAGTATGTGTTCCTGTATCTAAAAATAACTCATAAATAACAAAGATAGCAGTATCAAACAAACCAGCTGGTCCACTCTTTTCACACAAAAGATTCACAACAAGGGTATGTTAAATTACTTCCCAACATCATTATTTATTATTTTTTTTGTACTTTTGTTTTTTGTTTTGCAGACATCCTCATTCTTGAAACTGAAATGACGTGGTCAAATTCTCCCTGAAGTTGAAATTTCCCATAAAAGACTGACGTAATAAAACACAGAACTTCCTCAAAGTAAAAATCATAACATTGTGATTCTCATCACATGACATGACTTGGTTTATAAAATGCTTTTATGGTGCTATGGCTTTTAACTTTTTGGAAATTAAAGGAAATATGTCTAAATAACAACCATTCTGCTTACATAAAAGTTCTATATTACACATTTTTTACACATTTACTCGTGTGAGCAAGCCATTATACATAATGCTGTTACTTAAGTGCAAACACACCCAGAGGTATGTTTTGTTTCATTCACACATTTGAGTAATACTTTATTATTAGTCTGTCTACATATTCAAAGCTCGAAATATTCTGTTCCACCTTGTGATGTCACGAAGCAGTAGATTTCACATTGCCTTTTACCTTTAGTTGAGAAGAGATTGGCAATTCCAGGGCTGAAATCATTCAGATGATTCTAGTGAAGGTGCATGAAGTGTAAAAACACAGTGGAGTACTTTTTGTATTACCACATGACATCACAAGGTGGAACAGAGTGTTGTCCATTTGAAGGAGGAACTCACCATGCAGGGTGTGAATGAACATGTGTGAATGAATCAAAACACAATTTCAGGTATGTTTTTTTAATGAGAAAACAGCATAACAAAGAATACAAAATAGCTTAATAAGGATTTTTAAGACATATTAGAACATATCGTTTTCACACATTTAAGTATGAAAGGTGTAGGTTGAAATTGTCTTCACACAAAAATTTAGATAATTATTTGGTGATCTTACCTCTCTGCATGGCCCTCTGCTTCTTCATCCTTTTAAACCGTGAGCGTGCCCTCTCCTCTATCCCCCTCTTCTCCTCTGTAACCTTCTGTAACATATCCTCTGGCATTTCAAACACTGTGTTTCCATTGGCAACCACCATCTTCTGTATCTTCTGCATGAGTTCAGGGATTTGGGTGCCATCATTAACTACAAGGCTGTGACACCTCTGGGCGCACTTGTCATATATCCACTGTAGCTGCTTTCCTGATCTTTGGATATGTACTTCTGCCTCTGTAAGCCTCCAGCTGTCAGTGAACACAAGTACCAAGAAGCAGTGTTTCCAGACAGCGCCCCCTAGCAGCTGGACGTGCTCCTCCACTGCTTTACGTCGCTGTTCGGTGAATATTGAATTCGCCTTAACCACAATAATGAACACGTGTGGACCAGGATTGCATAGAGTCACACTGGTCACTATCTCCCTTTTCACCAGTTCAGAGGTATCTTGAGGGGTCAGATCACACCACCAGCCAGGAGTGTCCACCACAGTGAGCCAGTGAGACCCAGAGAACCCCATTCGTCTACAACAACATGTCCTCTCCTTAGTTACGAACTCCTCTTTGCCCAGAAGCAGGTTACCAATGCTGCTCTTGCCTGAGTTTCTACCTCCAAGAAGGACGATTTTTAGCTGTGGCATATACCAGCCATTACCTAAAACACAAAAGGTGATTCTTAGACTTTGACAAACATTATTGATCCACAAGCTAAATTACTGATTCAGATATTCACATATGTTTTTTTTGGGTAGTAAACAGGGCTGGATAATTAATCACAACCACAGTTTCAGTTGGCACAATTAGCAAAAGGTCCAGGCTGCAATTATTTTGAATAGAATGTCATCTTACCTGTACCTACCTCATGTTTAGGCCACTACAAGGAAGTTGTGAAATACATGGGATTCTTGTAACAGTTTATCAGTTCATATTCCAGTCTTCTCTCAAATGTTAATGATCTTGGATTTGTTAACAATATGCAGTCTGAACAGAATCTTGTACTTTTTAAAGAGCCTATGCTATACAAATTTTACTCATCAAAACATACCTGCAGTTGTGTTTTGTTTTGTTCACATATGCTAAAGTAACCATTTATTATTAGTCTGTTTACATCTCCAAAGCTCAAAATGTTCATCACCTTGTGATGTCATGTAGTGGTAGTTTTCAAGTTAACAATTACCTTTAAATTGCAGCTCCATACAGACTGGCAACTTTAGGGCTGAAATCATCCAAGTGACTGTAGTAGGAGTTTAAAAACACTTCCTGTATTACCACATGACATCACAAGGTGGTTAGGAGTAAGGAGTACTCATAACTCACATAAAGAGTGTTTTCTGAGGGAAGAACTCAGCCTAAATGTGCAGGGTTTGTGTGTTAAACGTGTGAATGAAACAAAACAAAACTCCATGTATTTTATTGATGATATATCATTATATAGGCCTTTACACACATCACTAAGTTAATCTCAATACACAATTAGATTTGCTTGCAAAATTGTGCAGCTCTAGTGGAAAATATTATTAAATCTTAGTAAGTACATACAGTATATGATTAAAGACACTGAAGCCAAGACGTGTCAAGGGTTTTACCCAGTAGTAGGAAGTAAAGTAGGAATTTAACTGCTAACCTTTGGGCTGGTGGCAAACTTGCCTTTACAATCTGATATTGTCATCTTGTCATCTTCTAAGTAAATAGATCTATTTAACAAAAATAACACTAGGGCTATATAAATGAATGACTGATTTTAAAACAACAGACTGCAAAAAATATTAAAGAAGTTACCTATTACCTTTATCTTATTAGTTAATAGATAATGACAATAACACTGGAGCAGATGAACGGAAGTAATGAAATCAAGTCTCAAGCAGGAAATTAAACTGAAAAGGAAAACATATCAACAAAAACTATGGGCTAGGACTAAATTTGGCTTTTTGGACTGAACAACTGATTTGAAAACAACAGAATGCAAAAAATATGAAAGATGTATCTGTATTGAGAAACAGCGATTATAAATATAGGCCTAACTAAAAGGTAAAAGAATAAAGGTATTAATAAGCAGACTCACATGTAGGTGGTTTGGTGATTTCCATTTGTAATCCCTCCATCTCACAAACAACAGGACTGAAGAAGTGAGCAAACTCAGACATGGAATCTCAGTTTTATGATTTCTTGAGTCTGAAGGTTTCTGGTAATAAGTGACCAAACAGTGGCCAAGATAAACACACCCTGCTGTGGGTCAACAGTCCAGCAAGGATAACAGAAGGAGGAAACCGTAAAGAAGAATTTATATGTCGTAATTGCCAGTTAATTTTACTGGCTTCATTAGACACTAAATTACAGGCCTTGTACCAAAATTAAAAGGCCCATATTACTCTATTTTTGGAGCTATGTTAAAATGTTGTTTCTTTATCAAAAACACACCTGTGAGTTGTGTTTTCATTCACATGTTTAACACACAAACCTTGCATCTTTAGGCTGATTTCTTCTCTCAAACTGAAAGCACTGTGTTCCAACTTGTCATGGAAGGAAGTGCTCCACTGTGTTTTTAAACTCCATACACCTTCACTAGAATCATTTGGATAATTTCACCCCTGGAACTACCAATCTCTACTGAACTAAAGGGGTTGTTAACTTGAAATCTAAAACTTCATGACATCACAAGGTGGACAAGAGCATTTTGAGCTTTGGAGATGTAGACAGACTAATAATAATGGCTTACTCAGACATGTGTACATGAACCAAAACACAACTCAGGTTATGTTTTTATTAGGTAACAACATTACAACATGGCTTAAATTTCACAAGAGTCAATTTTGTGTAATATTTAAATAAACCTACTAAAAATAGTCCATGGTCCTAGAATTTGATTTACGCGAAATTAAATAAATTCATGGCACATGCAGTGGTTATTGGACAACTTGGCAAGTGTATTGGATCAATTTTAACATTTGTGTGGAACAAACCACAACCCATTTTCAGTCTCCTGTGGGATTGGTAAAACAATGGTTAAGTGGTGGAGGGAGTAAAGTTGATTCAGTTTTGCAGGTCTGTAGATCACATAGACTTGATGACATAGATGTGATCCATGGCAAGTCTTCATTATAAAACATCATGCACAAACAGTGGTGTGACCTTAGGACTAGATAAAGGGGGAGTAGTAGGCTAGCTGGGCAGTAGACAGGGTAAAGTAGTCTGGTGTTCTGGGGTCTGGTGATTAAGGGGCCAGTACATGTCTACTGTTTTTGTTTATTACCGGTAGTAGCATATTGCATTGAATGATGTCTTAAGTAAATGCAACAATATAGGCTATGTATAATTAATAAGAAACACCTATCAAAAATCTATGAGTGAAGTATGCCTTTATTATCACAGTCACCGAGTGAAACAGTGATGGGACATTTGTCAACGAGACGTCTCTTTCAGTTCTTTAATGGCTGGAACTGAATTTCAGTCTTTTTCTTTAACATTTTTATGTATTTTTATCCTGATTGATGGTGAATCATAACAAGAATTAGCACTGAAGCAGAGTATAGCAACACGTGTGACAACTTTGTACACAGAAATTTTTTTCTAACATCATAATAAACTTTTCATTTTAATTTCTTCTTATAGTGTTGCATTTCATTTAGATTATGTACCTATAATTTGAAAGGGTAGACAAATGCCCACTCAGTTTGAACCATTTAAATCTAAGCCTTGGCCATTTCTGTTTGTGATTAGTTTGTAGATAAAATTTGTTCTGACATTAGCTTCAATCATATAAATAGATAGTAATAGAACCAGTCTTTTGAACATCTCTTTGAAATGAACAAAAGAGCATAAACGTTATAAAAGAACAATTTCTACGGTCAAAACAAAATCAAGACAGTTTGAAAGCATGTGATCTTTAGTTTCCCTTTTCAGTCCTGCCAAGGCGTCAAAAGTCACTTTGTTTTTTTTGTATTTTGTCCAGGCCAACCAAAGTCAATAATCAGCATAGTTCCCTTGTAATCTGAGTAATCAACCACGGATAATTACAACAGACGAGTAAAATAAATGGATCTCCAAAAAGATTTACTCTGATGATCGCGTGTCTTTAAAATATCTCGTTCATCTTGCCCAAGGCTGTTGTTGTTCCTGGAAATGAAACCCCGCCCCTCCGCGCATCCCCTTTAAATATCCTAAACGCACTGTTCCCTGGGACAGACTGGGCGCAGCAGCAGCTAGCTTCTCTGTGACAGGGAGGCGACGACAGAACTGCAAAAATGGGATTTAGCGTACGCGTGGAGTACTGGTAATTGCTTTATTATTGCTATATTTAAAATTGTTAAAATAATCCGCGTTTAGATTGAATTGTGCTCGTTTAAATTTGCGCGATGGTGCGGAAAAGACTGCATGTGCTTCATTAGCCTCGCTGTTAGCAAGTAGCTTAGCACCAAGTAGCAAGTGCATGATGGCAGCATATTTGTTCTTAAAGTTGTGATTTATTTTCCGTCTTTTTTCAGTGGCGGTTGAGGTTACGGCCCCCGCTATCAGGAGCTCGCCCGTACAGTAAAGGATGAGTTTCCTGAAGCGGATGTGTCAGGCTTTGTGGGAAGAAGAAGTAAGACATGATGTACTTAATTGTCCCAGATGTGATAACAGTTTTGTTAAATTCGCATCTTTTGCCCACTTCACAGGCAGCTTTGAGGTTGTAATCAATGACGTGCTCGTCTTCTCCAAGCTTGAAACGGGCGGTTTTCCCTATGAGGAGGATGTAAGTACAAATGTGAAGTTATAAAACAGATCGTCGTGTTATGTCACTCTTCTGGTTGCACCAGTTTGATGGAAATTGGCCTAGGAACTAGTTTAGAGAAAAGACAAGATAAACTGGACATGGTGTTAAGTTTGTTGACTAAAACATTTTGCCAAAGTTTTGTTAAGTAAAATGCATAAAACGAGAAATCATCATTACTAAAAGTGTGACTAAAGTAGGTATTTTTGTTGAGTAAATACTGCCCAATGATAAATGGAATGACTGGAAACTACATCCAAGATCCACTTTTAAACCAGTGCCTCCAGCCAGACCAACAATGCAATACAATTTTATATTCAAAGTAACTATACATTTTGGGTTGACTGAAACTATTATGGATCAGCTTAATTTTACAGGTTTGTAGTCTAAAACTATAAAAACTGGTATTTTATAGCTTTTTGTGACTAAATCTTAACTAAACTAAAAATCAATTGTATTTAAGGTCTAAAGCTCCAACTAAATTAAAATTACTTGTCATAATTGACACTGCTTCACATATTTTTGATGAATTACTTCATGCTGTGGTTATCAAAAACAAGTTTGTTATGCAGTTTTCCTCGCAGGATGATCTTGTTCTCTTGTGAATCAACAATCCACCTAGAGCCACTCCCAAATGCTTTATTACGCAGACTACAGTGTGGGATGACATTGCACATTAGGAAACCTGATCTTTGTTACTTTTTATATTAAATAAAAGAAATAATCACTAACTTTAGCACAAGAAATGTATTTGTTTTCTTTGGGATTAATAATTTTACCTCATGTCATGTGTGACTTTCACTTAAAGGTTCTAATATTACTCAAAATTTACTCTTGTGAGCTTTAAGGCATGTTGAAAAACATACCTGGAGTTGTTTTGTAAATGCATGTTGAAGTAATCCTGCGTTATTAGTCTGTCTACATCTCCAAAGCTCAAAATGCTCTTTTCCACCTTATGATGTCATGAAGTGGTAGTTTTAAGTTAACTTCTACCTTTTACCTTTTCTTCATCAGAGATGGGCAAATCATTCAAATGAATCAACTGAATGTGTATGAACACAGTGGAGCACTTCCTGTATTACCACATGACATCACAAGGTGGAACCAGAGTGTTTTCAGTTTGAGAGAAGAATGCAGACTAAATATTCAGGGTTTGCATATTAAACATGTGAATGAAACAAAACAACTCTGGATAGGTTTTTGATGAGGAAACAATATTATAACATCAATGAGGCAATATGAGGCCTTTTAAGGAACCATATACCTGCCCACATCTTTGCATAATCTGGGTGTAGCAGGGCTGGCTCTAACTATAGACACATGAAATTTTTGCCCACATATTCAAACCTACTACCTAAAACAAATCCTAATACATTTTGAACCAGACCTGGGGTGTAATATGTTAATATTGTCATACCACAATGATATATAAAATAAAATGCATATCATTCCTCTTCTTGGAATGTTCCACAGTATGACGTTAAACACCTCTCTCTACCTTGTGTTTATTAAATTACAGACAATTTTTAAATTATTATTTTTGCCATCAGTACATTTGTAGCTCAAAAATACCTAGAAAAACAGGCATTCTGAGTGAATGGGGGTACCTTTCCACAGATCTGACTGGTTACTTGGTCTGGTTTGGTCTCCGTCAAGATAGAAAAGTTTAAGGCCATACTGTGAAACATTTCAGACAAAGCAATAAGCATTTCACAGACCTTCCACAAGGTACACAGTGCACATTTTTAAGTGTCATTTTGTTGTAGATCATGGAACAAGTCCAAAATGCAGCAAAGGGGAAACATGTTAAAAAGATCACCAAAAGTCGCCCACCATGCGTCATCATGTAAGCATCCATCCGTGAGCGCCAGGGCATCGGCTGGCAGCGTCTCCTCCAAATACAGTCTGAGATGATCCTCCTGCCATGTGCTGGGTCTACAACTTCCAGCAAGATTTCAGCAGAGATGACTTTGCTGGAGGCTCTGCCTTTTCTAATACTAAACCTCGCTCCCTAGCTCCTCTCTTTTGTCACCATCTTGGGGCTGTAGGCTGTTAATGATTACAATAGCTTGAAAATAATAGGGCTACTGTATGATGAGTCCACGCTTCAGTCCCTACAGATGTGAGCAAAGATGAGGAGAAGAGAGCAGACGTGCCCTGATGCCTCACTGCTTTTATTTTATTTTTTGATTAAAACTTCATAATTTTTGTATTGTTTTTAACAGTATAGCATGCAGTTGGGAATTTATGCAAAGGCAGCAATGTGATTGCTATGTCTTATAAGGCATTCTTGGTTTATCTGTACCTCAGTCTATGCTACATCTTAATTAAGGCTTTTTCTGCATCTACATTTGTCTTGAATTGGAAATAATGTCTCAAAACATGATGCTAGATTTTGTGTTGCAGATTATTTTTTTAACGGTTCAGGTATGACTTCTATTGAAAACCCAGGTCTCGCAAACTATGTTATCTCTTGTAATTGCTTGAATAAATGCAAGAATTCTTTGCGTATTGTCTGTGGTATTTATTACTAACTTCTTGCCACAAAACTGAGGGCTTAAAGGTCCTATATTACACAAAATTGACACTTGAGCTCCAAACCATGTTAGAATATTGTTGGTTTATTTATTTCACATGTTTGAGTAATTCTTTATTATTAATCTGTCTCATCTCCATAGCTTAAAATGTTCTGTTCCACTTTGTGATGTTGTGAAGTAGTAGTTTTCAAGATAACAGCTGTCCTTTTGTTCAGTAGAGATAAGAAATTCCAGAACAGGAAATGATCCACACGTTTCTAATGTGTATGGAGTTTGAAAGCACCATAGTGTTTTTTTCTGTATTTCCACATGACATAAGGTGGTACAGAGTGTTTTCTGTTTGAGAAAAGAGCACAGCCTCAAAATGCAGGATTTGTGCATTAAACATGTGAATGAAACAAAACACAAGTCCAGGTATGTTTCTGAAGAGGAAACAACATGGATCAAAAAATACTATAATATTGAACCCCCTCTGTCTATACAGTTGCTCCTTGGTGTTGTAACTTCAAATACTCTAACCAATACACAAGGTGGCACTAGCTCTTACTGAGCAAAAGGACATTTTTTTCTCCAGAGTCTTACCGATAACATATTTGCTGGTAGCCAGTGTTTAATAGTACACTATGTAACTTTTCAGGGTTTCATCCACTTGAGTATAGGAGATGTTATCACTTTGTTTTGAATGTTTCAAGGTGAAGAGCAATTAAACACTGATAATATAAGATATACAGGATATATAAGATGCATAATCTTAAGGAAAGCTTAATGCAACTGTGAAACATTCCAGGCAAAGCATTAACATCATCCTGGAGACAAGCAGGTCATGACCACGACCTTCACCAGAAAAGCTAAATAGTGCACCTTTTAAGGAATCAAGGTTAAACTTTTAAAATGCCATCAGTTGTTTTTTTTTTTGTTTGTTTGTTTTTTGTTTTGTTTTGTTTTTTTGTTTTTAATTAACTTGATAATGTTTTGCATACTATTAAATTATTAAAAGGTTTATGCCTATAATACTCATTTGTGAATTGTTTTATTTTATTGAATGTATACATTTAAGGCTTTAAAATTGGTCTCTCTTAGATATCCATTGTTTAAAGGTACACTATGTAACTTTTCGGTTGGGGGTCTGTCACCTTCTTATGACATTAAACAGCTCTACCTTACATTTATTCAGTTACAGGTGGTTTTATAGCTCAGAAATACCTACAAAAACAGGCATTCTGACTGTGACCGGGGTTGCCTTTCCACAGATCTGACCTGTAACTTGGTTTGGTTTGGTCTCCATGATGACAGAAAGGTTTGATGTCTTACTGTGAAACATCTCAGATAAAGCATTAACATCTCATCTCATGGAGAAAAACATCTGACTGACCCTCCACCAGAAAAGTTACACAATGCACCTTTTAAGTTTCATTTCAGCTCTCGCTCATGAGTTTGAGTTTGTGTGAGATTAAGACTTAACTCTACAGTGTAAATTTGAACAGGGAGGATCCTCTATTATAAGTGAGCACATATGGACACAGCAGATATCTAGTACAGCCACTGATAACGATACTTCACAAGTTTTTTGTTGAGATGCTCTGAACTTCATTCACTTTTAAGATGAGCGTAGAGTCTTTGAATTTTGTAGGACTTTCAGATGAGCAACACTTAATTAACAAAGGCTTGGTACTGAGCAAACAGGCTTTGTAAGAGGGAGTTACTACAGACACCACAAAATGCACTCATGAAACTAAAGACTAATTTAATCTCTTTACTGGTTACTCACAGCACACATAGCTGCATGACTATACTATCCCATCAACCTAAAATGTACACAAGCAAATCCTTCAGATCTGACCAGGGCCCTGACCTCAGGGCCTTTCACCACTGATCCTTTTTGCCCCTGTTGGATTTGATAATATAATGTTGCTTTATTTTGTACTCCTTTGTATGTTTTAACCTTCAGTCACATCCATGTGGTGTCACTGATGTCTGGAGCAGTGCACATGTCCCAATCTGGAGGTCATGCAACAGATCTGCAAGGCCCACAATAAGAAAGGCAATCATAATTTTATCAATAGGGAAGGCATCCACACCATTCAAGCCAAGGAAATCCCAAGTGTGTAAACAAAGTGACGTGTTCAGATATTTTCCATTTGATATGATGAATGGAAAATTGCCCTCTGTGGTGCCCCTCATAGACAGAGCCTGAGCTGTGACTATGGGCCTGTGGAGGGCGGAGCGGCCCATAGGGCTGGGATATCCCTGTGTCCAGGTGTCGCTCTCTGATAGAGCTGTTTGTCTGTCACTCGCCACTTATCTCTCTCTCCCTTTACTCGTTACTAAGCAACAGCAGGTTTGGGGTCCCGGGGCGACGTAGTTAGATTTGGGTGTTCCCGCTCTTTTGCCTGTATCAGTCGTTTTGAGCTGAAGAGGACTGCGTTTGTCTCTGGGTTCTGAGGCTCACGGAGCACACAGAGCTGTTCAGGTGCTGCAGACCAGGTGGAGCACCTGCACCGCACAGGTGAGGGGCGTGGCTTCTTTCATTTCTATAGGTCATTCTGATAGACCAGTGGGCCTGAGGTGCAGAGGCTGCAACCTGACCTCTGCACCTCAGGCCCACTGGTTAATTACTGTTTGAGAAAAAGACAGAGGAGAAGATAAGATAACAAAATTAGAATTATAAATACATAAAAACTAAATGTTCAGGGAAATTCATTTCAAAATCAGTGATTAATATTTGAGTGAATTTTACATATTCAGCATATTTTATTTTGAATCTTTAAGATTTTTAATGTTAACATAATTGAATTTTAAATGTTAGATTATGCAAAGAAATTTACATTTCTGTTTTCCAAATACAATTAAATATAACATAAAAATGTATTCTCCATCTTGAACATTTTATATTCCACATGAAATGCATTTCAGTCTGTTCATGTCTTTGTGTTCATGTCTCAATGCCATAGCCAGATGTAATTCAAGATATTAGAACTGCTACTGTAACATGTTTACTTTTATTATTATTATTATTATTATTATTATTATTATTATTATTATTATTATTATTATTATTATTATTATCATGGTTGCATTTGTTGAACACAAAACTAGTCCTTATCTTCTGCAGCAGACAAGCTCCAGGCCTCACTGTTCTGTCTTATAGTACATTGTGATACATTTGTGGTACATTTGACTTGTATGGCATGATTGTATGATTGCTTGACTTCTTTTGTCACTTTGATTGCTTTTAGGTATTTTAGTTAAATACCTGAGGGTAGGCCTACAACACAATGGATTGCAATTATAATATTGAAGAGGTTAGTTACATTTTCTTCAGATCCTCTTTTTCTATTAATATACAGAACATTTCAGTAAAAAAAATAAAAAAATTCTAAAACTGTTTCTCTTTCAGGGTAGTGACATGTCATATGAAGAGAGTGATTTTGCACTGCCCTCCCCACTGCAAATGTGAGTATTTTTTTTGTATTGTTTTCAACATTTTCTATTATATATTCTCTCTCATTCATATTTCAAATTCCTATGTTTTTCAATTTGTAGTACAGTTTTGTGCAAATTGTAGATCATGTCTATTTTGGGGGAAAAGGACAATTCATTCTTGCTGTAAGCTTTTGAAGGGGGGCAAAAAAAAAAAAAAAAAAATGCTGATGCTGATAAGAACAGCAGTCATTTTGTACAAATTACAAGAGTGCCCTCTACTGGTGGAAGATAAAAATTGACTTCAGTTACAGTACAGTTTCTGAAGTAATGCAAGTGGTCTATGCATATATAATTGATTTTTTCGCATAATTAAAAAAAAAAAAAAAAAAAAAAAAAAAAAAAAGTCCCATTGGTATTTTGTATAAAATTCTCTTGTTGCAAATGTTATTTTAAAAAAAAAAAAAAAAAAAAAAAAAAAACGCGATTTGCTAATCCAGATGTGTTCTGGTTTTATTTGTTTATTTATTGATTTTTAAACAAGTTAAAATCCCTTTAACAACTAGGCCTTCTCCTGTCAACGTTGGCCCCTATGATGAAGAGAGGAGGAGGGCAGACGAGGTAGGAGAGGACCGCATGGAGACTGTTATCATCCCGTTTGATTCAGAGGGTAAGATTTGTGTCATCAACCATTTTATTATGTAGTCTGCTTACACACACATTTAAATGTTGTGTTATTGTGTGTTTTTTCAGCTTACTTGAATGTGAACACCAATGCCACCACTCGAGGAGATGCACAGGTTAGTTTCTTATGTGGTGAATTTGTTAAAGGGCCTGAACCTGATTTTTTTAATCATGAGTGAGGAACATGTGAATGTGAACTGGAGCCCCACCCATCAGTTTCTAATGCCACTTTGATTTTGCACTTTGATGCAGAATCGACTGTCTGGGATAGTGTCACGTAGTTGATCCCACATAGTTCACTTCAAGCTCTAACCTTATCATGTTGTATTTGTAAAAGTGCACCATGACAGAAAATAAACTGCCCCCATACAAGTAAAACAAAGGCCTTACACAAAATGTACAAAATGTAAGGCATTACACTACTATTGCATTACTTTTAAATTACTCTCACCAAAATAAGTGCAAAGATGCCAAACTTTTGCACCATATATGGACTGAACCAGGACTAAACCAGGTCTAAACTAGGTCTAAACCAGAACTGAATCAGGACTAAATCAGGACTAAACCAGGACTAAACCTGATCTAAATCAGAACTGAATCAGGACTAAACCAGGACTATACCAGGACTAAACCAGAGTTGAACCAGAGCTGAACCAGGACTAAACCAGGACTATACCAGGACTAAACCAGAGTTGAACCAGGACTGAACCAGGACTGAACTGAGGACTGAACATACGTGGACATTGCCTTACATTACTGTGTTACAGCAAAAAGCAATGCATTACAGTAATTTATTACTTTTATAAAGACTCCCAACACTGTTTATATAGACCTACTTGATGTGACCAGTACATGTTGTGATTGCAGGCCTATGTTGAGCTGAATGAGCTTCAGGGGAGCAGTTGGCAGGAGACGGCACGGTGGGTGGGTTTTGAGGAGAATCTGAACACAGCCACAGGGAAATGGAGTGGATCCCATGTGTCCTACCTCACTTTCAAGAGTCTCATCCAGCTCAGAAAAGCTATGAGTTCAGGTAAGTAAGAGAAAAGTCCACAGAATGATTAACAGTTATATTACGCTATTTTCTGATCTATGTTATAATGTGGTTTCCTCATCAAAAACATACCTGGAGTTGTGTTTTGTTTCATTCACACATGTTTAACACTCAAATAAATCCTGCAGATTTAAGATGAGCTCTTCTCTCAAACAGAAAACACTCCACCTTGTTCCACCTCTTGTGATGTCAGGTGGTAATACAGGAAGTGCTCTGCTGTGTTTTTAAACTACATACACTTAAATCGTTTGAATGATTGCAGCCCTGAAATTGAAGAAAAGGTAAAGGTAGCTCTTAACCTGAAAACTGCCACTACATGACATCACAAGGTGGATCAGAGCGTTTTGATCTTTGGAGATGTAAACAGACTAATAATAAAGGGTTATTCAAATATGAGTGAATGAAGCAAAACACAACTCTGGATATGTTTTTGATGAGGTAACAACATTTGAACATGGTTTAAAGATCACAAGAGTCAATTTTACAAAATATAAAACTTTTAAGTTGGATAATGAGGAAGGTGGATTTATTGGTTACAGTGCATCAGCTGATACATATAGATTTCAGCAAATTTTATTTATATATAAGACCTGCATGGCAAAGAATTGTAAGCAAAAGAAAATCCAACTGCAAATGCACAGTCAGTGTTATACCTGGATGGTTTTGGCAGTGAAAATCAATTTAACTCATAATAACTATTGTGGCTGTATGCTGACAATAATCTCCAATACATTACATTTTTTGATATTACGGCTATTTTATTTTGCACTGACAAAGAAAATGTTAAACTTTGTACCAATATTTGTGCATTTTCAGAAAATAGCATAATCTGCACCCTTGAGCAAATTCTAATAAATGTCTCTGTACAACTTTTGTTTTGTATTGTAGTTCTGCCACTACTGTACTGTAAATATGCTTTCCTCTGGTCAGGTGCATTCATCTTTGACTCGGATGCCAGCAGTCTGTCCTCTGTGGCAGAGAAGATAGTTGATGAACTTCTGAACAAAAACGAGATCAGAGCTGTGGACCGGGAGGCTCTGCTCAGGGCTCTGCTCATGAGACGCAGGTATTTTGTTCCGTAGTATAACTTTAAACATTATTATCCCCTTTTTTCATTAAACGTGCACTGTGTAACTTTTTAGTTGGGGGTCTATTACCTACTTCTTTCTATGTATGTCATTGCTCTGCCTAGAATGTTCCACAGTATGACATTAAAAAGCTCCACCTTACATTTATTAAATTGCAGGTGGTTTTATAGCTCAAAAATCCCCAGATAAATAGGCACTCTGACTGTGAGTGGGGTCACTTGAAGTGAGAAAAAGTTAAACCTTTAGTAAAATCTTAAGTGTAACGATCTTAACTGTGTTTTGGTGAAATGTGTTGGCCAACCTGTCATAGTCATTTTATGTTTTCTCCAATATACACAAACAATACAGATAGAATACAGGCAGGCAATAAAGAGTTTACATTTAAATGTGCACTGTGCAACTTCTCTGGTGGAGGGACTGCCATGCATGTCACCATGGAGATGTTACTGCTATGCCTGGGATGTCCCACAGTATGGCATTAAACAAATGCTGCTGCATCTCTTCTATTTTCAGTCAGATGGAGGCCCCTGCTGTGACTGCGGAAGGAAACATCCAAATGCAGACTTTTTCTGTCACTCAGAACGTAGTTCTTCCTTTGTTCTGTTTTTTATTCATTATTATTATTTACTTTGTTCATTCATTTGTTCATTTATGTTTTGTTTTGTTTTCTTTCAGAGAGACAATTCTGACAACATGGAAGCCTCCATTGTTCTGTCTGGTAAGTCTGATTTTCATAATCCTCAGTAACAGGCAAGGCAAGGCAAGGCAAGTTTATTTGTATAGCACAATTCGTACACAAAGTAATTCAAAGTGCTTTACAGAATAAGAAATACATTAAAATCATAATAAAAACAAATCAAAACATAAATAATCATGAAGATTAAAATTAAAAAAGAGAGACATAAATTGGAGAGAAGAGAACAGAACAGGTTAGAACGTAGTGTATAATATAGTATAGTATATTCAGGAAATACAAGCTGTACTTTGTTTGTTCATGCTAAATCAAGATGAAAGTTAATATAATGAAGTCTTCAAGTCGATTTCATACAAGCAGATGTTTTCTTAACCGTGGTAATACAACACCTCCTTCTCTTGTAGGTGTGGTGGAGAACCTGCAGAAGCCAGCGGTGGGCTTTGTGCGTCTGAAGGACTCTGTGGTGATGCCGTCTACTCTGGAGTCTCCGGTCCCAGTCCGATTTGTCTTTGTTCTGGTTGGACCCAGTAACAGCGGCATCGACTACAGCCAGTGCGGGAGAGCCATGGGGGCACTGATGGCTGACTGGGTAAAATGTTACAAAACTGCTGTGAAACACTGCAGTTACTACTATTACTACTATTACTACAACAACTCCAACTGCTCAAATATTTCTAATACTAATGCTACTAATACTGATTGATACTTTGCGGCTGATGTCATAAATTTTCCCTGGGGATATGAAGCTAACTGAAGACACTGCTCTGTCTGAAGCTCTGTTACTCAAACTAGACTTTAATCAGAGCTTAATTTTAACAGCTTTTTCAGTTAGTCTCTTTCACCTTTTTGAAAATCATGCACCTAAACAAGACCATAAAACTAAAACATTTTCTGTGTCAAATTCGATCTCAGGTTTTTTGCCTCGAGGCATTCTTGGCTCAAACAGACAAAGATGTAACAGACGCCATCGCAGATTTTATGGACTGCAGTATCGTGCTTCCTCCGACCGAGATCCAGGACCAGAAAATGCTCGAACCGATTATCAACTTCCAGAGAAAAATGCTCCGTGACCGACTGCGTCCCATTGATAACCGTCTGGCGTTTGGAGACAGAGTCAAAGGTTGTCATCATCTCCATTGCATCACATGACCAGGAAGAAAATTTGATTCACAATTTTAATATCTCACACACACACAGATATTAGGTTTTCTTATGATTTTTCCAGGTAAAGAAGGATTTTATACAGTACGGTCACAATGGTGTGACAGGGTTGTGATTGGTACAACAGGTTTCTTTATACAACATTTCTGAGAATATCTGCTTTCAGTGTAGACAAAACACATTAAAGAAGGGGTTGTTATGCAAAATTGACTTTGTAGAGCTTTCTACCATGTTATAATGTTGTTCCCACATCAAAACCATGTCTGAAGTTGTTTTATATGCCATCCATGCATATTTGAGTAATCTTGCAGTCTCTCCTGGACACTATTTGAACCCTCTTTGTGGTTAGAAGTATGATTCTGTCCAATGCTCAGCCCATAAGTCTGCATCTCCCTTGCCCCCTCATAGTAATTTTCCATCAATATACAAAAGCAGGATACAAACTAATACACTAAAACTTGATAACCCGGAGGTTGTGACTTTTTAATATCCCCTTTTTAATTGATGCTATTTTAGTCATACAGAAGGCATGTTCATCTTAAGAATTGTCCAGTTTGTTACATTTGTAAATACGCAAGGACCATGTTATATGACATCTCAATAATTTGCTGTTAAGATATAGTTAGTTTTTTGTTTAGTTTAGGTTTAGATAGATTGCTAGAGAAAGAAACATGGATATATAAATGAAACTAATCTTTAATTAATTTCTAATGTAGCTGACAAAGCCCCAGAGCCCCCGCGGGAAGACCCTCTTGCCCGTACAGGATACCCCTTCGGAGGGATGTTCAGGGACATAAAGCGGCGCTATCGTCACTACATCAGCGACTACGTGGACGGACTCAACCCTCAGGTGCTCGCCGCCATCATCTTCATCTACTTCGCCGCTCTGTCCCCGGCCATCACCTTCGGAGGACTTCTAGGTAAAAATATTGATTCGTTTTGGTTTTTGAGTTCATCACCACAAATTTCTGTTTCTGTGCAACTTTACATTTTTCTCATGTAGGCACCAGATTTCCTGATCAAATGATGAATTTTAGTGCTCTTATTAGTGCTCTTATTAGAATTACTACTGTACATCTGCTTAATTGTCTTACATGATATACAGATGTATAACTATCTCCAGTGAATAATAAATGTGGAGAGTAAAGTTGAAGCTGACCTGCAGAAAAGAAACAAAAAAAACTTTACTGTACTTGCCAGTAAAAAGTGGTGTTTAGCAGGTTGAAAATGTCTAAATGTATATATATATATATATATATATATATATATATATATATATATATATATATATATATATATATATATATATATATATATATATATATATATATATATATATATATATATATATATATATTTGCTTTGTTTTTGTATCCAGCTGACAAAACGGAAAAGTGGATGGGGGTTTCCGAGCTCATGATCTCGACCGCTGTCCAAGGCGTGATCTTCTGTCTCTTGGCAGCACAGCCTGTTCTCGTCATTGGATTCTCTGGACCACTGCTTTTGTTTGAAGAGGCCTTTTACGCTGTAGGTTTAGTTTAGACTGCACTACTACTTAGTACTATTACTACTGCTCCTTATAATGCTATTATTACTACTACTATTACTACTACTACTATTGCTACTACTTCTCCAATCACATCTTTAACTGCATATAGCGTTTGCACTAAAAGCTATATAGTTTCTACTACTACTACTACTATTGGTTCTATTTCTACCATCAATACTACAGTTACTATTTCGCTAGCTTAATTGATACTAGAGTTACTTTCAAAATGTTTACTGCTACTATTACATTCAGTACCACTTGCATGCACAACAATAAATTAATAAATAATACAATGCTACTACTATTTCTACTTCTACCTCTATTGCTACGGCTTTAACCACAATGCCAGTTCTTCATCATATCATCTTCATTCATTTTGCCCATCCCAGTTTTGTAAAGCCAGTAACATGGAGTACATCGTGGGTCGCATCTGGGTGGGCATGTGGCTCATCGTCATAGTGGTCATCATTGTGGCAGTTGAGGGTAGTTTTCTGGTCAGATTCATCTCCCGCTTCACCCAGGAAATCTTCTCCATCCTCATCTCACTCATCTTCATCTACGAGACCTTCGCTAAGCTCTTTAAGGTGCTTATTTTTGCTATTTATAATTGTATTTCATTTCCTTCAGAACTACTCAAAGGTAGCACTGGTTTGATCACCACAATTCCAACACATTTCATTGTCAAGAGTACAACATTCAGAGTAACGATGGTCGATTGTTGCAGAAGAAACATGAGGCTGGAGTTCTAATGCAGAAGACGTTTCTTTACCATCAGTACAGGACCCAGACACATGACCCCTTAAGGCACTGCATTGTCCATTACAGTCCAGTTTGGTCACAGTCTGGTCTCTAGTCTATGCTTTCATTGTAGGGAGTATTATGTCGTAGGCCAAGATAACAGGGACTGAGCTGGCAGTGAGTGCGCTCACTACAACACAGAATGCAATTTATCTAACACAGATGTAAAAAAAAAAAAAACATTTCACATTAAATGAAATCATTTTAAATGTAACTTACTTTTACTTTTACTTTTAGAATTATTATGTGATACAGTAGTTCTACTTTTACAACATGGTAGCTTACTTAAGTAGAAGATAAAAATATGAAGTGATTATATTTCTAGCAATACCTAGTCACCATTGTTTTGCTCATATAAACAACTTTTTCATTTCAGATTTTCAAAACCCACCCTCTGATTCTGAACTACGATCACTTGAATGATTCGAGTCCAAACCCATTTCATCCAATCATCCATACGCACTTTGAGTACACCCCTGACGGTAACTTCACCATCATAGAGAAGGAAATGGAGCGGGCGTACCCCAACACCGCCCTCCTCTCCATGTGCCTTATGTTCGGGTGCTTCTTCATTGCATATTTCCTCCGGATCTTCAAGAACGGCCCGTACCTTCCTGGACCTGTGGGTTATTTTCTAGTACTAATAAGACATTTGAATTAAATGTGCATATTATGACAGGTTAGACTCACAGACTGTACAGTATATATTATTATTTTATATCTATGCTGATATAAAATTATGATAAATCTTATCACATGTACTATCCCATCAAACCAAATAGTATTTATAAATACCTAAAAACCTGTCATGAGCATTTAAACTATATTTTTGCTTACTGAATCTACATAATTTACATTTACCAAAAGTTATACTCACTGTATGTCTCTAGGTCCGTCGTTTGATTGGAGACTTCGGTGTGCCAATCGCCATCTTCTGCATGATTGCTGTGGATATCAGCATTGATGATGCTTACACTCAGGTAAGCCTGATTTGGTACTTGATTATGCAATTTGGGCATCGATCTGCATTTTATTACTGACATAAATATAACATTGTTATATTTTGTGTTATGTCGTTATATAATACAGAATACAGTGCTCTGATTGTACCATAAGGGAAGAAGGTCCTATATTACAGAAAACAGACTATTATTAGTTTAAAGTTATGTTAAAATGTTGTTACCTCATCAAAAACAAACCTGGAGTTGTGTTTGAATAACGCTCTGCTTCACCCTGTGATGTCATGAAGTGGTAGTTTTCAAGTTAGTAGCTCCCTTTTATGTTAACAGAGATTGGCAATTCTAAGATTGAAATGCTGAAATCATCCAAATTATTCTAGTGAAGGCATTTGTATAAGGAATTTCACAAGATTGAACAGTGTGTTTTCTATATGAGAAGAACTCTGCCTAAATATGCAGGGTTTGTGTATTAAACATGTGTGAACTCCAACATTATAACACAGATCAGAAAAAAATATAATACAGGCCCTTTGATGCAGGTGTTCAGTATTCTATAACTAAATACATTTTCAAAGTATTTGTCCCAACACTGATACTAAATAATAATATTTTTAGCAAAGAAGGTTTTGTCTTTTTTTTTTTTTTTTGGATAAATGTATGTACCTTTGTATTTTCGTTCAAAGAGTACAGAAAATAGATAAATGGAACTTGTATTTACAATATACTCTGTTCTCGCTAGTCTTGTGTTGTACTGATATTTTCCCAATGAATACATCTTTTAATTTTTGTGCTGTCTTGTAGAAACTGGTGGTGCCTAAAGGAGTGGAGGTGACCAACCCCAAGGTAAGAGGCTGGTTTATAAACCCCATGGGGGAGAAGAAGCCCTTCCCTATCTGGATGATGGGTGCCTCCTGTGTCCCTGCTCTCCTCGTCTTCATCCTCATCTTCCTCGAGTCCCAGATTACAACGTGAGACACTTTGATCCACACTAACAACAGAATATACACACATTTCACAAAGGTTAGGGCATTGAACCTTTTGATCATGTTTTAGCCATAAAGAATTTAACAACCTTTTTAGATGTGATATTTTAGAACATGTGTTGGCATTATTCCATAAGAGTGTAAAGCAAACAAAACTGAAAATTAAAGGTACACTATGTAACTTTTCTGATAGAGGGTCTGCCCCCTGCTTGTCTCTATGGAGATGTTATTGCTTTGTCTGGAATGTTCCACTTTGCAGTATTAAAAGGCAGAGCCACCACCAGAAACCTTACAGTGCACCTGTAATCAATGGCGCTATTCATTAAGTTATTATAAAATATTTTCATAGTTTGAGTTGACTTTTTATAAACATTTCAAAGTGTATTGTTCCTTTTCTTGTTTAAATTGTGCATTTTCACTTCCTTTGTTGTTTCAGTCTGATTGTGAGCAAACCTGAGAGAAAGATGGTGAAAGGGTCTGGTTTCCACTTCGACCTGCTCCTCCTAGTGGTCATGGGGGGTATCTCTTCTATCTTTGGGGTGCCATGGCTGAGTGCTGCCACAGTCCGATCTGTTACCCACGCCAACGCCCTCACCGTCATGTCCAAGGGCCCCAAACCCGAGATCGAAAAAGTGGTGGAGCAAAGGATCAGTGGCATCGCTGTGGCCGCGCTGGTTGGTAAGTGCTGCCATCAAGTGGTAGAAGAAAGGTTACTGCTTGTAAGTTAGAGTACAAAATACACACAAATTATACGTTAGTTATATAATGTGTTGTATTTCTCTGCTTTACTCATAAATACTTTACATGTATAGAACAGTTTTCACTCAAAATTACTTAAATGTGAAGAATTTATTATGACTGACAGAGACAAATGTCTAATCGTAGCCTCTCCGAGCACCACCAGTCATATATACTGAAAATGTGCCAAGTGTCTTGCTCAAGGACACAACAGTATGCAATCATTGGAGTGGTGGTAAACTGTGTATTAGTGTAAACTGTGCAACAAAACTTTTCCATATTGCCAATATTGCAGTTTTCCCTTCTTTTTTTAGGGTTAAAAGAACTTTAATCTCTGCTTATCTTTGCATTTCACATTATTTTGTTTAATATACTTTTTATTTGGTTTGAATTTTTTTCATTTGAAAAACACACAATAACATGTACAACAAAAAAGCCTCAAGCTACCCTATGAAATTTGGCCTCCATTTCATATGATCTGTAAAAGGCTGCCAATGTTGTTTCTTCCTAAATAATAAAGATTTTAGTTTTTCAACATTTTACTCTCTCTGTTGCACAGCTTCAGCCCTAAAGCAGTAAAAGAAACCCAATCTTGAATATAAAATAAATATTAAAATAATTAGTATTTTGTCACCTACAGGTGTTTCGATTTACATGGAGCCTGTGCTGAAGATGATTCCCATGACGGCTCTGTTTGGGATCTTCCTTTATATGGGAATCACATCTCTGAGCGGAGTCCAGATGTGGGACAGGATGTGTCTGCTCATTACACCAAAGAAATATCACCCCGCTGATGCTTATGCCACCAGGGTAAACTTTTTAATCAATCATTTTAAATCAATAAATCTTTATAGAGCCCTTTATAGCACTCAACACTCAAAGTGCTTTTCCATTAAAATCAGTACAGAAACATTTTTAGGATGATTTTAATACATGTGTAAATAAACCAAAATAACATTTGCTCTACATTTTGTCTATTTCTATATGAAATAGGAACACATGTTTTAGCTGAGTCAGGGTCCATTCATTTATGTCTTTGTTGTGAATCATTTTAACATAGACAGAATTAGAGGTGGGAGATATGTTGAAACATAATAATATTGCAATTGTTGGAGATATATCGCCTAAAATCAAACTATTACAAATTAGTGTCTGGTATAATCTCCCAAACAAGGATATATAAAGTGATATTTCTGCCGTTATGTGGTTAATTTTATACTACATTCAGGTTTTGTTGCTATAGACCAAGACATTTGACACATTTAAACGCATTTCTGATGCACTGTTAAATGTTGTCTGAATGTTCTTCTCGAGATAATGCAAAAAATATCCATATATTCATCTTTTAAATATTGGCCACCACTAGAAAGAATCTCATTTTTCAAACTTAGATGTAGACAGTATATTCTGTATGTAAAAATACTTTATATGTGCAGGTTACAATGTCTATTATCAATATTTTTAAGGTTCAGTCAAATTAGAAACAAAAGCAATGGCAAAGAGTATGTAAAGAAGTGGACTAAGATAGTAACGTCACTTCGGCCCAGTCAAATTAAGCTCACTGTGGCTTGCAGATATAGGTGTGAATTTGGAGCCGAGTTCCATATTTGGAATAATTTATAGAAAAAATAGCGCGATTAAAAACATAGGAAGATGTAGTGGGTTAATGTGAACATCTAAGACCAAAATGAGGACCCTGACAGCAGCAGTTAGGGAGAGAGGGGTGATGTTTTTTCACACAAAATGAATTAGAGCCAGAGATGATGGAGCTAGCAGGTTAGCCATGTCCATTTAGTCTATAGTAGTAAGTTTGGCAGGTGCCGATGGGAAAAAGATATCATACCTTGAGCACATCGTATCTATGACTTTGCAATCAACATTTTAAATAGCTAATTCTGACATTATTTATATATTATTTCTTTTTTTCTGTGTAGGTGAAGACGTGGCGCATGCACATGTTCACCTTCATCCAGATCATCTGTTTGGCCATTCTGTGGGCGGTGAAGATGAGTAACTTCTCTCTGGCTCTGCCTTTTGTTCTGCTGCTCACCATCCCACTGCGCATGTTCATGACTGGCCCCCTCTTCTCTGATTTCGAGATGAAATGTGTAAGTACTCATTTAAAGATCCTATGTTACACAAAAAAGATTCTTGTGAGCTTTAAGTCGTGCTTAAAGCTCACAAGTGCTACTACCTCTTCAAAAACATACCAGGAGTTGTGTTTTGTTTCATTCACACATGTTTGAGTAAACCTTTATTATTCTCTCTACTTCTCCAAAGCTCAAAATGCTCTGTTCCACCTTGTGATGTTATGAAGTGGTGGTTTTCAAGTTAACAGCTACCTTTTATCTTTGGTTCAGTAGAGATAATGATTCTAGTGAAGGTGTATAGATTAAAAACACTGAGGAGCACTTCCTGTATGACCGCATGATATCACAAGGCAGAATAGAGTGTTATCAGTTTGAGAGAAGGACTCAGCCTAAATATGTCCATGAATAGGCCTATATAACACTTAAGTCATTGTGTATAAGTATATATTTTGTTTTTGTTTCAACAGCTGGATGCAGATGACGCCAAAGTGAAGTTTGAGGAAGAACCTGGAGAGGATGTGTACTACGAGGCTCCTCTGCCATAAACTGACAATTACTTATGCACCAAATTTTAGGGAAATAAGCAAGACTATTTCAACAATAATTGAATGTCAAATGTAATTAGTTTAAAAGTCATAGTATATTTAATTTCTTAATGTTTAGTCTTTGAAAAAAAGGTGTAGTACTCTTTGATGATTGACATTGGGCATTTCAACATTGTACACAACTGACCTCTTTATTATGCCAAAATTTGATATTTATATTAGGATGTAATTACATTTATATATGTGGTACAATACAGTATTTATACACATTGTTTTACAGCACCTGTATGCCAGCCTTTCAAATTGAATTTTGTTGATTTTTTTGAATTGTGGTGAGTAATTATGTGCTATGATTGGTTGCCTTCTCCTATATTAGTTTCTTAATAGTTGTTTTATTATGTCAGTTAAGTGCTTTAGTGGGTTAGTAATAGTATAACTGAGTGAGAAAGGTTATGATTTTAATGAGCATTGTATTCTGATTGCTATTTGTGCGCTTATGACACTGTACATGCTTAAGGTTTACATTTTAATACAATAAAGGTCTTTAAATGTGATTCGTTTTGTCTCAAGCTCACGTAATACACTTAGTTGGCTCTGAATCGGTCTCTTAATCTCGAGTTTATCCAAAGAGGAGGGCCAAGGAGGGAAGTCGTTCTGCCAGTCAGTGGCATGCTGCATTCAGGATCATCTCGTACATTCTAGCCTCTCAGAATGTGAGCCCTGTCTGTCAACAATTTCTGACACATCGTTTGCTAATACAATGAGTATTTAATTTTGGTTACAAAAAATAAAATAAAATTTGATTAAAATTAAGCTTTAGGTTATTGCCTCTGATACATGTTTTTCATAGGAAGAGCTAGTACTTTGTCTCCATATAACAATTAAATTAATCTCAAATTGCATCCAGTTCAACAAGAAAAAAAAAATGCTTAAATTGATTAATTCTCAGCAATGAAAGGAGATATTTTTGCAGGTTCGTGTTACATGCAATCCATTGATATAGCTACTTTTAAAAAAATAAATAAGAATGAAAGTATAACAATGACAGAATTTAAGTTGTAAGAAATATGTGAAATATGATTTAAAATCAATTTTATTGACTTCAATTATTTAATTAGACATAATGTAATTACTTTATTACAATCAACGTAAATGTATGAAATAATAATTAAATTTGCCAGTTAATGCAATCAAAAGAAAAAAATTGAATTAGTTTTATTAATAAATATTTTTAAAATCAGATTAGACAACAAAATAACATTGTAAAGTCAGGTTATGTAACTATTCATGAGATAACAAAATGTATGGTTGAATGAAACCATGGATTAAAACAATTTTAAAAAGACTATTTTTGGTCTCTGTAAAGCGATTGCCAAATTTCCTAGAGAAAGGGAAGGCGGCGCAGTTCAACAAGGCCCAGTGCCTGAAAGTCATTTGTTTTCTGTGGATAGGACGGACAGGATTGGACAGCTGAGGTATCCGCCCACAAACACACAAGGTGGAGTTGAAAAGAAATAACATGCAGGAGGGCCAAAATGAAGCTGTCAAACCCTCCACCAAACGAAAAGACCGTATACTGAAAAGCTAAAAAGGGTTAGCAATCTCGGCAGGCACTGATCTAAGCTAATGCATTGCTTACACGCTCGCAGCGGACTGGCGATGCTGTTGCTAGTCCGTGCGTAATAAAGGAACGAACTAAGATACCTTTTGCAAATCTTGTATTAAAACTATAACACATCTGATTCTGTAGTATAGGAGAGGCGAATTCGGGTTGGAGGTCAAACATGAAGGCGCAAATGATGGCTACCGGCGGCTACGCGGTCGGGACGGGAAGGGAAGGGGAAGCGACACTGCTGCTGGCGCATCGGAAAAAATGTGGATCACGGTTCGGCGTAGCGAAATGGTTGGCTGGAGAGAGAGGAGCTGCTGCGCGTTGAGTGGAGGGATGGAGGCGGGGGGGAAGGAGCATCTCTGCGGGGACTGGAGCTGAGGACGGACGGCGCAGTGCTGGCTATCGTTCAACCCTCCCCTTCTTCCTCCACAACGACGACGCCGGAGCGAGAGCCGAGAGACAGGTACAGCAACCGCGCTCTGCTGCCGCTGCCTCCGCTCACTCGGTTTCATAACACAAAACAAAGAGAGCGAGCGATAAACATAACAACGTGCAACTGAATACCGCCAAATTTTACAGTAAGTCGTGTTTGTTTTTGTGAGACAGCTTTGCCCGCTTTGTACTTTCGAAAAAGACATCCGCCGTGGAGGGGAGCGCACGGGGTCGCCATAGCCGGAATTCATGTCCTCTAGCGCGGGCACAAAACTGAACGAGGTCGGTTGGTAAAGGCGTTGTTTTTGATGAAATTACACATCCTGGTTGCTCTGTGGTGATTTCCATAAACGAAACTCGGTCTTTCGTGCTTTAGTGGGTTGTTTACGTGTGGAAACTCGTGGTGTTTTCCGCGCCGAGACCTCCATGCGGCTGCTGGCGGAACAACCAGCCGCCTCTGTCCGCTCAGCCATCAGGGATCTCGGTTTAATATCTCAGCGCGCATAGGCTCGCCCTCTCTCACCCCCTCGCTCTCTCTAGCCCTGAAGAACCAGCGGAGGACCACGGAGGACCGAGAACCCGCCTTCCTGCTGTCCTTTACGCGCTTTTGGACCGAGGGGTCTGTCTGATACGCCCCGGCTTTAGGTTGAGGCACGGTTTTCTCAGTTTGCAGTGCGCCATTGGACCTTGGCACGGTAGGTCTCCTTCTAGAGCAGAGCTGAAGCATGGCGGACTGGGGCTGTTTGTCGCGCCTGTGAACCACTCAGCCGCGGATAAGCGTCTCTCCATACTGTTTTCCAACCGACTAGTGGATTTTAAACTCTACTTATTTATACAAAGGATTCAGGTGTATTTTCTAAAATATTTTGCTGATTTTAGCCGTGTTAGGTCGTGCTTTTTCCGTTCTTGGCTCCCCCATTACCTCCTGGTGCTCTAGCCGTCCATCGTGACACTATTTCGGGCAATGCTCGGAGATGTTTACAGGCCTACTTTGCCTTTAACTAACGCGTTTTATTCGTGTAAGCATACTTGACCCACATCGGTAAGCTTTTTAAATTACATTTTAATTCGTGTTACCTATATTAAGTGTTATTTCATATTTATATAGCATTAAGAGGGCATGTGGTGCAAGTTGATTTTCACAGCACCCTGCTGCTCTACTTTCGATCCATATGTTCCGCAAATCTGTGAAAATATCGTTAAATAGCTGTTACAATGAGTCCAATTGTATAGTTTTGTTGTTTATGACAAACTAAAATGGCGAAAACAACGTTGTTTGTGTCGCTGGGTCATGCGGGAGACACCATGGTGAGCTGGGGCCATCAAGGACACCACGAACAACGAGCAGCCGCCATCATTGGAGCGCAACTCGGCTACGCCTTGTTCAAGAATGCACTACCTTTTCCTCATTACGCACCGCGCGAAAACGCCAAATACTTGAATAAAATTGCAGAAACTCGTCGCGGGTGGATAAAAGAGCTGATTACTGCTAAACGTCAGCGCTTAAAACTCGATAAACGAACAAAGAAAGCGCTCGGGTAGGCATGGCGGAGCTAGATTGGCGTGTGGCGGTGATGAGGCCCC